>NW_027176428.1:1682176-2004676 GCF_023349555.1 Cebidichthys violaceus | reverse complement strand
GACAAGTAGTTAAATGCTTATATGTTGATAAATCAGCATATTTAAGGCGCTTTGTGATGTATATTGATAATGAATTAAAGCCTTAAAAATGATTTTACTGATATTGCGCAGTGTAAAAACAGGAACACAAAATGACAAACACCCGGGCCTATATAGAGTTGAAATGATTATCTGATTAATCAACTGACGAAATATCAATTTGCAAGATTTATTTTCTTCTATGACACTGAATGGAATATTGGTTTGACAAAACTAGACATTTGAATACATCACCGTGGTCTCTGGGCATTTTTTCACTATTTACTGACGTTATATAGACAGCAATTATTTGAGTAAGCTAGAAAATAATAAGTAGATTCATCTATAATGGAGGGGGAAAAAAAAGTCATTATGTGCTTATGCAAAGCAATACAACAGGCCTGGCCTTCTTCAGGCTGTGCTGTCTTTGAACCTACAGTACACAGTGCTCTGCTAGATGAACTACATCAGTGGACATGTTGGAACGACTGCTCTGATGGACGATGTGGAAGACGCATGCAAAGCGCTTTCTGCTGCATGAGCCAATCAATACCTTATAGGACACCTGAACAAGAGCCTTCATCACTCACCACTCCTCAGGCCAACAACAAAAGTAATACATTACATCATGGAGTTTATAGATTATAGGAGTTTACATATAACAGGAACAGTTGATAAACCATGAATACAGATGAAGCCCTATGTAGAGCTTCATTGAGGAAGTAAAGAACAGTAGGGATTCAGGATATACCTTCAGCACCAGACGCCATTACCACTCACACGGAGGCCATAATCATTAACACGTCTCAATGGTGGACAAAGTGCAGCTCCAATAGGGGAAACTATTAATGTGTCAATCCAGGATGAATTACTAAGAGTCGACGCTGTAGCTTCTGAGGCTAGGGCGCAACTCTACACAAACATATTCAATTTGAAAACGCTGAACGGCCTCCGGGTTGTTGTCCTCCAGATGACCAGCAGGTATTCATCGCCAACTAAAATCTCTGAAGGCCTACCGGAGTGGATTTTTTTTCTTCAATTGCCAGAAAAAAGAAAAGAGAAAAAAAGCATCACAGAACAACAGGGCGGCATTTTCACAGTTTAGAATCTATCAGAGAAGACGACCGAGTCTATTCTCAGTCCACTACTGTGTTCCAAAGTGAATTGGATGGATTGCCATGACATTTAATACAATGTTTAACCGACATACATGACTCCGAGACAATGACTCCTCATGACTTTGGTGATCCCCTGATTTTTCATATTGCACCACTATGACGTTGACATTTGTATTTTGAGTGAAATATGTCAACATCTATTGAATGGATTCACTGTAATAACACTGGTGATCACAGACTTTTCATCTTCACCATCATCAGATCAAATGTTTAATCTGTCTTTGATTTATGACTAAATACCTGCAAATCGTATGACAATCCCATCAGCCCCAGCTGTACTTTGTGTTTAGTAATAACTGCTTATTGTTAGCATGCTAACAGGCTGTTAAACCCGATCACTATCCCAGGGGAAAAACTGCCTGAAACAACAACAAAAAGCAAAGTAAAGCTCCTCAACCATAATGTCTATTATCTGGTCCTCTATGAAAGGTAAAAAGCTAAAGAATATGGATCAATTGTAAGTAAATTAAACTCTACATCCATCCCAGACAAAATGGAGATGCAATAAAAGGAAAAAACTAGATTTTTTTTATCCTCAACTAGAATAAAATCTAAATTTCACAGCAATGTCACCACAAAAACCAAGATCCAATTGACAATGATGCCACTGAATGTTTTCTCTTACTGTAACTATAAATATGACAACAATACACCAAAATAATAACTATAACTGTGTGATGGGCTGTTCGTTTTCAGGAGGTTAATGATTACACCTGCTAAACATTGGTCTGTTAGCATACTGATGTTAGCATTTAGCTCAAAGCATTGCTTGGCTTATTACATTTGGGCATTTAGTGCTTTTTTTTGTTTGTTTGTTTTCATTTTTGTTGGATTTACTTAAAAGGAAACAGTTCAGTGCTGTGTAGCAGTAGCGTATTATATTTTCAGCACACATTAAAACCTGTTAGAATGATAATGTTTTTTAATGTGAAAAGGAACTATAATGGAAGCACTTAATCTGATGGAGCTGGCACAAAGCAGTGCATTTGGGCCTGAACTGCTAACCACAGCGAGTGGACCACTGCAGCTGTGAATATTTCATATTACACAGTAGTATCCCCAGATGTCTGGTGAGGTTAAAATCCTCATTACTTGTCATGGCCAGACCCTAACCCCTTTTGAAATGACACAGCCTTATTAGTGACAAGAAATTACTGCAGAGTTAATTAACCAGAATGCTCCTCAAGGGGCATTATCAAATGTTTAAGAAATTAACAGATTGCCAGTTCACCAACTCTATGTAATTGATTTGTTCCCATTCAGGTTATGAACTCGTCTCTTTTCCCCCATCCATTTAGCTAACCATCCGGGAAGAATTTAAAAGGGGAGCTTTATGGTGTCCACGTCCACGAGCACAGGCTAAATCAGAGCGAGCAGTACTCAGAGCCACGATCAAAATCATCGTCACACTTATTGCGGCAGAATGTTTTTTCTGCTAATGAGGTGGCAGTTTTTTGACTTATTTGCAACTCATAAATACGGGCCGCCTTGCAATTAGACGAGCTCTATGTGGCGAGCCGTGAGAGGGGCGACACGCAGTAACGGAGGAGGCAAAGAAGCAGAGCTGATGTGGATTTTCTGCATAAACAGGCCAGTGTGAATCACAGGCGGATTTCCACTGAAAGCCAGCCGTGGAACAGCAGCACGCCTCATGAAGCATCAGTGGGCTAATTCAGAGAGCCAACTAGCCCGGTCTCCTTTAATTACTGAAGTACTTGAGTACTGATGGCAGAAGTTCCTCCCTCTGTCCTCAGCTTTGGCAACGCCTCCATAGATTTGGATGAGAAGCAATGGCAGAGATAGTGGGGATGGAACACTGGTTTGACAGCAGCATAATGACTCATCCTCACAAACCTAACAGCACATGTTAAATCGACTGCTTTTACACCGTTCAGAAAAGGGGTTTTAAAAAATTGTTGAATGATGAATTTGATATCAAAATCATGTTTACCATTCAGTTATGAAGCAAAAGAAGAGACAAAAGAGACTTTTTGCTCTCATTCCTACCAGAATTTCTAACTTCGACACACTACCTTGAATGACATAAATATTCAATTTGAGATTTTATTAAAAGATCAGCAGGCCTACTGTAATAAAGCCAGTGTTTCCCACAGGATTTTGGGAGACTGTGGAGGGTGGATGTTCTCCCGGAAGAAACAGTTTGTAGCATTTTAAAGTTAAATGCATCAATCTGGTGCACTTGAGGCAAGATCTACAAAGAACTCTTGTTAATAGAGCTATTATCAATTTATTCATAAACTAGGGGGGGGGGGGTATGACCTAAAATGTATACCTCTGTATTTCGTTTTTTGCTGCAACGGTATTAAACAATAAAAAGGGATACTGACTCAAAACATGACTTAACCTTTTCTCACTCTTTTGGCAACGTAAGGTAACCTATCAAAAACGAATGTTTATTGGCTTCAACGAAGGAGGAAAATGAGACCTACATATGTTTTGGGAGGACTATGCCCATAATGTAAAAGTAAAATGATTCATTCAGTCAGTAGTAACAACCTGAACCTTGGCAATAAAGAATATTTGGGGAAAACATCACCCAGTTTACTGTGGTTTTATCGTTTCAAAGATGTTTTCACCTCTCAGCCAAACTGAGAATAACATTACGCCTGAAAGAAGTTACATCTCCGAAGGAACCGAGAGCTGATGTTACCTTTTATATCTTAACCCGCATGAAGAGCTTGAAAATACACAGCGTAGTATTTTATATCTGGACCAGTACTGTATCAAAGACACATGGACCTTGAGCACCGCGGGCGTCTCGTCTAGAGATTTGGGGTGTGTAGCGCCGCCTAATTTCTCCGCGAGACACACTGTTCAGAAAAAATAGACAACGAAAAATGATCTGGTGGCGACCGCAGGGAGCCCCCCCCCACGGGAAGAAGAGGCACAGCAAGCACAAAGTCCGCCAAGGTGTGGCAATATTTCCGGTTCATTATGAAACTGTGGTGGGCCGAAACTATCAAAGTAATTAATGGGAAACACTGAAGGCTATAAAACGCCAACCAGCAAATTATTGCGTACAACCGGTGCCAATGAGATGAGTGACGAGAAGCGAGCACTGCGAGTTTTGCATATTCAGAATCGATATGTATTGAAAGAAAATCTATATTTTGGGCAACTCCAATTTCTATGCCCTTGCCTCTTCAAAGCTAAGGTTGTGCCCAGACCATTGGAGCGTGGAGAGAAAAATGACATGTGCCTGTTAGAGAGCCGGTAATAGAACAGAGGTGCAGAGACGGAGGCGGGAGCAGCAGAGCGGGGCTCCAGGATTTAGATCAGTGAGACAGATTTGCATCATTGGCAGGTCTTTAGGCAGGGCAGGTCTAATCTCCCGCAGACAGGCTTAAGAAAGGAAAACCTGACTGTTGTGTCTCTACAGATAGGGATTTCAGTAATTAGCATAGTTAATAAGACAGGGTGTACGGAGTCACATTCAAAGGTGTCGAGTCCAAAGGGGGGTAGATAACGCAGTAATGAGGAGAAGGCCATACGAGGATGCGCAGCTACGTCAAAGTGCATCCCTATTTACATCCAAGCCCACAAGCATGACCTTGGTTGCAGGAATATACCCCGGAGCAACATTTATGATCGGCTAATACAATATTAGCAACTGTTGGCGCTACAAGAGGGTTATCCAGTGCCTTGAGATCCAGACAGAGTCTCTGAGGCCAACTGTTTGCAGGCAATTTACTACTTTAAGAGCAGCTTCTTTATTGATGTCTTTATTCCCAGCAGCAGCAGCAGCAGCAGCGATGTTGCCCTGTAACACAGTTACACTGTAACACTGTTTTTACAACACAAAACTCAGGTCTCCATGTCTTAAGAAAAAAAAAAAAAAAAAGTTCACAGGAAGCTGCCTCAGGCAAACTCAATTATGAAATCCAAATCACACTTACGATATGTTTGAAGGCCTAATTTCAAAAGATGATGGATGGGCTAGTATGGCGGCTCAACGTAATCTTCAACATACTGCACTTTTAATGAATTACAGCTGTCAGCAATCACTGACATTGTTTCCCCCCCCCCCAACTCATTTCCAGCATCACTCCCACATCTCCCTCATTATCGGCACTCGAACAACAGCAGAAGTTAAGCTAATAGGTAGTGCATTCACTCATCGCATTCCCCGTTTCAGAGGCTGCCAACGTTTCCTAATGACTGCAGCCCTTCTAAATTATTGAAAAAGCCTAAGCACCTCACCAGCTACAGAAATGGCTATTAACCTTGGTGAAGCGATATTCAAATCCAGTTAGAGCTAACTTCGTCCTCCAGTATTCCTTGCGGGGAGGAAATGTAAATGTGTTCTTGCTGAGACAGATGGGGAAGCCGCCCGTCGTTTGAAGTTCCAGCAAAAGAAGTCGTCGCAAGCGGAGGGCCCTCCACACCCCCCCCCATTCCTATGTAAAATATTCAGGACCGAGTCTCATTGAGCCACCTCTCTTCCCAGTGTGTTCCCTTCAAAACCATGCTGGGCTTCGTCACTGTTGGGTTATTGCTAAGCAGGAACACCTTACAAAAAAAAAAGTAGAAACTTAGCAAACGTTTACAAATACACCACTGTGCAGCAACAGTGAAAAACAGCCAGAGGATTATCTCACCGTGCAGACAAGAATTCAAGAGATTTGATTTATGAGAGAGAGAGAGAGAGAGAGAGAGAGAGAGAGAGAGAGAGAGAGAGAGAGAGAGAGAGAGAGAGAGAGAGAGAGAGAGAACCCATAACATCCCACTCTCCCTTTAAGAGCATCCTGAAGCCTAGCCATCTGAATATTGTGATGTCCTTTGCATTGTTGTCGACAAATCATCTCAAATTGAATTCCTCGGCTTAGCTGACATACTGTCAAAGCTGATTTGATTCTGTTGCAGAGATACCCAGCTGTCAATCAGCTCGGGCTCTGATAATGTGCTATAAAGCAGAGAGAATCCCTGATCGTAACTCTTATCCCCTGGCCCAAGAGAGAGGGAGGGAGGGAAGAAGGAGGGAGAGGCACACAGGTGGAAGTAATGGAAAAGAGGTACAGCAACCCGTAAGAGATTAGTACATTTCACAAACATTTATTTTTTAAGAGCATGCCACTGCACACACCACTGAGTAAAACAATACATTTTGGGAACACTAGACTTCCCGATTGCTGCAGAGTGCATGGGGTCTTCCATACATAGCTGATGTATGAACAAGGTACAGAGTAGCTGGGCAAAGTTGGGAAAAAACATCTCATGCCTGGTTTACAGGGAAGCGCCGCAAAGCACCACGCTATGTCAACTGCTGTGCAAGCAGTGTTCACACAATTCTCCACTCAACAAGCAATTCTGCTCCTTTGCTGTTTTCTATAGAGCTAATATCTCTGTCTCTCTGCTTGTGTGTGTGTGTGTGTGTGTGTGTGTGTGTGTGTGTGTGTGTGTGTGTGTGCGTGTGCGTGTGCGTGTGTGTCTCACTGCTAGGGAGTAAGTATCTACTTTAGAAACCACAATCACAAACAGCAGTGACACTAGGCTATTTCTCGTAAAAACAGCAGATTTCATCACGTGGGTGGGGATAGGGAGAATTAAGACACCTTAATTCTAAAATAATGCCTGATATCACAGACATTTGATAGGTACATGTGGTATTTGTTATTATTTACTTTGGCTATAATACAGTAATTCTGTTTAAATGTGACAATATGTTAATTTTGTATGAATAAAGTTCATTTCTAATGTGGGTTCTAAAGAGTGTGTGTGCAAGTTTTTAAAAATGTTGACTGAATTCAACATAACTACTAACTTTTACACAGGCCTTACAATTTCCACATGTATCTATATTGAAATGAATATCATATCTTAATTTGATACCTGAAACTACCTCTCAACCTAATTGGGTCACCCTCGTCAGAAATAATCAGTAGGAGCTGCATCCCGATGACCATGTCGACTGTGGCGTTATTGGTAGGGATAGCCGTAGAATCAGAATGAAGACATGTTTTAAATTATTGGTATTCACAATATTAATCCTGAGTCTCATGTTAACAGATGTGCTCCAGGCACACCAGCTGTCAAATAAAACAAAAACATATTCCACTCAATGTAAAAACCTGTTCCAATTATCAAAGCAAGACAAGAAATGCACTGTATGAAATTGCACTGTACTGCTAACACTGTGCCAAACAGTGAGCGCCGACATGACTGGACCAATGTTTACAGTAGCAACAGGTTCCTGCTCTAATCTGTCCTCCAAGTCCAGACATCTGCATGAGAATTACAAACATTTATACAGACGCACTTCCAATAAAGACCAGATCCTGGATACTGACCGACAATAATAGATATCAAACTGAGGCGTTGCTTGTAGCAGAACATGCTGGTATGCGTCAGTTCTCCTGAAGCTTTGACATTTATTACGAAAATACAACTCCGCTTTCTTCTCAGTAAGAGTGTGTTTGTTTGTTAGTCAATACAAGGCGGGGGGGCTTTATTTGTGATTCCTTTGTGTGGCTCATGCAGAGTTTTGTTTCATTCCATTTTTCCAATCATTAGGCCCAACTCTTTGTTTGCAAAAGAGATGACAACGTAGCTATAATCATTCGCCATTGTGTACGTAGACAAACCTAATCGGATAGATTCTGCGAGCTGTTGTTATCCGCTCGCAAACAAGACATTTGGAGGATGAAAGTGCAACAGTTAACCTTTCGACCGTGGTCTTATCTGCAGTTAGAGAACTTTGAGCTTTGTCCTGGTAGTTATATGTTCAGGTATATCTCCATAAATGTCTTTAGAACTAAGAGGACACGTGTGCGCTGTTAATAATGAACCAAAAGGCTCACATAGCCCAATGTAGAAGTATTATATCTAAGCGAACATAATAAAATCACACACGCACGCGCATGTGCGCGCACACGCGCGCACACGCGCGCGCACACACACACGCGCGGCTATGCATGGCAAGTCAATGTCAAGAGTGACAGATGAATGTTGTACTTAGCATTTTGTACCATTAGTGCAGAGCAAAGCTCGTGTCAGTTGGAAGAACAGCAGTCTTTACATGACGTGACGAGGTGGACAGAGTGTCGTTACATCACCAACAGACTGTCACACTCTTCCAACTTTGATATGTCAAACTGCTCTCTGCTCAGACATGTTAGCTAGCCTGCTAGCCACGTAGCTCCACGAGCAAAGCTCCCCGAGGAGATGACAACGGGTACAAGGCAGCCGAACCCGCCCGTGCGAGGTGTGAACCAGCTCCGTCAGCAGTGTGAGCCGTAAACAGTACCTTGAGTTTGTCCAGGAGTAAGTGCTTTGAGGTTGCTGTTCTCAGTCCTCTTGCTGCAGCCTGGGATGCCATGGAAGCCGCCATGTTGACACGGAAGACCAAAGAGAGATGACGTCGGGAGCATGTGCGAGTTAACGCGGAGCCGTTCATAGGTCATCGGGAAGACATGGGCGGGGCTTGAAATGTGTGCACGCCGTACGCTACAGTACCGTAGTACTGGACTGTAATAGTAGAGTTTGAAAGATACAGTCAGCCTACTTAATCCAATGAGAAATGTTTATGTCTGTAAATCCAGGCTACAATTCAATTACATCTAAAACCCTGAAAACATGTTATCACAATATGGTCCATATATTATTTAGTATTTGCAGCTACAAGCAGCCTATTATTCCTTGAATGTTACATTTTTCTATTTGTTTATATTTTATTTTTCACCCATATATATATATATATATATATATATATATAGGAGTTTACAATCCTAAAATTACACTATTATTCCAC
Organism: Cebidichthys violaceus; assembly: GCF_023349555.1. NCBI lineage: Eukaryota > Metazoa > Chordata > Actinopteri > Perciformes > Stichaeidae > Cebidichthys > Cebidichthys violaceus. The sequence continues at coordinate 1,995,712 of NW_027176428.1, read as the reverse complement.
ATGTGTTTTTATAAACCTGGTTCTAATCTTAAATGTCACTGTTTTAGTCCAAAAACATAATTTATAACATATCTTATAACAGGATTTTTGTATTTTTCCACCAGAAATATATCCTTGGAATTGAAGAGAAGGCATTGAAACAGCATTTAGGGAGATGGAATTAGCAGAAAGTGTATTTATCAGGCGCTACAGCGACAATGATATTGTTTACACCTTGTGAATCTGTGTATGGCATCATGGATTAAAAGCAAAATGAGGTCCTGGAGAGACCTACTGTAGCAGGAACTACCACACAGGTGGTTTTAAGTACTTTACTGCCAGAGGTTTACATTTCTATCTGTCTCTCTGTGGACAGATTTTGTCACCACAGTAGCGTCGCCACCTTGTAAGACGCAGTCACGTAACTTTACTGGTGTGTAGTTCAAAATGAAGGGGCAGTTTAAAGATGGGTGTGCTTTAAGTAGTTAAGAGAGGGGGCTGAAGGGGACATTTTTTTAAACTTGATGTTACTGTAAAATGACCTGTTGTGACCTTTAGGATAATCACAGCCTCATGAAACTAAACAACCTAGACTTTACTTTACTTTACACCTGCAGCATTCAGATGATATAAGACGTACCTATTATAATGACAAAAAGGGGGGTTTCTGAGCAGTTTCCAAAACAGAACGGCTCGCCAGTCGAACGCCGAAAAATGCAATTCTTGCAGTAATCTCCAAATGTCAAACGTTTGTGATCCCAAATCCCAGCATGACTTTTTCTATGGTGTTCCTCAAGGTCTTGGTGTCATAATGTATTTTACTCTAATCTTTCAACATTTGAATAGGCGCCTAATGTTTATGATGTATGACTTGAAAAACTTGATACACAGTGTTGAGCTGCATCTCAGATTAATATCCAGCTTTCACATATTGTAAACAACTTATACTGTTGACGTGCTATCTCCCCATAAAGATCCCCTGTCTCCCTAAAAAATAAAATAAAATGGGTTTATGATACAGAAGAGTGGAGATAAAGACATAAAACTTCAATGTTGGAGATCTTTTGGGATTTTACATAAATAAGTTGTCTGCATATTTAAATATTTATTTAAAAATTCATGAGGCCGATTTGTTTCTTGTTTTCTTAGTAGTCCTGCTGTAGGGTGTTGATGGGTATACATATTGTATAATAATTTGTGGTTTGTTGATGATTTAAGTGTCTGAATAATCCCATAAGAGACGAGTAGTTCTGTGTGTATTATGTATACATGTGAATTGATTTGCTTATATGTATGGCAGTGTATACATGAGTTCACTCTGCCCAATGAGAATGTCTAAATATAAAATTAAGGATGGACTTTAAGAGCCTGAATAGTATGCTGTTATAAATAATAACTGCATATTATTATGATTTATTATTAATAATAATAATAATAATAATGTTATTATTATTATAGTAATAATCATGAAATGAAAAAAATAAGTTGTTCATTCATTATTTCAATAACTGATTTATTCATTTGACAGTGAGGTTTGCAAATTGTTTTTGTGTGGAGGTTTCTTAATGGAGGTTTGTCATTTGGGAAAACCAACCCTATAAGTCGTCTTTATAGCCATTTCATTCTGTAAAACAGTCAGAATGAATATTTGTCAATGGGATAGAGGTTAAATATTCAAATTGCTCATTTGAATCATGTGATAGTCATGAAGTGAGTAAACGCTAAAAGCCCAACGTTGGTTTTGAATGTTTGAGCCGCTCCAGCTCCATCCAGTGTGTGACCTTGTGAGCGGGACAAACGATCACTTCCCTCGGCTGAGAGGTATTGGAAGCCAGTCGAATCAGAGAGCGTGGGATGTGTGAGCTGATCTTGTCTGAATAGCTAAATAGCCCTCTCACACAGCTCTCCGGAGCCCTCATTACATGCCACATCTTGAAAGGGCAGAGAGGGCAAACCGATCATAAAGAGCAGTGATTATGACAGAAGGAGAGAGAGAGGGATGAGATACTCACTTAGAAACCATCAGTGTCAGCAGGCTAGGGAGGACGAGGCAGAGGGGAGAAGATGATGATGATGACGAACAGCTACAACCGAGAGATCTCTTTCTAAGCCCTGTTATGGTCAAAAAAACTAAATCTACATTCTAAAACTTTTGAAATGTGCAAATGAAAACCACTTTAATGTCAACTGGGAGGGAATCTATCTCATGTATATTTGATGCTTTTGTTCTCAACCCCTTCTTTTGGGTGAGAGCTTTTGATAGTCAGTGATCCATATTCCGCACAGCAAGATATTCTTTGACGGGTAAGAGCACAAATGAAGTGAAAAGTGCTGCACTGGCATAATATTTGGGTATGTCAACAAATCCTTCCGAATGCATAACGTGTCTTTTTGTGTGAGTGAAGAGTGGCGCTCAACTTGAGTCAAAAAAAGTCACTAAGAGCCAAAGACAAGCAGAATGACTAAAAGATGATTCACTTGAACATTTCCCGGCTTATGTTTCTTTTTTTTCTTTGTCTCACGAGGGACGTTTTCTCTTCTCAAGGGGATTGATATTCAGACAGGACCGTCAGAATATCAATGGCCCTTACTAATGCAATTCAACTTTTCTCATTTGAGATGTTGTCCTGTTTCGCAGAACAAAAACTGTCTTTTGCCTGCAGTGATAGCAATCATGTAATTATTCTTCTTGAATACAAAGCAACTAGGGCGGCCTTTTCTGGTTTATTGACACATTTTGGATTTCAATGGGCTACTATTTTCTATATCTTTATACCATACCATCCAAAAAAAGTCAGGGTTGCAACAAAAGATGTATTCTCATTTTCAGAATTAGTAAAATGTGGAAAAAAAACATTATCAATACTGCAAAACAAAAGCTATTATATATAATATTTAGCTGTTGCTTTCAGGGTTCATTAAATTAAATCAAAGAATTTAAGTCAACCCACTAAACACCAGATTTAAATCTTAAAGATGTTGGCCAAGTAAGCATCAAGCCATGGTCATAAACCAGCTTTACATTTTCAGTTTGTGTGTAACTGACATGTTTATGACACTGAATAAGGCTTAAATCAGACAATGCTGAATATGTTTTGCTAACGTACATTATTCTCAAATATACAGTAGTTCCATGACTTAAAATCATTTATACAGAAAAACAAGCTTATTATTTACTATAGCATGCGATACAGAATGTGGGAAAAGTAATGCATGGGATTCAAATATGTGCAGTACAATATGTAAGGTTTTAGTAATAATGCAGTGTAACGCAAGAGACTAAAACTGAAAACACAATGCGTGCAACTATATCATTGTTGTAACTGTGAAAAGCCACCAAACACATGTGGTAAGTTACAACATGTAGCCTCCATTTTCATCATACTTTCTGGATATTTTGCCTGGTTGTACACTCTTAGTGGCCCTGCGGGTAATATTAATGCTGCATGTCCCATCTTTTTCTTCCCTCTGCTCCTCTCCCCTGAGGGAAGTGAGCAAATGTGCAGGCAGAGCAACTAATTTGAGGTTTCCCTCAATAATCTATCGTCGGTTTCCACTCAGTGAGCTGCAAGCTGTCAGAATACCAGAGACGGAGAGCCACAGCTCCCAGCAGGCCGTGTGGTCAGTTCTGACCCCTCCCTCACACTCAAACAGCCGTGGTGCTTGGCTAACAACCCTCAGGGCTCACTGCTTGGAGCTGACACCATAATCCTGCCCAGAGCCTGGACCACACGCCGACCTCTGTTTATCTGCCTATCCCCTTTCTCTTTCTCATTTCTGTCTCAACTCTCTCCCTCTCTCTGTGTGTTTCGGCTCGCTGTGTTGCTTTCACTCTTCGCTCGCCCTCTGTTCTCCCAGGCATCTCTTTGTTTCCTCTCTCCGTTTCCTCTTCCTCTCTCTCTCTTTCTGCGCTTCTTCTTTTCTCTGACCAGCCTGTTAACCACGGTTTCCAGATGTGGGTTCAAAAGCGGATTCAGCACAGTCCTACTGAATGCAGGGCCCTCCTCAAAAGTCAATGAGACAATGACAGCGAGACTCTGCCCAATTCATTACCATGACTGGCTGTACAGCATAGCAGATGACCAGAGAGAGAAAGAAGAATCTACAAGCATCTGGAAGGTTTTGCTTCTCCGTCTGTCCGTCTGTCTCACTCTTTCTCTCTCTTTCACACACACAGAGTCAGGACAATTTAATGACCCTTTCTCTGACTGAATGCTGATGCGCTCCTACTCCGTCTCTCATCCTTTAAGGACAGCAGACATGGCCAAGCACCAACTGACTTGGTCTGACCTCTGTGAATATATGTATATGATGCGCTGAGGCCAAGCGCACAGGCAGTGCATGTAAGGTTAAGGGCACAGTCGGTGCATATAAGTTCTGAAAGTAGCTATTCAGCTTTGTAACAGTGCTGTGACTCTACTCAAAGCCGGGGTTTTAAACTCTGTTTTATGATATGTTTACATATAGATTCATGTGGAATTAGCTAGCCAGAGAACACTTTTGTTTTTCTATCCGACAGAATACCAAATGAGTGGGAGAGATGGGGAATTAATGCACTTAACTGCTGAGTCAACAAGCAAGGAATCTAGCGGCTTAGTCACACAGACAGCAAGCAGACTGACAGGGAAATTAAAATAGGCAAGAAAGATGCTGAGAAGACCTGAGAGTAACGGAGATCGCCACGAAGAGAGAGAAAGTGAAAAGAGATGGGCAGAGGAGGGGACGGTCGTTGCCACCCTGTGCTCAGCACATCTTTTGATATGACAGACGGCAAACATAATTAGTCATCATCTTCTGTGCTAACCCTGTGAGTTCACAATGTCACAGCCATGCATATGTATGAGCCTGAGCCCTTCCTTTCATCCTGTCGTTTGCCTCCAAAGAGTTTGGACAGATTATGACCCAGTAAACGGTTTTCTCTCCAGAATGAGAGCAAGGCAGACTTTGCCCCAGTGCTGGATGCCATACCTCAGCACCAGCCACAATAACTTTCACTTTTCAACCATAAAATCCATAACAGCCCAAGAACATAAGATTGTCAAAGCCTGCCTTGCATCTGCTCTGAATGTCAGCGCTGGAGAGTGAATCAATACAGCGACAGGAGCTGCCACATCTTCGCTATCTCTCCCCCCCAGATGTCTGTCAGCCACACTCAGCTGGAGGCCCCCCATTAATGTGCCGTGGAATAACATAGTCAGTGGGTCTCCATGCTTGGAGACAGATGCATCAAACAGGGCTTGTGAAGTGTTGGGTCTGTGAGTGTGTGATGTTCCTGTAGGTTTTTGCAGCAGATATCCCTGGATGGGAATAACAAGCTCGGATCAAAGCGGGGGAGACATATTATCGCGATATTACACATAGAGGGAGGAGAGAGAAGCACTCATGGAGGCGACTGATCTGTTAATCATGAATGCATGTGAGCGCATGCATTGGTGAGCCTCTCAGGACATCTACACAGAGATGCCATGCAGGTAATATTCATTAAGGGGTTTAGCTGCACCGTGGAGGGAGTCGGTTAAGGAGGCTTTCTTGTTTTCCAACAAATGGAAAACTAATGTTGACAAACTCTCAACTTCAACAGCACAACGAGGTGACAACTGAGATGCTGGCTTCAATAGATGCCCCTGTTTTTTTTTTTCCAGGCTTCAGTATCACACACAGCACGGCTCACTGCACAGAGGAGCATGGAATTCATGCCACAAACAAAACCAAGCACTGCACCTGATAAACACACAAACAGGCACGGACACCCGCAGACATGCGCATCCCCCCCACACACACATGTAGTCACAGACAAAGTGTCAAGGCCAGCGGAGGCTGGGAAAGTGCTTAGATGTGCATATGAGAGAGTAAGAGGAGCCAGATTCCTTCACAAGCCTCTCAGCTCACGCTGTGCCACCTTCGTCACCAAAGGGGTACTGGGTCATGCTTTAAAACTTTAAGCTGCTCCTCTCCTGTCTTTCATTCTCCTCACAAACCTCCAGCATATATCAGCACCCCTCCTTGCCTGTGACCTCGAAGAAGCAGCAGGACACCTCTCATCCCTTTCTCTCTGAAGGCGATATCTTCACACGGAGGAGAGGACGCGCTGAGACGGACGGGGCGGTATTGGTCAGCGTCAGAACTCGTGGAACATAAAGTAAACACGATTGTTGCACATGAATCTCCAGGTAGGCTATGAGAGAGATAAGTTGTCTTCATGACTATCGTCTGTGGATGCACGCTCGCCAGCCCGGGTCAAGCATGAAAAATGCATGCAGGTGGGACTCGTCGGAAATGTCAATAGAGAAATCAAAGCAATCAGGATGGCGCCGAAGGGGACGTTGGTGTGATAAATCATCTTGTTCCTGACGGAGGTCACAGAGGTGGGAGGTGGGAGGAGGGTGAAGCAGGCAAGGTGGGGAGAAGGGTGTGCATGGCAAAGTGCGGAGTGTTCAACCACATGCCTTAGGGGAATGGCTCCAAGACACACTTTATTGAAAGGTGTGATTCAGAGTGTGACTCTTGATGCAGAGTCATTTGTGACACAGTGACCTTTGCAGCCCCCCCCCCCCTCCGCTCTCGCTGTGAGTTATTTCTTTGATTTAAGCCTTTGCGTTGCTGCCTCTCTCTCTGGGGAAATGATGACGGATACACCCATGGGCTCGAGATTAGCTCAATAGGACATTATTGCCTACATCAGAAAAGCTGCTACACAGCAAGATCATTGATGGATGATAGTTCCCAAAATGGTTTCCCGGGCGAAATGATATCCAAATGCATTTTTTAGTAGCGAAAATGTTTTTCTGTTGTTGCTGTTTCTGCACAGTGACACATGATGATTAAACTTTGTGGTTTTCCTCACATAATATAGCTGGAAATAGCAGTGGGTTGTTTACCATACTGCCATTTCCCATTGCCAACTGAAGTATTACTTAAATAATGCAATGACCGCAAGCAGATGTGAATGTCAGCTCAATGGCTAATACCTACAGTTCAAACTCCCAAGGCAGCCAGCCCCTCCACCTTAAAGGCTGGTGAATAACTAAGGCGCAGTAACACTCTCCATGTGGAAGCATGTGGATGAGGGAAAGAGAAGGAGGGTGTTATCTGAGGCTCCATTAACCTTGTTTGTGTAGAGGTACCTCCACTATGCTAAGCCCACATCGCGTGGGGAACCTCAGGGGACCTTCCACTAATTAACCTTGTGGAGACACCCTCAGTAGAGGGAGGCTGGGGCCGGAATAATAAGGAGGCCTTTGCCAGGCCATTAGCCGGAAGATTAACACATCCAACTTTCAAGTAGCTTTTTGACACAAAACCAATATTGGTCTGCACTGGCTTGGTCCGGGGTGTGACACAGCTGAATTTTAAGTGACACGCGTGTTTCAGCCTCTCGCACAGCTCAACCATCACGCTGCCTTTTTCTCCGCAGTTCTGTCCTGAGAAGGCGTTCATGTGAACAAGATGTTTTTTTCTTCCTGCATATTCTTGAAGAAAATCAATCTGTAGATCCATTAATTCTCCTGACCTGCATTACTACACTGTAGGAGGAAACCAGTGTGAACACAGGGGGAATGTGTCATCATAAACTGGGAATCACACCGAGGAATATTATGCTGTGAGATAACACGGCTTACTGCTAAGCAGCACACAGCATAGAGCTTTTCAACCCAGATGAATGAATGTGTCTTTCACCAACCTAATTTGCACATATTCCAATGTGGTATTATGTAAATAGCATTTCTCAAGTGCGGTCCATTGGGAACAGTACATCTCTTTGATTTTTCTTTTTGTGATTGGTGAACAGTGTCCTCTTAAACCCTGTGTCATGGTCCACATTTCAACCGCAGCCCACGTGCTCTTCTTTTCCTGCGTGGATTGTATATATTCAACTACGCACGGACTCTGGAATATAAATTATGGCAAAGTTTCTTCAAATGTCCTTGAATGGTAAGTATTTACATCACCGAGGAAAGACATCTCCATAAAAATAAAAGGCAATACTGTGTTACTGAAAAGGGAATACAATTGATCAGCAGATATAGATGTGCTTAAATTGTCAGTCAGTCTAATGTTGCACCTCATATTGAATGATGCTCTTTCACCCTAGTTGAAAAGTTTAGCAAGGCAATAACTACATATAAATCAGTCGTCCATCCATTATTTAGACTGTCAGGATATGTATTTTGGATGACATGAAAATGATATAGAAAACATATTCTATTATGAACGGACATGTGGATGACTACAGGGAAAGGAGAGGAAAAATATCCCTCTAAGATTTTAAAGCTGTCAGCATAAACACGCATGGCTACGAGCAGGTGGATGTTAAGATCTTTGACTGGCTTTATATCAGAAGCTTGACATGCTGGTATTTGTGCCAGCAGTAGTGTCATAAAAAATGCATATAAAGGTGAACGTGGCTCTCTCTCTCTCTCTCACCAGCTCTTTATCAGGACATGCCGTCATATAGCGTCTGTGCATGATCTGATTCAGCCTTTATCTGTTTTTTTATCCCCCCCTCCCTACAGTGTGTTTTACTCTAACTTTATCTGCAAAACACGCCTGCACAATGTTTGGGTGGTTGCCACATCCCTAGCTTGCTTTCCTTCCCTAAACTTTACAGCCGAATAAGGAAGTTTTGCACTTCTACCCAAGAGAAAATCCACTGAAATCTGAAAAAAATCCAAGACAGCACTTTGAGACTTCAAAAGAAAAGGACACAATGTATTTGAACACATTTTATAACCCTCCCTTCTTTATTCCATCTCCACCCACGAGCAAAGAGATGTCATATCTGAAAGGTGCCTGACTGTTAGTCACACTTCAATAAGAGAACAGAGGCGGTGGTCAAAGCTGAAAGTGTAAGAATTATCACCTCTTAACCCCTCATTGATTTGGACGTATTTTATTGTGTCGTGCTGCATTGTGAATTCCTAGAGAAACGGTGTCGGAATGACTTTGTACGGCGGAGCCGGGCGACAGCAGGGTGCGTGCTCAGAGACCTTCTGGGCTTCATGCATAATGCTCTTTGTGTTTTCTGGGAAGGATGGACGAGTGACAGGGAGGACTGAGTCCCCTCCAGAATCTCAAATGGATTACGCTTACTTTCTCCCTCCTCCCGCCAAGCTCTCTCCGTTTCTCTATTTGCTGGAAACATCCGACATCATTGATGTGGCCTTTTCCTGTGTGTGGCATGAGAACAAAGGAAGAGTGCTTCCTTAGCATGCCATCGCCGTCTCTTTCTCTCGCTCCTTCTCTGTTTTTATCCACCCCTCTCTCTCCAATCTGTTCTCCTACCTTGCTTTTATCTCTCACTTTTATGATATATTTTGAAAGAATGACCTAACCTGGGCTCTCAAAGAGTCTCAAGCGTCACTTCAAAAGAGAGACTCACGTCAATTATCTACATCTTTGACAGTGACAGAGATACGACAAGATTGGATATGAACAATTAAGTGGGACTGTTTGCTTTACAGTGCAACTGCGTTCTTTTCTAGCTGCCAGCCAGATACTCAGCCGCTCACCTTGAACAGAGAGGGGGTCTCTTGCATTATAGTGAAATTAAATTAACTTGATATGTATAGCCAGAACTTCAAAATCTATTAGGAAACTGTAGTTTCTTTCACAGGGTGGGGTCATACAATACCCCCAAATTTCATTACACTGTGGTTCATTACATAACAGCATATAGCCCATTAGCCTGTTGCACCTACATTTACAACTCCATGAATTATGAATCGGTTTCCTTTCATCACAGCGGCATGCTCTCACTGATGTGCAAATTACACTCAGGAAAACAACCACTGCCCAAGCGCAGTAAGTCCCAGAATGCCAACCTCCAAACCAATCTGCATGGACCTAAGGTGGACCACATAAAATGTAAAAAAAACAAACATGATAGTCACACGGTTCTTTGTCTATAACAGCATATTTTGAACCCTCTCCCCTATATGTATGTCGTATACATCAGATAGACATTTCAAGGCAACCCAATCTGGTTTTAACATTGTGTGATTTGCTCTATCACTGACAACAAGTTGGAGCTAATAGATAAATGTAGCCCCTTACGTGCCCCTGGATGTGGCCCTCAGGGCAGACGACGTATTAACAAGAGTATACTCACAGCAATGCCCCGTCCACCCAATTTCCAAATCCTGAGACTCCCTGTAGTGGTTTATAATGCTCTGAGATATCCAGGTCAGCCACTAGCTACATTCACACTCCCTACAAGCCCACGAGCAGAGATAAGTGAAACATAAATCAGAGAAGCGAGAGAGGAATGGGCCCCTGGCGTAATGCAGAGGTGATTATGAACTCAAATGTGCACTCTTTTCAATAAAAACATGAAATATGATCCGGCTTCAGGAGAGTTGAAAGACACTTACAAGCACATTAACAATAGAGGTTCTCTGAGGTTAGGGCACGGTTACAAAAGCAGTTCTGATTCCTGCCCAATGCAGTGTCAAGTTCAAATTTACAAGAGCACCGCGAAAGGGCAGTGATGGATACAGCGTATTATTCCTATGACCCTGTGAAGACAAAAAAGTGAGGAATATTCCTTTTAAAAGGCACACTGAATTGCATTTAAGCAATAAATAAAACATTTTATTGATTTCATGTATTTTTAGAAGAAGCATCTCTGCTTTCCAACTAACTAACTATTAATTGCTCCTTATGTGTAAAGAGAATTGGCTATTTGATTGATGAACTCTTGGAGCAAGCTTATGAGAATAATGATGGGGCAAGGTTTTACTGTTCAATGTACGCCCACACACAAACAGCTCTTAAAGTAAAAGATAAGATGGTACACACTCAAAAATAGAGGTGAGTGCTGAGAGAGGAGAACATTTTTATCCTGGAAAGTACATTTGTCATAAATGCACCATAACAGACATGTAATGGGTCTATTTCAGACCTTGATGCATACCGTTTTGTCCAACACGACCTAGAGGTACTGTAGTCAGTTAGATAACAATTGATCAGAGCACCTTGATGGCGCAAACAAAGCACTCATCCATCACCACAGAGACCTGAGGGTCAACCCGAGGCAGCAGTGCTTATAGGTCGGCCCCATCAAACACAATCAGTTGGTGAGAAATCAGTGCGGGATCATGACCTGTGGTCGAAGCATTAGCAACTCCTTCACCCTGCCCAGGCCGAGAAAAAGGGCATCGACACTGGATGATTCTGCCGAGTGACTGGCCGAGTGGTGGAGAGTGATGATTTATTTGTAGTTTACCTTCCCTTGGTCATCTATAAACGTATGCTCAAGAACTTTAATGAGCAAGCCTTCTTACATGACATGACAATTGTACAATGGCACAAAATTGTCCTTATCCCGATTGTTGAGGATGTCAAAAACGCATTCATTTACAGTTTGAATAGACACACTCCTTCAAAAATCGCTTCAGCCCCTGGTTTAGCTCTGAACTGTCTGAGCTGATCTGCCAAAAATCAACTTTGCAAAGGCATCCAAGTGCACATCGGACTGGCAATCCTTCAGGGCTATAACAAACAAATGCACACAATCGATCAGAGAAGCAAAATCTAATTATTATAAACAACAATTCTTTAACAGCGGCTGTGACTCTAAACAGCTTTGGAAAACTGTTAAAATCATGGATAATAAAAATGCGTCCTCTCATTTACCTACTGCAATCAAAGCAGACAACATTGTTTTTTCAGATAAAGCCAGAATGGTAGACTTTCTCAACAAACACTTTGTTAAGGCTGCTCATGCCTTTGTAGCTGCTACGCCTTCTCCTACCGTCAACCCTGCTGGCTCAGCGCCAAGCATTGATCCCTTCCCTCCAAGTGACCTCCACATCTCCTTCCAGTCAGTACAGGAGATTGAGGTGGTCAGGGAGCTGCTCAAACTGGATCCTCATACTTCAGCTGGATTGGATGCTCTAGACCCTTTCTTCCTGAAGTTAGCAGCTCATATTATTGCAGCCCCCATCACTTATCTGTTCAATCTCTCCTTGCAGACCAGTGTATTCCCCCAAGACTGGAAATTGGCTGCTGTCACCCCTCTCTTTATGGGGGGCGATATGTTAGACCTAAACTTTTACCTATTTCCATCTTGTCTTGCCTGTCCAAAGTTTTTGAGAAACTGGTCAACAAACAGCTCACCCACCACCTGGAGTCCCACAGTATTCTCACCTCCATGCAGTCTGGCTTTAGAACCGGCCATGGGTGTAACTCTGCAACGCTTGAAGTGTTAAATGACATCATATGTGCCATCAATAGGAAAGAATACGGTGTGGCTGTGTTTGTTGACTTTGCAAAGGCCTTTGATTCTGTGGACCATATAATTCTGCTTGACAGGTTCAAGGACATACAGTAGGTCTTTCAGAAGGTGGTCTTGTATGGTTTAACACCTATTTTTCTGGGTATGCATACTCTGTATGAGCTGAGGGTTATCTGACCCACTGTTCCTGTCCAAGGGTGTTCCTCAGGGGTTCATTCTAGGTCCAACCTCAAAATCTACATAAACAACTTTGCTCACGCTGCAGGTAGCTCTCACATCCATTTATATGCCGACGACACCATCTTGTACACATCTAGCTCCTCCCTGAACACCGCCCTGACTTCCCTGCAGCACAGCTTCAATAGTATCCAACATGCTTTCTCCAACCTTCACCTTCTCTGAAACACGACCAAAACAAAATGTATGACTTTCAACAGACACTTACCACAAACTGCCTGCCCTCCAGAAATCTCCACCCTGGATGGATCAGAACTCCAATTTGTGGATTCCTATAACTACTTGGGTATCTTTTCTGTACCGTATCAAAGCCTCCTTTACCCATTCTGCAATGCACACCCCGGTTAAAATGACAATCCTTTCCACCTCAGACTATGGTGATGTAATCTACTGCTCCGCCTCAAAAAATATTCTCAATAAACTAGATGTCATATACCATACCGCCATCCGCTTCGTCACCAGTGCAACTTTCATCACTGCAGCCTATACTCCCTAATCAACTGGCCATCACTAAATACCCACAGATTAATCCACTTATATCAGTTCATCTATAAAACTATCATTGGTAAAACCCCCACATATCTTCAGCCTCTACTCATCATCTCCAACAGCAAGTGCAATTTACTCTTCAGCAATTTAATCAACATGGTCATTCCAAAGGTCTGCATCGCCTCCGGCTGCTTCTGATTCCAGTTTGCTGCGAATGGAATGAGTTGCAAAAGAAGCTAAAACTCCACACCCTCATTCTGTTACCCTCCTTCAATAACTCATTATAAACGATAGCCTCTGATCACTGCAACTGTTTCTGAGTTTGCTTCTCCAGAACACTTTTTTAAAAAAATATATTGTACATGATATGATATTGTAATTTTTGTATCAGATTGATTGAGATGTTTCTATGTTTTATTTGTTTGTAATGATTTGCCTCCTGTTGCTGCCTTTTTGGCCAGGTTGTCATTATAATGACAACTGGTTCTCAATTGACTTATTTGGTAAAATAAAGTAAAAAAATAAATAATACTAATGCGTCATGTTCTGTATACAGGAACATTATGGTCTCTTGTGGTACTTAATTGTACTTAGGAAGGTACACATAGTAGGGTTACAAAATTGACTTGCATCAAAGGCTACATAAAAGCAACCAGATTTTGTTCTCCAAAAGGTAAAATCTTGCTGTATTATTTCTCTGACAGCGTCTAATTCAGTCTCTGATTCATATCAATGGACCTTTTGTGTTAAATAACTATGTCAGATTTGCCACTATTGAGAGATTTTCACAGCCAAGCATACAATCTTATCCATGACGCAGGGCGAGATGGATGCTGATGTGTGCTCACAGAATCTCATCAGACACGCCGTTCCACCTCAGCTCTGCTCATCTCTCTCCTGTAGCACTGCTCTGATTAGGCCTTTAAATTGGATTCCAGTGCGGTTCTATCCTTTTTGTGCTGTTTTGTTTTCGTGCACCCTCCCCTTACCCTCCCACTCACGCTCCACCTCTCACTCCATCTGCCTCGATTTTTCCGTTTTCTCTATTCATGCAAACTCAGCTTTCGTTACACCGAAGGGCTGACATTTCAGATGACTGTGCTGTTGTAAGACAATGCCATGCAGTTCAGAAGGTGTGACAGCTGAACAAAATGTCTACCACTGTGTTGGATAATGAAGAGAAAATGTTTTCTGTGATTCAGTTTAGCAGTGAGGTCCTGTGAAGCCAGTGAGTCCATAATTCTTACCTTACAATGTGTTAAAATGGCAAGTGAATGTGACCCAAGCTACTTCACTATATGATATAAAAAAGTATTTCACTTGATCTATAAGATCTGTAATTAATAGACATATAACATAAAATGCATTTGAGGCAACCAAAGGAAGAAGCTATGGTAGTAAACCCTTTTAGAGCACAAAGCAGGGCCTGCAGGGTGTTATCAAATTAAAGCACATCCCTGTTTTTATTTCTATTTTGCTTCCATAGGCAACTTGTCTAATAGATTGTAACTAATGTGTTATCTGGGTATTCATAATTCATAACAGCATAGTTGTTTGATGATTCTATCTCAGGCACGATGTAAAAACACAGCCAACACCTTGGTGTAGTTCAAACATGAATGTAAATATTGCCTGTCTGTCAGATATTCAGCTGGTCCTTGTAGTTGGGAGTATTAGTATGTTGTTTGCTCAAAAAATGATTAAGAAATGGAAAAAATATCATTATCCCTGAGTTAATACACAACGTAAATATGACTGAAATGATCCTCTGTCTTGTGCAAACCCCCACACACCAATACAAAGCTTCCACAAATGGGAACGTTGGTGCTAAATCCAGCAATTAATGCCTTTATTTTGCCCCTATGCGCCAGGTCTCCCACGTACAGATACTTTATTAAAGTTGCATTGTTTTGGGCAGCTGCCAATCCACAGCCCACTGCTCGGAGAGGCTGAGTAAAAGATTGTATTGTTTTTTTCGAGGAGGGAGAGCCTGGAGGTAGGTGATGAGTAGGGTCACCAGCTGAACAAGCCAAGCGTGCTGTCATGTCGCCCCCGCCTCCACCGCTTTGCTTCCAATGCACGTTTCTCCTGCATCCAGTGCAGAGCGAACACGCGCGCATATACACAGGCACACAGTCTTGAATACAGTATGTGAAATCCACATGCAGCACATAAAAACAAATGTGAATAAGCAAATGCATCTATGAGCACATATTCTCCCCTAATAATTCTATGAATTATGTTGCCATGTTGTTTATGATATTGGTGGTATTGGTCTATTTACCAGATTTACCAAGAGACAGAAAGAAACCAATGCACTTTCTTTGATGGTATGCTTTAAGTTTGGTTTGAGTTTTTCAACCTTCCTTCATGTCGGGGCACTTGATATATAAGATTACATTGCTGGAGATTGCCAGACGTGGGTGGAACTTTATGAGGCAAAAAATTGTGTGGCTGCATAAATGCGTCCAAAGTGAATGGAAAGATTAAAATTCATGAGAACAGTTTAGGAAATTCGCTGTGGCAGCACAAGATGAGGCAAAGACTTCAGACAGTCTGGTACATCTGCCTTGGATTTTAAGCCGCTGGCTCCGAGGACCTCTTTGACTGTCTGGACTGCAAGGTGCTTCCATCAACGTGCTAGTGGGGTTAAAGGTCTCCTGCCTGAAGATGCTATAGATGAATTCTGACCAGCTTGCTCACAGAAATCATCTGCGTCCTGTTCCCCTGCAGCAAGGCGATAAATAGATAGTGAAATAACAGCTGCTTGTGTGCCTGTTAGCAGGTAAGCCATCCCTCTCTGCAGGAAGAACATAGCTTATTGCTTATATCCGTTGAATTTATGTCCCACAACATTGCCCAAACCATGTGTTATGTCTAGACTTGGACCACTTTCTTTACATGGCAGTCAAAACCAGCAAGTCTTAACAATCAGTGGCAGCGGGATGGTGGTTCAGTGATAGAACCTTCCAGGAGCTCAAGAGGAAAAGCTAGATGGCTCAGGCGACTCCGAGCAATACCAAAGCCTGCTGGCCACCAGCGTGCTTTTTCTTGATCTCTCCAGCCTTTTGAGAGGAAATCCTCACTAGAAGAAAAGTATGGCTTTATTGAGGCCTCATACTGCTAAAGCACACTGTTGACTGTGAACCCCTTTTTCTCCTCAACCTTAACCCCACCTGCTATGATATATCTTTATTCTTAATGAGGAGTGTTATTCAGCCTGTGAAAAAAAGTCATAAAGTGTCTTCTGCAGTTCTGGAGGAAGCTTCCAAAAGTTTGGTGAAATAACCCTGGTGATGTCATAAGGGGTTATTCTGGATGGAGCTTAATACTTGAAATAGTAAATTGCTCTAGCGCACCCTTAATTAGCTCACAATTTTACCCCAGTCAAGCCATTACAACACATATCAAACACCTGTTAATTTAATATTCCAAAGTAATTAGGATGTTTGGGATCTTGTTTTTTCAGATAATTTCGATTTAAGTAATTTTTTTGTGATTTAGGTGGTAACAGTAGACCTTCTGTAAGAAACTTATGTGTTCAATTACATACTATTATATTTTTTAAATATCTTTTATGCAAAATGTCCCTCCTTCAACCCACCTATTGTACCACAGATATGTGCCAGTCAGGCATTTAGTGCACAACATAAATAATGAGGCCTTGTGCATTTAAGGTAGAATGAAATCTTGAACAAAAGCTGAAATGTGAAGCTTAGCTATTAATCATCAAATTGATGATGGTGATGTTAATGTAAAAGATTTGAAACCACTTTGAGATAATAAAATAATAAATTACACCACAGCAGTGCTTTCAAAATTAAGATCCATGGGAGACCACCTCATATTCAATGTTTTTTAATCATGTTCACCAATTTCCGGTGCAGAAATTTCCAGGTGTGTAATTTGAATTCTGCGGCTCTTCCAGGTCCTGAAGGAGACTGTTAAACTCTGAGCAGAATCCATTTCATGTCTAATAAACACCTGCTGCAAGATTTGATAAAAAGCCACACAGCTACACCTTTCTAATTAAAAGGCATTGCCTTCTGCTGCTCTAACTCCGGCTCCCATTCATTTCCTTCACAGTTGTGTGCGTCCGCCGTTGGTCAAGCCGTTGCAGAAACTGTGCCTTCTTCCTCTCAGAGCACATTTCCTGCCTGTGACGGCTACTCTCGGGGGAGGGATACTCACTCTGGTCTGGTGGAGTGAGAGCAGAGCCCAGAATACACTTCTCACACAGTAGTAAAGCAGACTCCGCACCGGGGCCAAAGAGACTAGTGCTTCACTGTTACTTGACCTTGTATGGACTAAGTTGCTCTCGACAGGCAGGTGCAGCACAACGCTGATACAGAGAATGACACACACATCCACTCAGGGCGGTTAAATGATATCACATGTCGGGCTCAGATACAGGTGACGGTCTGTTATAAATAACTAATTGATTAAAATACAGTGGTTGTTTAAGCACTGAGCTGTGCATTAATGTGAGGTTGTGGAAGTACCGCAATTAAAGGAGCCATTAATCACCGCCAGACATCCCCTATATGAAACTGTACCTGACAAAACCAAGGATTTGCCCAGAGCTCAAAGGCCTTCACACTGTATTTTACAATGGAAATGCAATTCTGTTGAAGAGTTTCTGCACGTCACATGAATGCCCTTTTTGACTTTCAAAAGAGAGGGCTCCAGGCAAAGGTAATTCATGCCAGAGAAGAAAAGAAAGAAACCTTTGTGTAGGCAGGAGAAAGTGTTCTGTGACTCACAGCCTGATTTCTGCTCCGTGTCACACACACACACACACACACACACACACACACACACACACACACACACACACACACACACACACACACACACACACATATACACAGAGCCTTTTCTTCACTGGAGCACAAGTCACTCACGAATTCTCTATTCCATAATTGCATCATAACATGGTTTTCAACATGCTTCGTGCCAATCCATCACGCGTAATGAAATGTCCACCTGTTGATACTTAATGCAGGAGGAACACGCAAACTTCATGAGCACTGGGCTGCTGTGAGGCAGCTGCGCTGCCCCGATCCGTCTCTGCATACCTTTCTTTGCTTTTGTAAAATGAACATACATTAGCAGTTCACAGAGACGAAGATCGTTGCTTGGATACATCTGCAGATATGTTTCCGCTCATGTATGTCATGTATGTCACTGCATGAATTAGTATTCTTTGTGCTGTGCTGGGAGCTTGTATGTTATACTTTCAATGGGAAATTATTTTTAGGTGTAAATTTCCTCTACTTGTGCCCGAGGTGTGGAACGGAGAATTTAAATGTTCAGCGAAAAAGAGATACAGAGGTGAAACATTGCACAAGGTTGTAGAAGAAAGTCAGGATCCCTCCAGGCGCTTGGTAATGTTTTGACCCCAGTGTAAATCCATCAGTGCCATTTTGCTAATGAACTGATCTATGATTTACACTGTCAGTGGAGCTCGTTTCCTGCCGCCGCCTCTCGCAAAGTGCTGACAGTGCCTCTCTGTATTCGACAGACCTTTTGTGTTATTGTGAGTAAGCTGATTTGTGTTATTCATCTTAAATCCCTGATCCCGTCTGGTTGTCAGTTGATAACTTTGGGTCACTGCATACGCAAGGAGAAGAAATACTTTAGGGGAAAAGTTTTATTACATAAACCCAATTACTGAGCTACTACATGGTGTTTGCATATAGATCTTGTGCTTATGTAATTGGTGATGCATAATCGAGATGCTTTATGAAGCACATCTTTACAACAGTAACAAAATGTGTGTGTATAGCACTTTTTCAAACTTTTACTTTGACTGAATGGCCATTAGTGCTAAAAATAAAAAAAGAATGCATATTTCTTCTCCTATCTTTATCTCTATAGACAAATACTACTCTGCTCATGCGATCACATGGGTGTGATGGGAATAGGTAAGAGCTGTGGGACATCTGTGGCATAAAGTGAACATCCTGAGGTTTAATGAGGCTTAATGTTGCAGATGTGTGTTTCCTGCTGAGTGAAGCTCACTTCACACAATGTGACACTTTTTCGTGAGATGGGATTAACCGGTGGGGAAAAAAAAAAGTGAAAGCAGGAAGGATTCACCTGGTTCCCTGTTTCTTTACTGAGAGAAATCGCACAGTGCTCAGCAGCAACGCACAACATATTAAATGAGAGCAACTCCATGCACGACACAATAACAAACATAACTTACAATATCACGATATTAACAACCTTTAACACGCACCTCTCTTGTGATCAGACAGAAAACAATGTCAATTTGGCCACTGCACTTGGGAGTTTGTCCAAACTCACATTGATATTTGAAAGAATTAATGTTAATAACAAAAAATCTTTCTTCTTCTTAAATTATGTTGTGTGTCTCACTTTGTATGTCTAGTTAAGAACAGTACATTTTCTTTTTCAACAATTTAATGTCGTTGTTTATTTAATATTTTAGTTTTCAGCTGCCAAACATCATTTCCCATAAAAGACAAACACAACTTGACAACAATGGCCAGTACATGGGTGCAGAGAAGAGCGAAGATCATGCCAGGCCTGGAGTCCGTCGGTTACTCAGAGATACCAAAGCTTCATGAAGCTCGTCAACTAACCCAACTAACGAATATGTTACTGACAAAAACAGATAATTACCTGGAAATTGTATAAATTGAGTGTGTATGGATATTGACGAAACTAAACTACAATAAGTATCCGAAACAAAATTAATCTTTGTTTTACACTGTCAAAATCACAAAGGCTTTAATTTCTAATACCAAGTGTTTAATCCAATAATGAACTATCAAAACGCACACGGAGCATGGATGTATTATTGACAAGCCCTCTGGGCAGCTCCAACTCTGCATCTTCCACTACAGTGACTCAAACAATCCAGATCTTAGACATTGCACCTTTAAGTTTGACTGCAAGAGGATTTGTGTTTGCTCTATCTTTTCCAGTATTAGAGCCCACATGCCTCTACGTGTTTGTGTAATAATTATTTTCAAATATAGATTTTGTGATGCAACTTCAATATATTTTTGAATGGCAAGTACAACCTCTGGGCCAATATCAATAATTCCAATACCTCACTCTCCCAAGGCAGGGAGAGAGAGAGAGAGAGAGAGAGAGAGAGAGAGAGAGAGAGAGAGAGAGAGAGAGAGAGAGAGAGAGCGAGAGAGAGAGAGAGAGATGTGTATGTTTCCACATGATATTGTCAGAAACACTGTGATGAACGTTAACGATGTGCGCCTGGTCTTCCCGCAACACTATCAATTATTTTGAGGCCGTGGGTGGCGAGGTCATGGTGTGAAATGGCACTTCTCCAGTTTGTTTGAGTGATTTCCCTAATAGACGGACGGGCAACGCAATGATTTGTAATATACTATGTGTGAGTGTGTGTGCTGCTGTGGGGATTTGCATAACGCAGGCAGACGAATCAGTGACGGGTGAACGAGGGAATCCTAACTAAATTTGGAGATAATCGCCGATGCTCTGCTGTCTGCCAACCCTCTCTGTAGACACCTGTCTAGGAGGGTGGGAGAAGGGTCTGGGTGAGTGGTGAGACATGGCGTCTGATTGCATGTTTTTTTTTTTCGTGTTGTGATAGTGAGTCAGCTGGCTGTTCTCACCGACGCAGCGGCCTGCTGTCCTGTCTCTTCCAACCTCTGTGCGCCTCCGGCTGCAGCGCCATAACGTCAACCTTGAAACCCTCACAGCCAGACACAGTCAGACACGGCTCCATGTTGCTCGTCAGAGAGCCTCAGGGATAAATGGTCCTGAGTGTTGACAAAATGGCTGTAATTTTATGAAGAGGGAGAGGAGCTGTGTCTCTTTATTTACTAACCTGATTACAGACCTTCTCCTTGCCTGTGTGAGCTCACACTGTAATCTAAAAGCAACACCTGGGCCACTAGGCGATGCGAAAGACGGCACGCCAAAGCACTGGCCCCCTGAAACGAATTACGGAGGGCTATTCAGGTCTGTCCTGACCTTGGGGAGATGTGCATACTGGTTTTTGCTCTCGGAGAAACAAGCTGAATACAGTGTTTTATTACAGAGGCCCCTGTGAAATGTGTAATTTATGTTAATCCATCTGGGATTTGGGAGGAGGAGAGCCAGGTTCTGAAGGGACAAAACGATGGTGTTAAGAGAGAAGGAGATAGGGAAGAGGAGGTTGAGTGAGCAGAGGAGGAGAGGAAATTGGTTCAAAACAGGACAGTGAAGGAGACCAGTCGAGGAAGAAAAAGACATTGAGGAAATGACAGAAAGGTGACAGGCCCAGGCAAGAAGCAGGCGGAAAGTTACAGCCAACAGAGGGAACAGATAGATGGATGGAAAGACAAGGGCACATTCACACTGCAGCTGAAAAGCTCCTGGATTCAGATTTTGGTCATATGTCAAATGTAGCACAGATTTAATATTCTCTAGTCAAAGAGCAGCATGTCATCTATTTCTTTTGGACCTGTGGACCACAGAAAATCGGGCTGTGATCCATGTGACAGGCGTGCTAGTTGACAGTGCTGCCATGAGGATAAAAAAAGTGTATAATTCATCTGGCAGCTGACATAATGTTATTGTCCATGCCATGCCTTGGCTAGTGCTAAAGAAAGATATGTAACTAATAAATAGCACATTCATACTTTTATATGAAAAGTTGTACTCAATAAGCAAAAGACAGACCCTCACTGAATTCAGTACACAGAGGAGTTTTGTTGCTACAGGTCCACCTTATTTCATTCATTGCAGTGGTGATGAACTTTGACATGCAAATTAGTGCTGTTGACCAACAGCAAGCTGTCTCGACAGCGCTGACCTTTGAGGAAACAGAGGGCCAGAGAGTCCAAAATGGAGGATGCTGTTGTAGCACATGAGCTATGTTGCAGCATCCGATTTCCATCCGGAGACAGCTATGAGACATGAGTCGATGATACAAACACATCTGTTGAATAAACCGTGAGTGAGCTGACAGTGGCTAACCAGCATAGCTAGCTAGAGTGTTAGGTTTGGGGTTTTTAGCATTTTATCCCACCTGAATCCGGCATCCGATCCACTATATTTTGAATCTTTTTAAACCTGTTGTGTTGAAACTTTGAAGGTTGCTAAAATGATTTTTAAAAAAAAGTAAACTGTAAAGATTCAGTTGAAACACTGAGCACCGTTTATGTGAGTCTCAGAACTAGGGATATATTGTATTGATCTAAATTCTAAATAAAATACATATTGTTAATGACGTTCAAGGTTTTCTATATGTGATTTAGAGCATTAATATGGCAGCAAACAACTAGTTGCTAAAGATACAGTGGAGTAATGTCTACTTGAGCAGAGAATGAGTGTGTGTTGTAATCAAAGCTTCCCTGAGCCCCGCTGGCTAACCGCTGTGCAATGTGCTCATGGCAGTTCCAGCTGCTAGCACTGTTAGCTCTCTCAGCACCGCTGTTTGCACTGTTAGCGCTGTTTGCACTGTTAGCTGTAAGCCACCGGTTCAGCCATTGCCATATTAGCCCTTGCCTACCCTTCTACTTCTGGTATCCTTGCTGGGACAACAACCATCTGCGAACTCTGCCTGCATTTTTCAGTTTTGTGACTGCATCTAACAGGGTTGCAACGCTATTGTGGTGACAAAATCTCTTCACAGAGAGACCTGGCAAAGTACCCAGTAATCAGAGTAATCAACCATTATTATTCATCCTGTTCACCGACACCTTCCCTCTTACTGCTGATGTGGGAATACTGCCTGGGCAGGTAGAGCGAGGAGGGGTAGTCTGAGGGCAAAGGGGGTGAAAACATCGCTTTCCTCCAAGTTTATATACTTGTGTTACGGATGTTTTGATAAATTACACTGATGTGCTTTTCAGTCGCGAAGGCTTTATTGCAGTCACAGTAGCGCAAAATGTTATCTTTCAATTCTCTCCACCACTGTCTCAATGTGTGAGAGTGAGACAGAGAGAGTGTGTGTGTGTGTGTGTGTGTGTGTGTGTGGAGGAACTCAGCCCCGCCCTCAAGCCACAGAGACACAGAGAGCTGAGGAGAACCAGACAGGAGGAGAGGGTGCATGTGTGATCATAAATTACACTAAAGCCCTATTTTCCAATCCACTAATCTCACTCACTGCTTTCTTAAACTACTGATAAAATGCTCCTGGTTCTTACAAATTCAGAACCGGTTCCAATTTAGAACCGGGTTTTGGGGGGCAACCCAAGGGCTGCTCGCACTGTAGAGCCCTGATTAGTCTCAGTGCGTAGTTCACCGTCTTCATCACAAAGTAAATGGAACAATGTAAACACGTTCGTCGTGGGGAATATATTAAAGCAGGATACGGCCTACATACATTTAGCATTGCTGTGGTGCTTTGAAGGGGTGAACTTTAAATCAAAACCTTCACTGCAGATGAGATGGGACTCCAGCAAAACCCAGCTCTTGGTCTGGTATGACAGATCAAACTTTACGGAGATATTTCTGTGAAACTGACATAACTGGGTTAGTTAGCTGACTTAATGCCTGTTCTCTACACTACAGTATATTTTAGCATTTTGCCTACACTTATCCTTTAAGTGTCGCTTGTGACACGAGTGACTACGCTTCAGCAAGGATTACTTACGCTACGGGCCGCACTGCCTGCGTGACAGCTGCCTCGCTGAAGCGCTGCGCCTCTCACGAGAGTCGTGTCCACACAGACAGCGTCGGTCCTGCTGCCGGTCCATCTTTCAACGTAGAGTTTGCCAGAATGTTTCATTTCATTTCTTTATGAATGCCATTTTTATGAAGTCTGTGCTCATTTGTAAATAATAATAATAATAACAATCCACAATCAAAAGCTGGTACTTTATTAATTTATGGTGCAGTGCAGGTCACTGCATTTTCCACAACACTGTTCACAGGGATTCTGTCCACAGAAAGACGCTAGAGGGCTTATATTTTGAAATGGAAACTGTAGCAATGTTGTTGGTAAGATGTCAACATACTGCCAAAAGATCATTTTTGCTGTCTATTTTTGCTGTGAACCACGCACAGGACCACGCAAGCACCACGCACGCGCTGCTCATGCAGGCAGCGTGGACCGGGCCTTAGGCTTGCTTTAACGAAGAGGACCAGGAAGTAGAACGTAAGGAGCAAAAGTCATGTTGCTGACCTCAGAGGCTTTGGGGAGCCTCAGTTAAATCTTCTAGACACATTACTGTAGGATTACAGCGACCGCGATGACCTTTGACATTGATACTGTATATCTTAGAACCAATGTGGCCAGATGTGAAGAGCCTAGGTGTAAATGCAGACACAAAGAGCTGGCGGAAACACAGCAATGGCTCCAGTCATATCACTCAGCTCACGCCAGCCCGTCCTGTCTCCACTTATTGAGTTGGAGAGTGAGAGGCGCCTGGGCTGCACCAGCAGCTGTGGGATCAGGTGGCGGTTCTTCACGGGGCCCAGGCCATACGATCCTGTCCTCCCGTCCTTCCTCCCTAGTCCTCTCCCACAACTGATCAGCATGCATGCGCACCTGCCAAGAAGAGGGAGGGAGAGGATACTGCCTGGATGACTTTGAGGAGCCCGGTTGTCACCTCACCCTCTTTCCCACAGTTGTAATCCTGGAGCTGTCAGGGGGGGGCGGAGAGTTATGCTCTGACCAGCGAGAGGGCATTTTGTCATGGAGATGAAAAGAGGGGGAAAAAGAATGTGGGCAGCGGAGGCCTATAAACTTGTTTTATTGCATTGCAGAGAGGCGCTTCCGTGGAGCACATGCTTTTAATTAATGATACCCCCACCTGACCCTGCACTACTTTGTGCTGTACAGCTAACAGCCGGAGCGCCCTGAGCGTCAAGCAGAGAATTGCCCTGGCACCGCATGGATTTCGTGCATCCATCCTTGAACTGAACTAATGGACCACAATTTACGGCTGCAATAGTTGCCTATTATTCTCAGTATGATGATCTCTTTAGTTGCAACAAGTAATCACAACTTTCAGTGCAGATGCAATGCCATGCTGGGAAAATTGCTTTTTTTTTCTGTCTGAAAGGCGAGAACTGTGAAATTGGAGGCTTTTGACCCTGATTTATAACATATTCAATTTGCTTTTGTAACTGTAACCTGTTTAATTCCTTGGATGTTATCGATGCGTATATGTACAGTACTGCATTATCATAAACTACTACTTTTGACAACACAATGTGGAGTGCATTGTGAATGCATAGCTGCTTGTCAGAGAGCATATGAAAAATACATGGGATTCAGGTAGAGAAAGTGCAGGCTAACATCAAAGCCATCACACAAAAGACAGGAAGAGCGGCCGCATGAAAGATTGATGAGGCACTTAAAAATAAGATTAAAAAAGTATCGAGGAAAACAAAAAGGAATCTTTTATAACTCATCATAAACAACAGAGGGGGCTTCACTTTCACAAGAGGACTCCTGAAATATAGATTACTGGATTTGCGACCTGGAATGACCGGCGTGCTGTACAAAGTCTGTCTTTCTCAGCTGTGATGGGCCTTGATAGTGGGTCATATATTATGGATGCCACAGCAGAAGGAAGTGGGAAGAGTTCCCTGCCCTCCACTGTTTTATTAATCCTTCAACATTTGATCTTAGACCATTGACCTGTGATCTTTTTTTGTTTTAGAGAGGCTGTGCCAACAACCAAAAAGATATGACGAATAAAGGAGGAGGTTGTTGCTTTGAGTCGATGTCAGAAACAGCAGTCCTGTCCCTCAGGACGGCGCAGCAAAAGCTTTTCAAACAATTAGAAAAGTCAGACATTGATTGAACGCGTATGAGTCTCTGTTAGCATAAGACAGAGGCTTTATTGCAGCAGGGAGCTTCTTTTAAAGTGTTCAGACAGTTTGGTGCCTGGTGTGTGAAATCTGTGATATCAATACTGAAATAGGAGAATCTCTCTTCTCTCTCTCTCTCTCTCTCTCTCTCTCTCTCTCTCTCTCTCTCTCTCTCACACTCACACACACACACACACACACACACACACACACACACACACACACACACACACACACATTGACAGATGTAGGTGGGTCTAGATCTATCTGTACCCTGAACTTGAATTCTTTTCCACTCCCTGTTTGAACGTTATTAAGAGTTTTCATCTCCCTCACAGAACAGGTCTAAGTATGGCAAAGCGTGTGTGTCGGTCAGTCAGTCATTTTAGTCCTGATTGAAATTTCTCAACAACTATAGAGTACCATGTAAAATGGTACAGTCACCCATGGTCCCCAGAGGATGAATCCTAATGACGTTGGTGTTTTTGTCTGGTGCCAGCAATGCTGACATTGACATGATGTTTGTTTTTTAATGAAATGTCTTATAAACTACTGGATGGATGCAAAATGTGGTGCAGATATCTATAGTGCTCAGTTGATGAATCCTAATGACTTTGGTGATCCTGTGACTTTTTATCTTAATATCAAAATGTATCATAAACAAAATATCACAGCATCTATAAAAGAGATTCCTACGAAACCCTGACTTCTTTTCTATCGCGTCAGTTCAGCTCAAAGCACCACTGTGCCTGAGTACATCTTCACAGAGCCAGCAGTGTGGCTGGAGACATTTTAGTTTATTGCTTCCCCCAATTAACCCCTCACTCTCAGGTCTCCCCATTGCCAAATAAAGCTTATCCCCACAGTCAACATGGCTACATAAAGGCTTTCATTTTGTCGATTACACTCGAAGCTACTTATCTGCTTGTTTTCATTTGAATTATTAAAATTAATATCCAAGTCCTCTCTATAAATAAATAAAATGCACTTGACTGTTTAAGTCAGCTTTACAAAATGATTAGCTGCAGGGGATTCATCCTGAGATCCCAAAGCATAGAGGATCTATACAAACTATTTATAAGCGCGACATTAACAAAATTGTATTTTTTAATGTCCTGGTTAAAGTTCATGGTACATTTCACATGACACAATTGGACATACATCGCTGCACATATACATACATCGGCCACTGATTAGTGCGTCCTGATAAGTTGCCATCTACTGTGGGCATGTAAATCCCCTTGAGGTTGGAATTAGTCATGTTAATAACAACTTTTCCATTCCATCAGATGGCAGAGAGAGAGAGAAAGAAAAGCAGTTATCCAACAGCCAAAGCTGGAATGCAGATCATGTATTTTCAATGAGCTCATGGTAAGATCAGACATCGAAAAGGGCTAAACATCTCTGGGATATTTAATTCCTCTAAACGCCACAAATGAAATGAACAAATGTTTTGGGTTATGAAGTAAGCAGCGGTGGTAGCAACATCAGCACGCAGTGGTGACTCTGGAGGGAGGGATGTTTGGCTGTCTATGACCTTTAATATGCTTTTCATATCTCCCAACAGGGGTTCCGCTCATATGGGCAGATTTCCCAGGGCTGTGTTTTACAACAGAAGGTGTTTACAATACAAAAACACAGGACATATATGTTTTTAATCTTTTTCTTTAGGCCCTACACACATCATATACACCAGGCCCTAAGGGAATTAAAGGGGCATTCATTCAGTTTTCAGTATAAATTTTATTTGAGATAAGTACTCAGAGAATCTAACAAAAGAGGAAATATATTGCGATCGTATTCAGCTTCACCCAGTGTGCTGTAGTTCTGCGGCTTGGAGGTTGTGTCTACAGAAAGATACCCATGAATAATAAGAAATTCTGAATTGAACTGTACAAAAAATTCCTTTCACTCATATTATTTTAAATGTCAACAGTGTGTATAAGTGTGTGTGTGTGTGTGTGTGTGTGTGTGTGTGTGTGTGTGTGTGTGTAAGATCAAACAGTGTCCTCAAGATTTAAAGTGAAACTTTCAATGTTTAATATTTAACATATTGAAAACTAGGCCTGGCTGTCTGATGGGAAAATGAAGAAATAGATAATATATTATTTTCTTCTTTAAACATTTTCTTGGACTTAAAGTCGTAATGGCAGCAGTCGTTCTCAGCTGTGAATATTTGAACGCTGAGCTACTGTATGAGAACCATACAGTAGGTGTCATTACATTACAGTAATTGTTCTCTTAGAGTGACATTCCACCTAAAATCTATCATTTGAGACACTCAACTCCTGCAAATTTGAAAGGTGAATCAGCTTGGGGTCACCTCCTGAAAAACACAATTGATGCGTCCGAAGTCGATGATGGAAGTAGCTAACCAGTGAGCCATCTTGTTTCTGTTGAGAGTTGCACACATGCAGTGCCGATCAGACGGGCGGTAGCAGAGAGCGTAACGTTAGCCGGAGCTAGCAAAAATGCCAGCATTTTTAATGCGCTGGTGTCGGCCGATCTGCAAGTGCAGGTATTGGAATCAGTATGGGGAGAGAAGAAATGGTATTGGATCATCTCAAATTCTGATAGTGACATGTTTTTATTGCACCACAATCCAAAACATCTACATGAAATTAAGCATCATCCTCCTCTCCTCTGCCCATCCAGTATGTTGAGCCGATGAGCGGTTTGTGCATTTTAGGGCAATCTCATTCATTCACTGGTCAGGAGAACTGCTCTGTGGTATCCTTTTTTGTTTGGCACATAGTGACTCACAGATGGAGAGTGGAATTGCATTGTAATGAGGTGGCTTTGGCCATTGCCATACTTTTTTCCCCTCGGAAAACATTGCCATTCGTTGCAATTGTCACAAATCCAAGCTGACCGGCTTCCATTCTCCATGAGGAGGAAAAAGCTTTATACAGCCACCTGTAAAACGCGTGATGAGAGTCACTTTAAGGTCATGTTTGAAATCATTTAATGTGAAAACATGGAATTGACATTCAGCCACATGTCAGTTTATGTGCGTTAATAATGACACATACACTTTCTTTTCATTAGAACTACTCCCATTTATATAATGATAGTGATAAAATCTTTCCATTGATGACAAGACAGAACACCTCTGGCCTTTAGTCTTTTTGCTTTCTTTGTCATGTTCAGGTGCATATGTGATAACGTTGTCCTAGATGAAACAATTTCAAACAGCTGCTATGTCGCTACCTTTTCTATCAGCATGAGCCCAGATGTATAACCTTTTAAACAAAGGCTCACTTGCTCTGCCTCAGGCCACACTTGCCAGTTTGCTTTCTTGTCAAGGCAGAAAGGGAATGTACATGAGAGAGAAGTGCGCATAGATGAAGGGGAAGAACATTGGTGACAAGTCAAAACTCTGACAGACAGACGGCGAGAAGCTGATAGCATTCTATTGACATGTCTGGAATACACATTTACACAATAAACACTTGCTCGGCTCATTTAAAAGCTATGCACTTTCTGGAGATGTCTTCTGTTGCCAGCAGAAAGGGAAATAAAAACAGGAATTGTGTCTTGTAAGCATATCTGCAGACAGAATGTGCACGCAACAACAAATCAACAGTAACACAATGGAGAATCCACGGGAACAGGAAGAAAATGTGCCCAGGAATATGCAGAGGAAGATATGCACACACACACACAATGAGCTAGACTTGACAACAACAGACAAACAAATATTTAGCTTTGAGACCAGATATTCACACCGACATCAAGCCAAAGTCATTCCATCTCATCGCTTCAAATTTACCAACTGCCGTTGGAGTGGAGGCTGGTGCCAATAGACTGAAGCTGTTGTAGGATTAAAGCCTAATTCAAACAACATAGTTCTTTAGTAGGGCTTTTTTTAGAGCTTCATTTTTTTTAGTTTTATGAAAGCTAGTAGTGTGAACATGTCTTTTAGGCAGATCTGTGTTTGACTATCTAAAGCCTTTTATTTCACTTTAAACTGCATGTGAGTAAATGGTGGATAAGCGCCACATTCTTGCTCAACACCAGATAGGAAACACGTTCTCATAAGTCACATTCTGACGCTTTGTCAGGCCCCTTGGCGTCACTTTAAAGGCACCGGGTAGCCAGGTGCACTGTCACTGTGAATAAAAACAAAACCACTTGCTTCGGATTAGGCAACAAAACCACTAAGTTAGGTTTAGGAAAAACATCATGGTTGGGCTTAGAATAATTACAAAAACTAAGTAAAATGTAAACCAACGTAACATAAGTACCGAATACAAGTCGCAAACATCACTTCCAAATAACTCAACACACACTTTGGGACACGAACCCCAGTCACCAACAGGTTTGAGGTTTGGTTAGGTGGGAACACATGGTTTCAGTTAAAATAAGTACTTAGTTAAAAGGTTAGAAAAACATCTTGGTTTGGATTAAAATCCCAATTTAGATTAGGTAAGGGGACCTTCGATGTTTGACATAATACAGAATATAATACAGTTGTCATGAAAGGGGGAATAAGTTATCAAGACCAAAACCGTTTTTTTGTATGGTAAAATGTAAACATGTTTATTTTTGCTGAGCATTTTAACATGGGGTCTATGAGGACTGCCTCCCGTTTGGATCAGCCTCAAGTGGCCATTTGAAGAACTGCAGCTTTTGGCTCTTCCGCATCGGTTTCATTTCTCAGCACCGCTTGTGTAAAACATACTTTCAAGCCGGGAGGGCAATAAAACCTCCTGTTAAATTACTTTTTCATTGTTAAATATAGTTTGCATGAAAACATTTATCTGTGCCACATTTGTTCATTAATTAATGCATTATGTCATGTTAATTCATGCAAACTATGAATGTATGCAAATTGAAATGAACTAGGTTACTCAGTGGGGTAGATTTTTACACAGAAGTGATTTAGTGGACCATTTTTGTTTTACAGCTATTTCTTGAGCTGGATAACGCATAAGGCATAATTACCTATTGCAAAAAAACCCAACAATGACCTATTGTAAAACCAAGCATTCTGTAATACAATTGTGTATCTTTCAGCCGTGTGTCTGCTCTCATCTCTGATAGTGACTTCACACAGCATTCTTCAGCCGAGGAGAGCGAAGAAGTGTGAAAGCTTGTTTAGTAGCCTGGTGTTTTTCTAATCTTTTTTTATTTTAACCCAGTTAATGTTTGACAGTGCCATGTGGTCAGCATTGTTGGTATTTATAGAAGACGTGTAAATGTATTCATAAAAACATCATAGTAGACATGAATATCACAAGTCATATCCAAAGTGACCACGTTTACAAACCCGAATAACTGATTTAGTCAGAAGGAATAACTGCTGTCCCATGAGCTCGAATTTAGCCTGTTATAGATAGATCAATATGTTTTACATAGAGCTCAGCTTTGCGCATCATTGCATGGCCTCTTATAGCAAGCAAAAATAATCCAATGTAATGTGCGTGTCTATGTAAAGAATAATTTCTCTGACATTTAGTAGATGCCCTCCATCTCCAGCAGTATTCGTAAGCAGCACAGCAAAGCGAGATGATGTTCTCCTCATGCATGGCTGGTCTTAAATCATGGGAGAAAGATCTTCGTGACTAATTACAGATCCATCTTCTAATGTTATTCATGTATGTTAGTTACTGGAAAACATGCCTGGCGGCCATCGATCCTAAGCCGGTGGGCAGGAGGTAGAAATGTCTTTATTGTATTTCACCTAAACAGCCCTTTCATCTTACTTACAGTATTGACAGCACGAGGGGGAGGGAGAATGAGACATAAGAAACAGGGAGACAGAGGAACCACTTACTCCAGCCTGATTAGTTCCTGATCACTTTCCCCTCATTCTTCTTCAGCACTTCTGTATTCAAAAGTATAATGTGTGTGACGCATGAGAAGATGTACCGCTACGATCCATTTGTGCAGAGATTAAAACATTTTAGTTGTGACAGTCTTATATAAAAAACAGAGAGAAAGAGAGAGCGAGAGCGGAAAATAGAGGTTTTATTGCAATGCATCCAAATATATCCAGGCGATGTGTTACCAAATATGCAGGACCTATTTATGTCAGTGAGCATCAGTGCATCCCACTTACAGACAGAGAGTGCTGCTGCTACTCCTCAGCATAGCCGGGCATACAATGGGCGTCACGGGAAACAGCCTTATTGTTTATGGAGCTGCAGTCACCCTTTAACCCAGATTATATGGCTAGATTACACCCCTAAATAGGAACTTCACTTCCAATGCCAGAAGACACTAATGTGTAACGACCAACTCAAATGACCCATGACTGAGCTGGGAGGAAACACGCCTCAGGGGCAGACAAGAATCTACTGAGTTGTCCTTATAGTTTGAGGCATTCAATTATTTTCCACTTAGTATAATGATGACTACGGCAAAGTGCAAGCAAAGTCTAGTAAGACTAACTTCTCCTGTGCAGTACGGTGGGAAAGTTTAGTGTCGTTACGGTGCTTAAAGATAGTGAGGTGTCTGCATGGGGAGCGGGGCATTGCAGAGAAAAGGGGAGGATGGAGATTGTGCTGCATGCAAACTCGGAAAAAGTTTCTCACAGCAGAAGGAGAACAACGCAGAGACGTCAGGCTGCGCTGCTCGACGCTAACCACTGTTGGCAATGAGGGGGCTTAACTCCTCCCACCCATGCAGGCTCCGGGGCCGGGGGGGGGGGGACTCCCAGGAGGCTGCCGGTGATTGAAATGGAAATTCGGGAAGTAATGCTTCAGAGGGAGGAAGTGTCTCGCTCTCCCTGCCAGTCAGTCTGTCTGTTCATCCTGCAGTGCTTTATTACTGTCACTTTCTGTTCGCATTAACCCATAATCATGCATGGCACATAATCACTTTCAGTATGTTCAGCTCTGAAATCCACGTGCAAGCTCAAAACTTGGAGCAGAGAATTTTCCTCAGATTTTTCCTTTTTTTTAATATCCTATCAACAGAAGCTAGGCCCAAACAAAAATGTTGACAGGAATTGTGTCTTAACTGCCCACATTCATTTATGAATCAATTCAATTTGAATACAGTTAAATAGGAATACAGTTTGAAGTATTTCCTGTTGATCCAAATAGCAACTATAATCATCCCCTAGTTGCCCTCATAGAAAGTCTATGAATATGAATGTTTACAACATACTATTAAGTCATTTATTGGAGACTATAAACTTGTAAATATATTGTTTGTTGAATGGAGCACTTAATTAATAATGACATATCCCCTCTCAAGCTCAAAAAAAAAATCTGTTTATATATTTGTCTTTATTTTACATGCTGAATGTTACAGCGCAGCAGCTCTTTTCCCATTCAGGCTTACTTCTGTCATGTCTGTGTTAGCGTTAAAAGGCAAGATATCAAACTCTTTAAATCTTTAATTCATACGGCCCTAACACTTTAGAGAATAAAGCCGCCCTCGGCTTGCAAGAGGTTTGACAGTGCACCCACAATACAATGTATTCCGTCTGTGTGGTTGAAAAGGTCATCAATGATGGGCACAGACTCCTACGGTCAAAAACGCCGATATCTCTTTATAGGGCAAACAGGCCTGAGCCAGTCCCTGCTGTGCCTCTCTGTCAAACCCCGGTGTGTGTATTCCAAAAAAATGCCAGACAAAATCACACACGTCACCCTCCCATCTATTTTGCTATAAAAGATCAGAATCCCTGGAGCACTGAAGAGGAGAGGAAAAGGGTAAATTGTATGCAAAGTACGGGGCGTTTGTTTCAGCAGGCTGCAACCTCGTTTCCATAGTGAACGATATCCCTCCCTGTTTGAAGAGCGGTAGTGGACAAAGAGAGCAGGGGAAGTGAGGAGGCGGGAGTGGGTTGGTGATCTTTTGTGTGCAGTTTTGGTAATTTAGAGGTGAAACAAGAGTCTACAGCCATAACAGCCGCTCTGTAAAGCTGTACTTATAGGCACAGTGGTGTTTACAGCTAATTGATAACTGATATGCTGTTAAGTTGGTGCTGACATGCTCACAAGGACTTTGTTAACATACTGATGCTAAAGAGGAGGTGTGTTTATTGGCATGCTAACATTTGCAAATTAGTACTAAATGCAATGTACAACTGAGGCTGATACATATGAAACTTTTGACCTAATGATGCTACTGGATAAAAACGTAAGGGATCATCAAAGTTATTACAATTCAGCCTGAGGGGAAATTGTCGAAACAACGTCTGGTTGGAGGGATGTATCCTCTGGGAAGCATGAAGTCTGTACCAGACGTTGTCCCAATCCATCCAGTAGATGTTGAGATAATCTAATAGGATAATGTTTAACCTGCTGGTGGTGAAGAAGGAAAAAAAAGAACAAAAGTCACAGTGATTCATCCTCAGGGGACCATGAATGTCTCTGTCTGGAGTAAAGTGGTTGACCAATCAACATTGCCACCAAAACATTTTTTCTTTCTGGCAATGAATGTGTAGTCATGAGAAGTCAGTGAAACTTTTTAAGAATGAAAAGAGAAGAGGGTGTCATTTTCAGTGGCCTTGAATACAGCTCCGTTGATTTACAGCAATCGATAAGCACTTTCTCACGTGTGTGTGTGTGTGTGTGTGTGTGTGTGTGTGTTTAATTAAAGTCCAAGACACACTTGTGCTGTCTTACTGGAACGCTGTTTGACTAGATTATCTGGATTTCCTCTTGAAGGGAAAGTGATCTTTCATTTTGAAGGTGCCAGCTGTTGACATCAGCTATCATGTTGTTTTTGTTGCAGTTATTGCTGCTGTGGATGCTGCAACTTTTATTGCTGTTATTGGTAATTATGGAGATGAGAACGACGATGCTGATTCGTGATGGATTTGCTAGCTAGCAAGGTGATGGATGACAATAATGACATTTGATCATACACAAGCTAATAACATGACAACATGTGACATTTTCATACCAGGAGACGTCTTGTTTGCTGCTCTATTAATTAATAAATAAAATGATAATTGAACACTGAACGGTGATAGAAAACAAAACCCCACCATCCCCAGAAACTCAAGCTATTTGAGTGACAAGCTCTCCCTGTAGAGAGCTAAGCAAAAACATCACAGTACATGTTTATCTCACCATAATAAAAGATAAAAAACTGATTTACCAGATCACCACCGTAGCTATTATTTCCTGCCAGCACTATGCAGGGTGTGATGCTAATTGTTTTATGATTAAAACAAGCCACGTCATGACCACGGGATCTTTTCCATGTTTGGGTTTTTCACATATTTGTGTCTACGTGAGTGGGTTCATTAGCACACACAACAGTGTCAGAGCTGTTTTTATAACATGATCCTAAAATGGAATATGACACCCCCAAAATAAGCGCTCGAACACCTGAGCGGTTTTCACAATAGCTCATAAAACTGATGAAATGCTAATATAACAAAGTTAATTAGCAAAAAAAAGCAAAGAGAGGGGTGATGGTGAGATCAGCCTAAAATACAGAGGCGGAGGGGCGGGCCGGAGAACAGATATAGCATCCAGAGAAGAATGAGACACGGCAGTGGTGAGGGGAGAGCTGAGGGATAGGAAAATCAGCATTTCAATTACATGAAAGCAATTGTTTTTTATCTTGAGTGCAAGTTAATGAAACTAATTAGTCTTTGCAGCATGAACCCTCTGGCACGTCAGATAATCGCCAGAGGCTTAGATAGTGCCTGTCAAGTTTTAGCTTACTGCAGCGGAGGGGAAAAACAAACAGGGCCTTATCGCTCCAGCAGGCATTACACCTGGGGTTTACATCAACTTCAAGACCTTTTTTCACCTTTCCAGGTTACTTACTGGCCATTGACATGAGGCATCCACAGCATAACACTTCTCCCGTCTACAGCCGTAGGGTCTTTAGAACAACTCAATTAGCATTTGATAGAGAACTCCGCCAGGAAATTTGAATATCTATGTGGAATAGTGTAGCTGCCCTTGAGAGCCAAGGCTTCTACATGCTCTACAAAAGAATGTGTATTTGATGCATTGCTATGCAGCACAGGTAGACATTGCTATATCACAATAAGTCAATTAAGAATTTCACTGAAAGCCTGAACTACCCAGAAATGAAGACACCTGCGGTGGGCTTGTTTGTGTATCTTATAAAGTCTACGAAGACAATGAATCTGAACCAGACGAGGCTGTCTTGCTTCATTCAAGCACGTGAGTCATCCAGCCCATTTTCCTAAGAACAACACGCACCACTCTGCTATTACTTCAGCTAACATGATAGACTTTGCCAAATATCTGGCCCGCAGAGAGTTAGTAACCACAGGGCTCAGTAAATTCGATGATCGCCCCGAGAGCTTCAGAGCATGGCAGTCTTCCTTTTTCAATGCGACTCAAGGCTTAGAGCTAACAGCCAGTGAAGAGTTAGATCTGTTAGTAAAATGGCTTGGAAAAGAATCTTCTGAACACATTAAGAGACTTCAAGCCGTTTACGTTAACAACTCACAAGCCGCACTTCAGTTGTCTTGGACAAGATTTCAAGAGTGCTATGCAACCCCTGAAGTGATTGAGAATGAACTATTTAAGTGGCTAGACAGCTTTCCTCGTCTCACGTTGAAGGAAAATATCAAACTAAGAGAACTTAGTGATCTACTCATGGAGCTTCTTTCTGCCAAAGAGGATGGTTACTTACCTGGTCTTAGTTACCTTGACACACCCTGTGGCATTAAACCAACTGTAGAAAAGTTGCCCACCAATCTACAAGAAAAATGGCTTTCTGCTGGTTCGAGCTACAAAGAACGCTATAGTGTTTGCTTTCCACCATTCTCTTTCTTTGCTGACTTTGTACACAGTCAAGCCAAGGCCAGAAACGATCCAAGCTTTGTCTTAACAGAGAGCAGCCGCACTCATTACCGCAGTGAAAGACTGATAACCAGGCAAGATGGTATGAAGGCTGCTATATCTGTCCATAAGACCGACGTGTCCACTACAGCAGAGTCAAGCTCAATGCATGGAGCTCAGACAACTAAAAATGGCAGTTACGATGCAGCCAAGTATTGCCTACTTCACAATAAGTCTCACCCCCTAGAAAAATGTAAAGCCTTTAAAATGAAGCCACTGGCAGAACGCAAAGGGTTACTAAAGGAACACAGGCGATGTTTCAGGTGCTGCTCTACAACTCATATGGCCAGGGAATGCACAGTGGAGCTAAAATGCAATGAGTGCATCCGGAAACGACTTTCTCACCAGTGATGTCTCCTACAGCAGAGTCGGACATCGAGCAGCGAAGCAGCGACCCTCCAGAAGTGACGTTAAAGTGCACCGAGGTCTGCGGAGAAGGTCTTTATGCACGATCTTGCGCAAAAATAAGTTTGGTATGTGTTTTTCCATAAGGACAACGAGAGCATTCAGTGAAAAGGTATGCCATCCTTGACGACCAGAGCAATCGTTCACTGGCCAGATCTGAGTTTTTCCAGCTTTTTGGTATTCAAGGTTGACTTTCTCTGTACCTGATGATAACTTGTGCTGGGACCACTGAAATGGTTGGAAGGAAAGCAGTCGGTTTCCAGGTAGAGGCAATTAACGGTGAAGTGTGTTTTGACTTACCGCCGCTTATTGAACGTAACGAGATCATGAGCAACAGATCAGAAATCCCCACACCAGAGGTTGCTCTTTTCCATGCTCACTTGAAATCTGTGGCGCCTCACATTCCCCAGTTCGATTCTGAAGCACAGATCCTCATGTTATTGGGAAGAGACCTTATTCGTGTTCACAAGGTTGGACAACAAATCAACAGGCCCCACAACGCACCCTTCGCCCAGCATTTGGATTTAGGGTGGGTAGGGGAAGTTTGGATTGAAAGTGTCCACAAGCTCACGGTAGCTGTCTTCAAAATGAATGTCCTGCAAAATGGATGTCCATCTCTTCTGACACCATGTCGGAATCACATCCGTGTTAAAGAAAAACCAAGCTACGGTGGGGAGCAGAGCCTGCCCGCTGAAGACAAACTTGGATTAGGCGTGTTCATTAATACAGAAAATGATAACAAACCTGCCTTGTCTTTCGAAGATGAGACATTCCTGAAAGCCATGCAGAAAGAGTTTCACAGAGATAAGCAAAACAGCTGGGTTGCTACCCTGCCATTCAGGTCACCCAGAGCATGTCTTCCAAATAACCGTGCTCAAGCTCTCTCCCGTCTTCATTCCTTGCAACGCACACTGAACAAAAATCCTGAAATGAAAGAACAGTTTGTTGCCTTTATGGCAAAGCTCCTTGAAAATGGACATACAGAGGAAGCACATCGTCTCCCTGAAAATGCAGAATGCTGGTAGTTACCAATTTTTGGGGTGTACCACCCCCAAAAGCCGGGCCAGGTACGAGTTGTGTTCGACTCAAGCGCATAAGAAGGTGGCATCTCTCTCAATAGTGTCCTGCTCTCTGGCCCAGACTTAAACAACTCTCTCCTTGGAGTACTGCTGAGGTTCAGAAAGGAACTTGTTGCACTAACAGCTGACATCCAACAAATGTTCTATCGCTTCTATGTGAGAGAAGACCACATAAACTACTTGAGATTCTTCTGGCACAAGGATAATGATTTAACAAAGGAGGTAACTGAGTACCGCATGCAAGTCCATGTCTTCGGGAACAGCCCTTCACCTGAAGTGGCGATATATGGCCTACGAAGAGCTGCCCAAGAGGGTGAGCGAAAGTATGGATCTGACTCACGCCGCTTCGTTGACAGGAACTTTTACGTGGACGATGGGTTGATCTCCCTCCCGACTGAGGCGGAGGCCATTGATTTGCTGAAGCGCACTCAAGCATCACTTGCAAAATCCAATCTCAAACTGCACAAAATCGCCTCAAACAGTGTTGCAGTGATGCAAGCTTTCCCTCCCGAAGAGCTGGCTTCAGGCCTAAAAGACGTGGGACTTGGTGAAGAAGCTCTGCCTGTCCGAAGAAGCCTTTGTTTGTGCTGGAACATAGACTCTGACACTTTTACATTTAGAGTAGCAGTTAGTGACAAGGCGCTCACCCGCCGGGGAGTGCTATCCACCGTCAATAGCCTCTTTGACCCATTGGGCTTTGCTGCACCAGTGACAATCAGAGGGCGAGCAGTGCTCAGAGCACTTTCTGCTGATGTGTACGACTGGGACACTGAACTTCCAGCAGACAAGTTGAAAAGCTGGAAAGCATGGGAAAAATCACTACAGGATTTGAGTAACCTGCATCTTTCCCGCTCATACATACAACAGTGTCTCTCCAGTGCCAAATACACTGAGCTATGTCTCTTCTCCGACGCCTCAAACTGGGCCATAGGTGCAGTGGCTTATTTTAGGGTTGACAACACAGATGGGCAGAGTAAAGTCGGCTTCGTGCTTGGAAAAGCAAAGCTAGCCCCTCAACCAGAACCGACCATCCCTCGCCTTGAACTTTGTAGAGCTGTGCTGGCTGTCAAAATGGCTGAACTGATTCTCGACGAGCTTGACCACAAGCCAGATGCGGTGAAGTTTCATTGTGACAGCAAAGTTGTCCTTGGGTACATCCACAATGACTCAAAGCATTTCTTTGTATATGTGCACAACCGTGTTCACCGTATACGCCAGACAACTTCTCCTAAATAGTGGCACCATGTGCCAACAGATCAAAATCCAGCTGATCGGGCCACCAGGTCTGTGCCCGCATCACAGCTCATCAACACAATGTGGTTGACAGGACCAGAATTCCTTCACAAACCACTTCCGCCCGATACAGATGAGTACTTTGAGATGGTGAATCCTGAAACAGATGTAGATGTGAGACCTCAACTGACCACCCTTGCTACTCACATAAGCAAAGGTAAACTTAGCACAGAACGGTTCCAACGCTTCTCCACTTGGGACTCTTTGTTGAGAGCAGTTTCCTTCTTGATCCATCAAACTGGTTCACACAAGTCGGACTTGACAGACAAATGCAAAAGATGACATCAATGCAACAAACCACGTACTCAAGAAGAGTTGGCTAAAGCAAAGCTGGTTATACTCAAGCCTGTCCAACAGGAAGCTTATCCAGAGAAGTATGTTGCACTACAAGAGAACAGAGCGGTCTCAAGATCAAGTGCAATCCTGGATTTTGATCCTTTCATGTGTGATGATCTCTTGCGGATTGGAGGACGTCTGATACATGCACCGATCGATTCTGAGGTGAGAAATCCAATCATACTCCCAAAACAAAGTCATGTCACGAAACTGCTGGTGAGTCACTACCACACAAAAGTGTCACATCAGGGCCAACAATTCACAGAAGGGTCAGTCAGGGCTGCTGGCCTATGGATTGTTGCTGGCAAGAGGCTGATCAGTACAGTCCTTCATCACTGCTTCACCTGCCGCAAACTAAGAGGAAAGCTTGAGGTTCAAAAGATGGCACACCTTACCCCAGAACATCTAAGCTCATCCCCACCATTCACTTACATGGGACTGGACGTTTTTGGTCCCTGGAATGTGGTCACCAGACGCACCAGAGGTGGTACAGCTCAGAGCAAACGGTGGGCTATCCTTTTTACATGCATGAGTACCAGAGCTGTGCATGTGGAAGTGATAGAGTCCATGGACTCATCCAGTTGCATCAATGCCCTGCGAAGGTTTTTTGCTGTAAGAGGGCCAGCGAAGCAACTGAAGTCTGATAGAGGTACAAACTTTGTTGGAGCCAGTTTTGAACTGGGCATGGGACGAGAAGTTCCAAGTCAAACCAATGTGCTAAAGTACCTTCAAGAGAATGGTTGCACATGGGAGTTCAATCCCCCACTTGCATTTCACATGGGTGGCGTGTGGGAACGTATGATTGGTGTCACCTGGAAGATTCTTGACTACCTGTTGCTGCAAACCAAGCGCACTTCCCTGACTCATGAAGTGCTTTGTACTTTGATGGCAGAGGTTTTCGGCCATCATCAATGTGAGACCATTAGTCCCTGTCTCGTCTGATCCATCTTCACCAGTACTGCTGACCCCTGCTATGCTTCTAATTCAAAAACCAGGTTTGACCGCTCCAGCCGGCGGTTTTGAAGAAAAAGATCTCTTCAAGTGTCAGTGGAGACAAGTGCAAGCGCTAGCCAACGAGTTTTGGACCCGATAGAGAAATTAATATCTCTACACCCTTCAGCCGAGGCGCAAGTGGCACACAGCATCTCGGAACCTGCAGGTTGGAGATATTGTGCTACTGAAACAGAGCCAATCATCTCGCAATGACTGGCCAGTGGGACTGGTCACCCCGACCCTCCCAAGCAGTGGTGGGAAGGTCCGCAAAATAGCAGTCAGGACGCCATCACAAGGCAAAGTAAAGACATTCTTAAGGCCCATCTCTGATGTTGCCTTGCTCCTGCCAAAGGACAGTCAGGAGTCAAGTAAGGACAATTAAAGCTTAAGTGGCATATGTAAATGGGGGAAGGGGGGGTTTCTGCCCTGAATATGTTTATAAGTGTTTAAGTTAACTGTTGAAATATGTTTTCATTGTTTCATGCATAAATGGGTGTGCCGCTTTTATTTTGACACCTGTAATGAAGCAGGAAGTGAGAAGCAGGAAGTAGGAAGTTGAGAGCTGTAAACTGCAGGGAGCATTGTCGCAGCTGTGTGGGATCCCATGTTTAATCCACAGTAATCCTTCGTCTGTATTCCTCAGAAAGCAATGGCTTTTCAATCCGATTCAACGTTGTCAACCTGATTTAATCTGTATGAAATCAATAAAGGAGCAGGCACGCTCGCATTCCTGGCTCTTGAAAAGGAGTTTGGCTGGCTGTTTATCTATGTTAACACTTTTGGAAGTAAAACACATAGAGAGAACAGTACAGCCGTGATTTCACCATGACATACGTTCAGGCAAATGTTATGTGGCTTAACGTTTGCTTTTTGAAGAGTCAAGCCTGACACCCCCGGCCGACCACTTTGCTCTGCTGCCTTGGGGCGATTGGTTGCCCCGTCGCTCAGAGGTGCCTTTGGCCGATCGACCCGATCACGGCTGTTTTCTGTCCTGGCCCCACAATGGTGGAATGAACTTCCCACTGACGTCAGGACAACAGAGTTGCTGCCCATCTTTCGGCGCAGGCTGAAAACACACCTCTTCAGGAAGTGCTACCCTTAGCCTTCCACTTAGCACTTATTGTATTCATACTAGTGTGTTGCACTTATTGTATTTGTATTACTTTTTGCACTTACTGTTTTTGTTTGTTTCTGCACTGTACTTTTGCTAACGATCACATGCAGGGAAATTGGCGGAGTTTGGTGAGTTATCTTGGCCAGTGAACTGCCATCCAGTGCGCTCACCAGCAGAGCACGCTCCAACGCCTCCACTGGGATCCCTTGTCTCTCAATAAAAGCAGTGTCCAAAAAGTTCCGCCCCTGAATCAATGAGTGCAGACAGGTGCACAGGCCCGGATGATAAACAAAGGGTGGCAGGAAAGAGTGATCGAGACTTGGGATGGGGAAATCTCCTTGAATCGCTCGCCAGCACCCCCACTCTTACCGGCGAGCTCCCTCTTTTGGCCGAACAGAGCTCACCACAGTAAAGACAGCTTCCTGAGCGGATGCGTCGAGTCCCCCCGAGCTGCATCGGCTCCTCCGGCTCCAAAGGGGGAGGCGCCGGGGCAGGAGAGCGGGAGCACGCAGGGCTGTACCGTTGGGACGGGCTCGGCAACCGAAGGCTGGAGGAGGAAGCAAACTGATGCAAAGGATTGTGGGACCTGTAGTTTCTCTCCTGACAGCGTTCCCGAATACGGTTATCCATATTGATCAAGAGAGAGAGAGAAGTTCCTCTAGTGACTCCGGCTCCTCTTGAACTGCGAGTTCATCCTTCAAACCCTCCGAAAGGCTGTTGCGATATATTCCCTTAAGCGCCTCTTCGTCCCAACCGGACTCCGCGGCCAGAATCTGGAAATCCACTGCGTACTCTGCTGCGCTGGTGGAACCCTGGCGAAGACTTAGAAGACGCTGTACAGTGTCCCTAGTGTACCGGGTGGTCGAATACTTTCTTGAACTCCTCTAAAAAGTACTCGTAGGAAACCCGGTCAGTGCTGTGTCTGTTGAGCCAAGCCTCAGCCCAGACCAGAGCCTTGCCACGCAGCAACCCCACCGTATTGTCAGGTATCACAAAACGACAGACAAGAACCCAATAGCACGACACAGAAAACAGTTCAGGTGTAGAAACCGGGTTTAATAACCAGCAGATGTCAAACCAGGTAGTAACCCGCTAGGCAAACAAATCCAGTGGGAGCAGGCAAAAGAGAAGGTCCAAAGTCCAAAAAGGCAGGTCAATACACGGATAATCAGGATCAGAATCGGAATGACAGGTTGCTGGATAGCAAGGGAAACACACTAGACAATCTGGCAGAGAACTGAGGGAAATGGGCCGGTACATATACACTGAGGGGCTGATTGCTGATGAGGAGCAGGTGAGTATGGAGGTGGGGCAGGCCAGGTGAAATGAAATCAGCAATTAGTGCAGAGCGGGGGGGAGTGGCAGATTCTGAAATGACATGAGAGTTAGTGTGGCAAAACAGGAGACAGACAAATGAAAAACTAAAGCCTGGCTGAAGTTGTGACAGAACCTCCCCTTCTAGGGACGGCTCCTGACGTCCCACCGGGCTGGTCAGGATGGTCCCTATGGAAAGCTGAGATGAGGTCAGGGTCCAAGATGTTACGAGCTGGAACCCATGAGCGCTCCTCAGGGCCATAACCCTCCCAATCGACCAGGTATTGAAAACCCCTTCCCCGCGGTCGTGACTTGATGAGACGATGGACAGAGTAAGCAGGACCCCCGTCAATGAGCCGGGGGGGTGGCGGGGGTCTGGAGGAGGGCTGGAGCTGGCTCTCCTTTACGGGTTTG
Source organism: Cebidichthys violaceus (assembly GCF_023349555.1). Classification (NCBI taxonomy): domain Eukaryota; kingdom Metazoa; phylum Chordata; class Actinopteri; order Perciformes; family Stichaeidae; genus Cebidichthys; species Cebidichthys violaceus. The sequence continues at coordinate 1,952,263 of NW_027176428.1, read as the reverse complement.
ATCTTGGAGACATGAAAGGTGGGATGAATTCTCATGGAGCGAGGAAGGCGGAGACGGACTGCAGCAGGGTTGATGACCTTAGTGATGGAGAACGGGCCCACAAACCTTGGGGCCAACTTCCTAGACTCTACCCGGAGTGGGAGGTCATGTGTGGACAGCCAAACCTTCTGACCAGGAGTGTAGCAGGGTGCAGGGATCCGACGGCGGTTGGCATTTCTCTGGTACCGGTTGGACGAACGCAGGAGAGCGGAACGGGCCCGCCACCAGGTGCGCCGACAGCGCTGGATGAACGCCTGGACAGATGGGACCCTGGCCTCTCGCTCCTGCTCCGGGAACAGTGGAGGTTGATATCCCCGAGAGCACTGGAAAGGAGAAAGCCCTGTTGCTGAGCTTGGAAGCGTATTGTGAGCATACTCCACCCACAGAAGCTGTTTGGACCAGGAGGTCGGTGTCTGGGATGCAATGCAACGCAAGGCAGTCTCCATTTCCTGGTTCATCCGTTCCGTCTGTCCGTTGGATTGAGGATGGAACCCAGAGGATAGGCTGACCGTGGCCCCCAACAGCTGGCAAAACTCTGTCCAGAAACGAGAAGTGAACTGTGGCCCCCGGTCTGAGACAATATCACAGGGGAGGCCGTGCAGACGGAAAACATGATGTAACATAAGTTCAGCTGTTTCTTTGGCAGATGGTAATTTTGGCAACGGAACAAACTGAGCAGACTTAGAAAATCTGTCCACAATAGTCAGAATGGTGGTGTTACCCTCTGAGGGAGGCAGTCCGGTGACAAAGTCAAGTGAGACATGGGACCATGGACGATGAGGAATAGGCAGTGGCTGAAGAAGACCAGAAGGGGCATGGCGAGCAGTCTTGTGCTGAGCACAAATCTGGCAAGCGGCGATAAACTCCTTGGTGTCCTCTTCAATGGAAGCCCACCAGAAACGTTGCTTTAGCAGAGCTAGGGTGCGCCTAACCCCTGGGTGACAGGCAAGGCGAGAAGAATGTCCCCACTGGAGGACCTGAGAGCGGAGACTCACAGGCACATACAGACGATCATCAGGGCAGGCACTGGGAGCCGGGTGGTCGGCCTGGGACTGTTTTACCTTGTCCACAATGTCCCAGGTAACTGCGCCGATGACCACCTTAGTGGGGAGGATACTCTCAGGCTGTGTGGGACAGTTGTCTGACTGGAACTGACGGGACAGGGCATCTGGTTTGACGTTCCTTGTACCTGGGCGATAAGACAGGGTAAAATCAAAACGATTAAAGAATAATGCCCATCTGGCCTGACGGGAGTTCAACCGTTTGGCTGACCGGATGTACTCCAGGTTTTTGTGGTCTGTCCACACCACAAACGGATGCTTTGCCCCCTCCAACCAGTGCCTCCACTCCTCGAGAGCCAGTTTGACAGCCAGTAACTCCCGGTTTCCGACGTCGTAATTCCTTTCTGCTGGGGACAACTTGCGGGAGAAAAAAGCACATGGGTGTAACTTTTGATCCTCAGCTGACCGCTGAGACAGGACTGCCCCCACCCCGGAGTCTGACGCATCCACTTCCACAACAAACTGGTGTTCAGGATCTGGAAAGATGAGAATGGGAGCAGAAGAGAACCGTGATTTTAACTCCTTGAACCTCCTTTCTGCAGCAGGGGACCATTGGAAGGCTATCTTCTGGGAGGTGAGGGCTGTCAGGGGAGCTGCCACAGAACTATAGTTGCGGATAAACCTACGATAGAAATTGGCAAACCCAAGGAACTGTTGAAGCTTCTTCCGAGTGGTGGGAACCGGCCAATCCGCCACCGCTTTAACCTTGGTGGGATCCATATGAATACGTCCAACTGAAATGATGTATCCCAGGAACGACACCTCAGTGGCATGGAACTCAGACTTCTCCACTTTCACAAACAGCTGGTTCTCTTGGAGTCTCTGGAGAACACTGCGGACATGCTGCACATGGTCCCGTTCAGTCTTTGAAAAGATGAGGATATCGTCAAGATATACAAACACAAACACATTGAGAAAATCCCGGAGCACATCGTTCACTAAGGCTTGGAATATTGCAGGAGCATTAGTGAGTCCGAAAGGCATAACCAGGTACTCATAGTGGCCTCTAGGGGTGTTGAACGCCGTCTTCCACTCATCCCCCTCCCGGATGCGAACAAGGTGATAGGCATTCCTGAGATCAAGCTTGGTAAACACAGAAGACCCTTGTAACAGTTCAAATGCAGAAGAGATGAGTGGGAGGGGGTACCGGTTTTTAATGGTGACATCATTCAGACCGCGGTAATCGATGCAGGGTCGGAGGGATTTGTCCTTCTTATCCACAAAGAAAAATCCGGCTCCAGCAGGGGATGAAGAGGGACGGATGATGCCTGCTGCCAGTGAGTTGTTAATGTAGTCGTCCATGGCCTTGGTTTCAGGGGCTGACAGAGAAAAGAGTCTCCCCCTTGGCGGTGATGAGCCAGGGAGGAGGTCAATGGCACAATCGTACGGGCGGTGTGGGGGAAGCGATGTGGCCCGTACTTTGTTGAACACCTCCCTTAAGTCATAGTACTCGGATGGGACACCTGAGAGATCTGGGAGCTCATTAGAGGAAGAGGTGTTGAAGGCAGGTAGCAAAGCAGATTTCAGACAGACCGCATGACAATGTTCACTCCATTGTAGAATGGAACCAGTCCCCCAGTCAATATGTGGATTATGTTTTATTAACCAAGGAAACCCCAGGATGATTGGGTGCTGAGGAGTATTTATCAGGTGAAAGGTAAGTGATTCAGTGTGGTTACCAGATATGCCCAGATGAAGAGGAACAGTGCGGTGGGTTACTGTGCAGAGGAGGCGCCCATCCAGAGCAGTCGCCTTGATAGGCTCGACCAAGGGTTCCTGGTTAATACCCAGTTGCATGGCAAGACCACGATCCAGAAGGTTGGCATCGGCCCCGGAGTCAATGAGGACAGAGACAGCGTGTGATTGTCCATTACAGTTGAGCTGGGCGTGAAGTAGTGGACGAGAGGGCATTTCAGAGTTCATGATATGGCTCACCAGCGCCCTCTGGATTCCTGGTGAGCCCTGTCTTTTACTGGACAGGAAGACACATAATGACCTCCCTGCCCACAGTACATGCAGCAGTTCTCCCTTTGGCGCCGCTGTCGTTCAGCCGCTGACAGCCTGGTCCGGCCAAGTTGCATGGGTTCAACCGGGTCTCCAGAGGCACCGGTGGGAGGAGAAAACATTGAAGTGGGAGGTGACGATGGAGGATGTGGAAGGCTCCGGGGAGTACTGATCAGCGCTCTCTCTCGTCTCCTTTCTTGGAGACGCTCGTCAATGCGGATGGCCGTGGCGACGAGCGTGTCCAAATCAGTCGGAGGATCCCGAGCCGCCAGCTCATCCTTGATGCCATCAGAAAGGCCGTTGTAGAAAGCGTCAGTCAGGGAGGAAGCGTTCCAGTCACTCTCCGCAGCAAGTGTCCGGAACTCAATAGAATAATCAGTCACTCTCCGGTTCCCCTGAACCAGGTTTAACAGTCCACGAGCAGCCTCTCGACCAGGGGTAGCGTGATCGAACACCTTCCGAAGACCCTCAGAGAAGGCAGTCACAGAAGAACAGAAAGCCGACTGCTTCTCCCACTCAGCGGTGCCCCAGTCCCGAGCCCGCCCAGTAAGCTGGGTGATCATGAAAGCCACTCTTGACCTCTCAGTGGGATATGTGAGAGGCTGAAGTTCAAAAGTCAATTTGCACAAAGTCAGAAAAGAGCGGCAGGTACCTGGAGCTCCAGAAAAGCGCTCCAGAGCACTTAAGCGGGGTTCTGGACCCAGAACAGTGGGAACAGAAGGACTGGTGGGTGGTGAAACCGCTGGCGTTTGTCTGAGCTGTATGAGCTGCTGAAGCTGATTGCTCAGAGCCTCCAAATGTTGGTTGTGGCGTGCAGAAGTCTCCTGGAGAGCCGTCGCCATAGCGGTGAATTGCTTCTCATGATGGTGTAGGGCAGCAGCTTGTGCTGCCATTTCCTGCCTTATTTTCTCCATGTCGGCTGGGTTCATTTTTGGCCAGATTGTACTGTCAGGTATCACAAAACGACAGACAAGAACCCAATAGCACGACACAGAAAACAGTTCAGGTGTAGAAACCGGGTTTAATAACCAGCAGATGTCAAACCAGGTAGTAACCCGCTAGGCAAACAAATCCAGTGGGAGCAGGCAAAAGAGAAGGTCCAAAGTCCAAAAAGGCAGGTCAATACACGGATAATCAGGATCAGAATCGGAATGACAGGTTGCTGGATAGCAAGGGAAACACACTAGACAATCTGGCAGAGAACTGAGGGAAATGGGCCGGTACATATACACTGAGGGGCTGATTGCTGATGAGGAGCAGGTGAGTATGGAGGTGGGGCAGGCCAGGTGAAATGAAATCAGCAATTAGTGCAGAGCGGGGGGGAGTGGCAGATTCTGAAATGACATGAGAGTTAGTGTGGCAAAACAGGAGACAGACAAATGAAAAACTAAAGCCTGGCTGAAGTTGTGACACGTATAGGCTACCCTTGCATTGTCCAAAGCATATGTGCGGGGTTGCTGTCTAAAAACAAATCCACACTGGAGCATGAAACCTCTACAGTCCCTGGACGCTCCATCATAGGGTAGAGGAGAGGGAACAAAAGACTTGCAGGTGCTGGATGAGTCCTCGGGGACCTGTTCTGGGGGAGGAGAGCTGCGTAGCATGAGGTCCTGCATCAGGCTTCCTATCTCCGCCACCTGGGACCCGATCGAACGCTGGGAGGCTAGTTAGTCCTGTAGCACATGACGGTGTTGGCCAAGGAGAACATCTTGGTTGGCAATCGACCTCTGCAGATGATCCGCCGGAGGAGATTCTGCTGCGGTTGCTGGGTCCATACTGGTCAGTCCGTTCTGTTATGAGGTGTAGGAGGTGGACCCAAACGCACACTCGCACAGCAGGTTTAATCCAGCCATGGACTTTATTTCAAACGCAAGTTCAAACAGAAAACACAAACGGCACCGTGTCCAGCGAACCAAAATTTCATCCATAGTCGGGAGGGAAACTCTACCGAAGCAGGATCATGCAGCCTCCGGAGTCGGGAGGGAAACTCCATCGAACTCACACCGGGAAGAACAGAGGAGCACAAACTAGGAGCATACAGGAAAACCTAACACCATCAGTGCCTCAAAACCCACAAAAGTCTGTTATATTCTCAACAGAATGAGGCAAAATGGCTGCCACGCCACGTCAAGGTTCTTCCATGAAAACTCACTAATTTCATAACTTTTCATCACAACGGCCTGAAGAGCATCCTGACCAAGTTGAAGTTGATCCCATGAATTCTGTAGAAGGAGTTTGTTAAAGTACAAAGGCTGAAAACCCCCTAGTGGTTGAATGAAATAAAAATGTCAGGGTATGTTATAGGATGCGATGTGCACATATGCTGCACATTTGGTGATTTTAGGACAAATGGTTGAGAAGTTGTGTATTTCGATATATAAGCCACACCCCTAAGAAGTTTATTGGTCCATATCTTGTAAACGCAAAGAGATTTTTTGATGGCTTTTGATGATGTAGATCCAATAATGATTCAGAGCAAATTTGGTATCAATCGAAATCAGCATGTAGGAGAAGTTTGCAAAAATGTGTTTTTCACAAAATTCAAACTGGCAAAAAATCTAAGTAGGCGGAGTCTGATTAAGAATCTGGGAGGTTGTTTTGTAGATCTAGCGGAGGTGGACATGTGTGTTGAATTTCAAGTAAATCAGACATACTGGATTAGGGGCGTCGCGGGTCCAAATTCTAGAGGGCGGTAGAGAGCCATTGATTTACACACAAATATGCAACCTATATCAGATGGCTATATTCACCATCTGACCATGCCACCTAAGTGTGCAAAATTTGGTGAGTTTTCGAGTATGGCAAGTCCCCCAAATATCGCCCGATGTACTACGTTAGAATTTCAATAGGGCCTTCATGGCCCGACGTTCGGGCCCTAATAATGGCTATATTTATGTAGCATCTTTCAAAATAAGCTTTACAGTAAAAACAAAGTAAATCAAAGTATAATACATTTCAAAATAGATAAGATAATGAAAACAACTACAACAAATACCATCACTTAAGAAAAAGTCATGGTAAAAGTGAGTTTGACAGCTGGCAAAGGCTAGGTGGACATTTTGGACCCTGCCAGAGGAACTCAGGCAGCGATCAGGCCTTGAAATCACTTCTAAAACTCACAGGTAACCAGTGAAGGGTAGCAGGGATGTGATGGCTTAGAAGCCTGCCAGCAGCATTTGTACACGTTGCAGTCTTTACTGGTACCAGAATAAAGTGTGTTGTAGTGATCGATTCTAGAGGAGATAAAAGCATTGATGACCTTTTCTAGATCTGCAGATATAAGGAATGACCTGATCTTGGTTTAATGTCTCATTTGGACAAAGCAGGGCTGCACCAATTTAATCACCCGAGCATCAAAAGACAACTTTGAGTGCAGTTAGGGTTACAGGTCTCTTTTTTCGTTTTCTTTTTTGGTAAACTGTCAATTTAAAGTCTTACAAGACAGTCTCAAAAGGGTTCAGGTGTATCCCATCAAAGAGGCGTGATGTGCACAGAAGGAAGGTCATACAAATAGAAATGCAAAGGACGAAGTGTTCCAGTTTAGCGTGGATATGAGCATAAAAGGTTAGCTACAAGGTCTCATGATGGTGTTTGGCCATGTTTGGCCAACAGTCTGTCTTGTATAAGACAGTATGAGCCGTGGGAGCTGTCCACGGTGCTGAACCCAAACTGCAACATACGATTGCAGCTGGTGCTGGACTATCATGCACAGAGGCCCTCTCATTGGCAACAAGAATATAGACAAATAAAACGATAACCCTGACACAATCTCCGACATCTAGCATGAACTTTAGTTTATATCATATTCATAAAACAGCATCCTCACAGCTACATGGGAGATTCATGAATAATGTATCTCCTTTGTTGTAACCTAAGTTCATCTGGATTGTTATCCAAGAGTTTCAACGTGAATGTTTATGCATGTTAAATATGCTTCTAGCAAATATTTTATGCATTCACTTTAATTTTTGAATTGATGCTTACAGCTAACGTGTTCAAAAACAGGCAAGAAAAGGCACTCAGTGATCCAGAATTTAACTGAAAAGGTCAGAAGTTGGAGTGGAGTTACAGCGATAGATTGCCCACACATTGATCTGACAAAGCATCACCTTGTGTTTCTTGTTTTAATACCAACTATCGATTGACTGACCTTCATGTATATAAATGGACACTACCCTCAGTGTGGCAAGCATGGATTATTTCCACTTATATCTGTTTGTCAAAGCTCTTAGAACCCCCGGCTTGTCAATCAATAGTCAGAACTGCATGGGGATATTTCGATCCACATCAGAAAGTCATGAAAAACTGTATTAAGTGCATTGGCTGCAGCTTTATTGTAGAGTGCATGATGGAAATAGCTCTGTTTTGCAATGGATTTGATATAATAACTGAGTCTTTCACTTATTTATTTTTGCAGAGATTTTTGCAATAAAAAAATGTGTTTTAAATTATTTACCATTTACTAATTTGCTGAACAATGTATGACAGGAATTTTATGAATATGTTTCAAACTTATATCTTTCAGTATTTGAAGTTGAGTCGTAGCCTCCGGTGCAATTGCTTAACATGTCCTGCTTTGATTGGACATTTGTTTTCATAGGCTTTGCTACAGCCAGTGAAAACTAAGTATTTATTGAAGAGAACTACATAAAAACTTGCAAGGTGAAGTTAGTGAAGATCTTTGGCTCTGGTACTCGGTACATGGGAACCCAGAATCTAGAGGGAGATATAAGTTTGATGGTGAAGTACAGAAGCTCCAACTAGGTCAGAACTATCCCTGGTCTCCCACCATATGCTTAAAGGTGCTCCAGCATACTGGCGGTAGTGAGTGGAATAATATCTGTGTAGCTGCAAATTCATCAGCTGGCACTATTGGATCTACAAACCTCGGGGTGCTTACTGCAACACAGCCAGAGTGCAGGAGCTGGTCAGCCATTCAGCTCTACAATACCAGGCCTGACCAAAACCCAGAGAGATAGCCAGCATTCTTATACCAGAGGCTAGCTGATTTATCTATTCTTTGAAGATGCTATTTAACAACAAGGTGCCAGCTGAGTTGGAGCTTATTTCTAAATCAATACATCAGGGGAAAAGAGTCCGCATCAAACGTGCTAAAATCCCTGAAATCTAAAAACGATTTCAACTTTATCTTGACTCCATTCATGTTGAAATATGACATTAACCAAAAACCGCTGCTGCTGCATCTCTCCTAGCCCCCAGCTTTAAAAACGCACACACACACACACAAAAAGATTGGATCGGATGAGACTGGTTGAGTCTGTAAATGATATTCTGAAACCGAAGGCCACAATGTGAACCACAGGTTGAACACAGAAGGCATGAAGAGGCGGCTCATGCATTTTTAGCTTTATGTTGCAACTGTGTAGGTGCATCTCAGGAATACATTGTGGTTTTCTATTAGTTGTTTCAGAGTGCTGAAAAGCGTGCAGTATATGATGGACTGTACATTGCAAGGAAAATCTTGTCCTTTTGGGGGAAAAAAAACGCCTGTTCACATTCTTACTGAGAGTTGGGTGAGAACATAAAAATCTCATGTCTGTACACTAAATATTAAGCTACCATCAGCAGTCAACTAACTAATTAGCTCGGCATAAAAGACTGGAAACGGACAAACAGCCTGGACAAGGCCGACCAAAGGTAACAAAATCTTGACTTGTTGCCCAGCAACCAGCAGAAACTCAAGCAAGGTACTTATCCTGACCAAGCAGTAGTCCGAATACAGTACACAGAGCCAGGCTAACTGTTTCCCCGTTTCCAGCCTTTTTGCTAAGCTAAGTTAGCTAGCAGGGAGCTTCATGTTTATCTTGCAGATATGAGGGTGCTATCTTCTCATCTCTCAGCAACAAAGTGTAAAAGCATTTAAATTTTCCCAAAATGGCAAACTTTTTTTGAGACTTGTGTGTCCCTGTCACAACATTGGCTTATTATCCATGTACAATGCTGCCTTTACTATTGCCATGTGGCAGAAGAACATGCCACCGTCACAGAACGCTAAACAACCCCATCAACCTATTGTTTTATTTTCTCTTGGTATCACCGAGATATGTCCAGGACCTTTAATTAAGTCTGCAGTGTCAGGAGGGGCTGTCCATATTACTCCTCTGACATTTCAGCTCCACTGATATGGAAACCAGAAGTGCACAGATTCCATTAAGTGTGCAGGGTGCGTGGCGGGAGAACACGGGGCACCCGCGGGATTCCTAAAGCGGCATTTCCTCGGCCTGTCATATCCTCTCTGCGAGTAATGGAATCAGTTGGCTCCTTCACTCCTAGCTCAGCATGGTCTGATATATGATAGGGTTTTAGTGAAAAAACAAGAATGAAAATAATGTGCAGCAGGGACCACAATGAGGACAAAGAAGCTAAAATTTTGATTTACGTTGCTGTTTTTGAATCAAGCAGCTTTCACTGCAATGTTATAGACTATGAGTAGATAGAAGATAAAGCAATTACTTAATTAATGAGGCGTTTTCACCAAAGTCTCATATTTTACTGTCTTGTTTATTTATATTCAAAGCACTACTTTGAATCAGACTCCCACAAAGTGCAGCACACCTGACTGAGCTCTCCATCATTCCCTTTTCCAGCCCGACTGCCTCATTAGAGAAATGCGTTCATCACGGCTTCCCTTAAAAGAAAACTTTGGCTGATTTCAGCTCAACTTAGAAATCATTAGATCCTCACTGCCGGGGTTTTAATATTTACAGAGGAGAATCTTTTACTAGCTCTAAAATGCCTAAAATATGCATCGTTAGCGTTCCTAAATAGGAAAAGTGTGATGCTTCGTAGTATAAAAATCGGATACCACGTATGCTTAAGGTTTCTGAAAGGAGCCATGTCTTTGTCTGTAAAGTCCCGACCAATAAATGAACCCCAGCAACACCAACCCTTAGACTAGAGGGCTGCGTCAGCCAAGCTGTCAGAGGAGCAGCTGGATTCTTTCTGAGCCGAATCTCTTGAAGACAATTGAACCGTTTGTGTGCTACCTCGCCGGAATGAAGCTTGAAGTGGGATTATCTAGCTATCTGCTTAGGCACTTAAAATCTGACTCTGCAGCTAAAAAAAGAAGGAAAAAACAAACAAAACAGAACTGATGATAGCGCAGAAAAATACAGAAGCAAGATGTCTGGGCTGCCACTTAAGCAAAGGCTAAAAAGAGGGAGCTTCAGGGTGCATAACGATGAATTCCTTCGAATCCCTCTTCTGGAAATAAAACAAAACAGCTGGTGGTAACTGTTCAAAGGCAGCAGCAGCAGAACAAAATGGCAATGCTCTCTTCAAGGCCACATGTCTTTGTCATTATACAGTAACAAAATCCTTGATTTAGTCATACAAGTGGATTTTCTAAGTGTGCCTATGGCACGATTACATGTGACGGTCAATAACGCCTCAGTGCCTCAAACATTCTGGACAAGGTGAGCATAAATCTATCACTCTGTCCTGATTTTACATGGAAACACTCCGGCTGGGTTTAAAAATGGGCTGCCAGCTCGGCGCCCTAAATTTCGCTGGGCCTTGACAGTTTGACGCCATATTTACTGTGTGAAATATAATGCAATGAGATGTGGCTATTAGAATGGCTGTAGCTCTTTTTTGATCAGAGCCCTCCGCAGCACAGAGCTGTCAGCGGAGCTCCGGGAGTATTTTTATTGGGTCGGAGATGCACAGCTCACCAGGGAGCAGGAGTAACAGATAGATGGATCCTATGGGGTTCACGTACACGAGTGCAGCACAGACAGGCTCAATAGGTTGTGGATGTTTCTACAGTGTTGCTTTACTTATTGTTTACCAGCCCTTTACAGCTTGAAAACGGGGACAAACACACACACACACACACACACACACACACACACACACACACACACACACACACACACACGCACACTAACTTTATTTTTTTGCACCTGTCAGATCTTTTGGAGTGCTTAAATTACACAAGATATTACATATCAAGAATTTATCGACCTTAGAATTATCAGCCTCTAACTGCAGATATTGAGCTTTGAAGTTTTCACATCCAAGAAAGCAAAACTGATGCACAGCAAAGTTCTCTTTTATTTGTCAAAATAGCAGGCACCCTGAAGGAACTCTACAAGTCAATTCTTAAATCTTTGTTTTTCCACTTTCAATTATAAGGCTCTGTCTGCTGAGAGAGGACTATAATCAAGGGTTTTCTTGAAAAAAGTAGACAGTTTAGTCTTACTTTGTTTTAATACACACAACAAAATCAATGTGTTAACTACTGAATGAACTGACAGAAAAGCCAGCAGTAAGCTTTTAGACACTATTTGGTCAAATCAAAGACTTTTCCCTGACAGATCTAAACTCACAGTTTTGTTTGTTAAGTTTTTTCTGACATCACAAGTCAAAACAACACATAATAATAACACAAATAAAAAACATTTTATATCAATTTCTGAATTTCTGCTGCTGCGTTCCCTCTTTATTTTACATTAGTTTTCTGTTTGCGGCTGCTGTTTGTCTTTTCACTCTGGTCTCTTTTCCGTTCCCAGACTTGCCTCCACTTTTCTGCTTGGATAAACTAGAATTAGAGAATGAATGTAATCCCTGCCATCAGTGTATGTCCACTGAAATACAAAAGTTACAATCAAAACAGACAGGGACCCAGCAAAACATATCGGATCTCAGATTTCTACATATCAAAACCGGAGCCATGATTGCTATCATATTAGTTATTAATGATACCATTCATCTTTCCAACAAACATTAGCATTAGTAATGTAATTAACTCAAGCAAGCTATTTTTCAAGCATGACAGCTAATGTTGAAAATCAACTCTTCAAGTTCAAACAAGATAACAAATGACTTAGTTGGCATCCGAAACAGTGTTGTTTACAACATCTGTAACTAAATCATTAATTGAAAGAGATGCTTCAAGAATATTTAAATGTAATTGATCAGCAGGGGTGAAGAGCAATGGCTGAAGATCTGGATGTATGAGATGTGGAGCGGGACTTTTGATGAGCTCATTGATGATGTGATGGAGACCGGAGGTAAATGAGGTGGAGGAGGGTCACATGGAGCTGACACGATGATAACTACACTCACAAGTCAGTCTCTAAACATTTGGCTCAACGAGATCAGTAGGCGTCGATCTGAATGATTAAAATGATGACTGAAAAAAATATTGTAATGGTGTATTTCTACTATAAATGTGCTCATAAATCATGAGCAATCAAACTAATTTGAGAAAAATCCTTTAATTATTTATTACATGTTAATTTTTTTCTGTCCATTCCAGTGTAAAACACCTAATTAAAAATGAGAATAATTTGTCCTTTTTTCGACAAAAAAACATTTATTATTCATGCTTTATGAATGGTTAAGTCATATTAATGGCTAAAGTTATGCTTTCAAAAATATTGCATATTTATTCATTATCAGCCTTATTAGAATATCAATAATTAGTGATAAATCTCCAGAAACTGAATGTTCAGAACCTCCTGAGATGAATATTCTGTGTACATAATCAATAGGATGCATAAGCTGTTTCTATTATTAGAAAACCAAATCAGAAAAGTCAGAATTAATCAAAACATCTGAATGTCACCCCCAGTGACATTCAGATTCCAGTGGACGGATGTTTAAAAGTCCTGAGTAAAAGCCATAAATCGTTCATATGATATGTATAAGTAATACAACATATTGTGTTTACTTTGAGTTTGAACACAAATGATGTACTTTAACAATATGATTTTTTTTTGTGCATTTGGGTGGATTCAGATGATAGTACTAATAGATCTAGAGAGAACATACTTTTTTTCTAGTGGAATTTTTGTTTTTATTATAGGGCCAATAAAGGATTCAACTAAAAACAAACCTAGACAAAATATGACTTACTTCTCAATCTTCTCAAAACAGATTCATGTAAATAACAATAAAATACCAGATATAACCTTATAATTCGTAGGACTTTTGAAAAGTCAAGCAGACGTGGAAACACACTTGCACTGTATATGCACGTACTGTATTTTTAGGGAGACATGGCTGCAACAACAACAAAGAACATAGGCTGAACCGAATAACGATGAAAGAACCGGCGAGTCCTCCAGCCCAGACCCAGCTCCATTGCGCCAGCTGACATTGACGGAAGCCCGGAGCCTTCCGATATGAGGAGCTTCTAATATCTCGCAGCCCGCTGATGACTGTGCCCTTTCTTCCCCTTTTCCCCATTGTGTCCAATCCACAGATTCGATTTACAGGCCTTTAAAAATGATTCAAACTTATATTGCATTGCTCAGTGAACAGAACACCGCCGAAATGAAATATAGGAGGAACAAGGCAGACATATTTTATTTGAAAGTTTTACTCACTTCTAATGTCACAGCTGGTACACAGTGTAGTGTCAGACTTTCATTGTTTTCGTTTTTAAGCTCCCGTTTGCTAAAGCTGTGATAATAATTTATATGATTTTCACAGGGGAAATGGGCTACACTTTCAAAGGACACGTTAGACGGTCATGAAAAGTTTTGAATGAAGAAGCATATTTTGATTATTTCCCCTGCATTGTCTCCTGCTCTCACCCGTCTCCTTTCTTCAGATTAATTGGATGATAAAACAAAACAACACCACGGCAGGAAACGGAGTGAGGCCACATATAGATTGATTCGAAACAAGATGCCAATAATCCACAGTTATGCTGCTACTGTACTGGAGGTGATGGAAGTGGAGGAAAATGGTTTAAAAGCTACCTCCAACCACGTGCTACATTATGTATATGAAGATAATTATTCAGACTTCACACTGAGTAAATGTGGAGAAATTATTCTCAGAGCAGCAGACGATATCCAGCCTTGCCCAGGGGCACGGCATTAAATATACAGTACAGTAGGTTGATAATGCATAAATGTATAGGGAGGAAGAGGTATGAGTCGGTCGGTAAACTGCAGGTAGTGAGCAGTAAACACATCGCCTCTCGTGGCAGAGTTGCAGTGAACTCATTGATCTGCTCACATGCAGAGGAGGGCCGGCTAAATCACACTTGGGAAATCATCTTTGACCTAAGACTTCACCAGCGGACTTTAGGCGTGTAAAATGGGGAGGGGAAATAAATGTTAAGGGAAGAGGACAGCCTTGAGAGGATTGTCAACATGGATTTCCTGGATTAGTGTTTGGGGGCAGTGGTGCGGCGTGACCGAGGACGCGTTCGTGGCTACGGGAAGGTAATTAATTAGAAGCGTTTGTAACGCACCCTGCTCCGCCTGATAACGCCGATGCTGACGCGATGAAGTGAAGGTGGAGGATATCGGAGCAGACAGTGCCCAAACGCCTCTGCATCTTCTCACCACATCTCTCTTATACCGTTACTATCTGCCTCCTCTGAAAATGCCAAAACCATGTTTCAGTCTCCAACCTCCACCACTTAAGATTCATCCCATCAAATTCAAAAGAGCGGCCAATTTACCAGCATGCTTTAATAGATGAGTCGGACTTTGCGGGAGATTGGAGCCGATTGCACCCTTGTTCTGTTCATTTGCACAAACCTCGGTTAATTGACTACTGAGCAGCGATCCATTGGACACACGCTATCTGCTGCCAGCCTCTTCCTGACCCCACTCGCTGCAGGGAACAAAAGGGCAGCGTTTGTTTAAACAAACTCTTTGTTTTTCTCTGTGGCATGTGCACAGGTACCTGTTTGTGTGTGTAAAACAGAGAGCGGGAGAGAGGCAGAGATGTTGCCGTTATCTGTGGCAGGGATAACGAACAGCATGGGTAACAGGAAGATGAGATCAGCGGGAGAAAAGTAAGAGGTAAGATTGATGTGGATAGCAGACTGCGCTTAATGTAAGTCAGCAGATTATTCATTGCTCTATAAAAAGGAGAAGGTATGCAATGAACATCTCTAATGATACATAGACAGCTGCAGCCTCTTATTCTACCAGTTGTTGCATAAGATGCAACGGACATGCAGATAAAACAGGAGAATTACTGTACAAAACAAGAATGTTTTTTTACAAAAGAACGAAGAGGAGTACGAAATTTGGAATCTCAGGGAACTCAGATTGGACAGTTTTGGTGACTGCATCATCTGTGCTACATGGATCACATTTCTGAACCTAATGTATATATATCTTCTCTAGAGGTCACAAAGAGCTCATGATTATGACCATTATTAGTCAGGAGAGCAACTGGACCTTGTATATAGTGAAAAGTGACAAAAGAAGACATTTTGTACCGTTATATTACAGGAGTAACGTTACTGAGAGGTTTTTTCTCACTTGTTTCCCTCACGTTTTATTGGGGAACTGCAAAAGATATATGGAGTAGGATACAAGGTCCAAACACTTCTGTTTTCTGACGCAACAGGGAAAATTCCTGCAGGATTGTTCGGACTTATTGAAGTGGGGTTGTATGTGTTCTATAGTCAGTGTGACATGTGGTGAGGGGAGGCAGAGCCTCACCTGTCATCATGAAAAGTAAAAAACAAATAATAATAAAATAAAATAAATATTGATATTCTTCTACTGATCTGTACTATAAATGTAGTTTCTGTATGATTCCAATCATTTTAAGCATTTTTATAATCAAAATTGCTGAATTAGCGCATGTCCTGTTCAAACAGAGAGGAGACAGTGAGGTGAGGCAGTGACGAGCTGAGCCTCACCTCAGACTGTGAATCCCTCACTAACTGGGTTGAGCGCGTGTCTTTTGCTTTCTCATTGATTGTCACCACTGTAATATTTGTAGACTTTTTTATTATACGTCCTTTCTTTACATAGACTAGGTCATGTATTTCACGTTTGTGTAGAACATATTTAGTGTTGCTGATCTGACATTAACCGCAGTGAAAAAGCACAGAGGAGGCAAACAGTACCTCTGCCTCAAAGAAGAGGGCGAGCGAGAGCCCACGGGTCGGGTTTATGCTTGTTCTGTCGTTGCTCTTCTTCTACAACTTCTCTTCTTCTTCCTATATTTTACTTTGACTGCAAAAATAGAAGATTCAATATCTAAGCTTAAACATGTCTCAAAAAACAAGGAAATATGACCAAATTAACTGTAATTCAACGTCGGACAGGTAAAGTAACCTTTTATGCGTTTGTTGTTCTCTTTATTGTTATACAGATTATCACGGGATCTCACGATTTTTGCGAGTGGCGCCCGTGAGTGCTCTGCTTCTGAAACGCTCCCGGTGGGGGCAGGTTGGCGGCGCACACGCTCCTGGTGGAATCAAGTATGTACTTTACCTATGTGTGTGTAAAGAATGCTGATATGAAATATGAAAAACAACCAGTAGTCAATGTGCAAGCTGACAATTGAATGGTGATTTAAGCTACTCTATTGGGTTCATATAGTTGTAAATCTGATTATGAAAGAGTCAGTGCCTCACCAGCCACAAACCTCACGGCACGTCACTGGTCAGTGTGTTACCTACAGTAGATGGCGTTTGGCACGGCCACAGTTTGGAGAAGCAGGCAGGGGGTACCGGCACGGGAGACAAGTATTGTACTGCTATGGAAGGGGGAAGCAGCAAAACAGATTTTAGCAACCTAAACAAAGGCCTACTTAACAAATTCCAATATCAGTTTTAGGCGTTTGCTACATTTATGATATTTTCATCGCTTTACCTGTCCGTCAGCAGCCCTTTCCACAGGGGAACTGAAGCCGTTATATTTATCTATGGTCTCTTTCTCTCAGAAATCGGGGGTTGCTGTTCTATCAACACCTCAATCGATTTGTTTGTTCGTGTTGATGTGTGACTTTTCTGTTTTAAAGGGTTAGTTTGGATTCTCCAAAGTCACACAATAACACAAGAAACTCCTGTGTTGGCTTTTTTCAAATGGCTTTGAAAAGAGCATGGATAACAGCTTCAGTTCCCCGCCGGAAATGGCTGTCAGGTTAGGTGTGAGAGCACCCTAAGCCTTCATCAGGGTGGCTACAAAATGTTGTCCTTAAATCCCACCAGCAGCCAAGCCACCTTTGTCAAACCACAACCGGTACGAAATGCTTTCTTCAACTCTGCCATGTATTGTAGCTTTCACTTTTGCTTTCAATCTGAAAGCACATCATGCAGCATCGGCAGTGTGTGAGTGTCTGGGAATTCACCGATTGAGCCCCGCAGCCCCTTGCTTAAATTTCCGCCGGGGGTCAAAGGTGACAGATGAGCTTGTGACAGGTGAAGCAGCCACTTGTCGGCAGCTGTGACATGGGAGCAGGAGTAACCATGGCAATCCAGCATGAACATGTCAGCTCTGGGAAGCCTAAACACACGGCGTTCCTCTTCTATCATTATTCTGCTCTGGGTATGCCAGCTGGAGAATGAGCCACAGAGTCGACTTCAAAACAACCAAAACAATAACGCATATTGTAGAGTGGAACTGGAATTGATGTAGTTGCCAAAAATCCCCCCTCTTCTTTTTTAACATGAAGCATATGTCTGGATCCTGCGCCGCCGCTTAGTGACTCACAATTTTGTAAGCAGGGCATTGGATTTCACTCATAAATGTTTTAGAATCCAGCAATATTTATGATCATCCACTTTTATGGCTAATCTATAGCAGAACCATTAGGCATGCATTAGTGAGTGAAGTATATTTGACCTAATCCTGGTCCTCATTGAGAAGTCAATAGCCTGCATTAAGCCTGCCTAAATAAAAACTATGGCCTGGCACTGTCTTTGCACCAGTCACTTGAGTACCACTCTCAAGACCCTCTCCCTCCAACTCCTCCTAATTGGGACATCCGTCACTCGAACATGATCCCTCTGTGATTATTTTAAACCTCAGGGACACATGGGGAGAGGCAGGAGAGGGGGAACGAGAGACAGTCGGAGGGAGAGAGAGAGAGAGAGAGAGAGACACAGAAGAGAGGTAAAACAGACACATTAGGAACAGATGTATCGCTACGTGTACAGTAAAAAGGAAAAGTGACTTTGCCCCTATAAGGCCAGTCCCCTCCAAAGTAGTCCCCAGAGTACCATGTAATTACCTCTCCTTCAAATGACCTCGGATGTTTATGAGTTTGAATATTATTTGAGCTTTCAGTTGCATTCTTAAAATGCTCTGAATGGGCTTATCAAATTTGTGCTTTGATAATTACATCAAAGCAAGGAGCAAATGTATAAAAAAATAGATTAGTGGCGCCATGGCAGCTTCTATGAAAACGGCCTAATAGGCAATTTGGCGTCCAACTGAGACACCACTCCTGAGGTACAGACTAAAATATGATAATATTAACTGTTGTCAAATGCCACAGTGTTCCTTTTTTGCTACTTAGTTAGTCAGTCACGCACAACCGCCGAGTATAACAAAAGGTCCATAAAAAAAAAAAGGTTGAAATCTTTTCTACTAACTCCTGATTTTCACTCTTGAGACGAACCCAGAAGTCTGTCGGCGTGGTTCCACCTACTCCGCTTTGACAGCCGGCTGGTACAAACCTCGACTGTGCTGCAGTGCTGTAGCTTTGGGCGTGTGTGCTGTGTTTTTGAGATAAATGGCGACATGTGGAAGACTCTCCGCAGCGCACTCCACCTCCTTTGTCACCTAGTCAAACTCCCAGGCTCCTCCGGATCAGCTGTCTGGCTGAGGTGAATGGAGACAAGAGGGGTGGGGCGGCTGCCAGGAACTGTTCCCAGCAGCCCTCGGCCACTGCGGCTTATCACACCCCCAAGTGTGTTATATCTCCGCTGCTCTCATCACGCCCAGGGATCTACTGAGAAGTACAAAGAGAAACCTTCTGCAAAACGATTGCCTCAGCTCAACCAAGATCTTTCACTTGGCTGTGTCCCAAGAAAGTGCTCCAGATAGGTTTCAGTTATGACAACACTCTCAAGGCAGGCTAATGAGAAGAGACACGACAAACTGATTAACATGCAAAGGACCTTTGCACTCCCCCCCCCCCCACACACACACACACACAGCTTTTTGAATGCTTTTTTCCCCCTTCCCCACAGTGCTTTTAAGTGATTTGAGAAGTTACATGTCTACAATTTTAATCCAATTTATAAACATATTGACCCATGAAAATCACATGCAAATGGGATCAGCCGCACCCAGGTTAAGTGAGCGATCTTGGCGGCGGGTAAGGACTCCACGGCACACAAATAGCAAACGGATTGCTGCACGAGTCCCTCTTTCTCTCCCTCTCTCCCTCTTCTTCCTCAATAACTCAGCCCTGGCATGAATATAAATGGAGACCGCCGAAGAGCAGGGACCGGGTGCCGGTGAATGGCTTTCTGCTCGGCCTCCGACAGCAGCGCTCCCCTAATGGGTTCAGCCTGACTGGATTCAATCATGTCCCCTGATACCCTCTGAAGAGGATGCAAATTGTCAATCAGACCTCTCTCCCCCTCCTCGCATGCTGCCCCATCTTTTGCCGCTGTCTCCACCTCGTTCCCTGTGATCATCTCGCCATCATTCACCTCGCTCTTACTTCCCATTTCCTCTTCTTACATCCTTTTATATATTAGCCCCGCCTCCCGCTTCCCCGTCAGGCCTGTCTCGATCCGTTCTGAAGATATCAACATGAACTTCATCCAGGTTGAATAAAATAACGAGCGCAGAGAAGGTCGTGTTGCATGCAGAATTCATCAAGTCATAGTAAAGCGAGCTGTTAAGAAAACATGGGCTTGTCCAGGATGCATTTTGAGTGTTTGTGCTGCACGCAGAGTCTGGCATTTCAGATAATAAAGCATCCTACCTCTCTAATAATAATGAGATAAACTGAATATTTTACATGTGCATTTCTATTATTTCCATTCAAGTAGCAGGAGAAGCAGGTACACTGACTCAATAAACAACGGACAGCGCAGTAAAAAGGAAAGGATGAGGATAATTATGTTTTTGTTTAATCCAACCATTTTAGGGAAACGGCAACAGCTAGGAGGAGATGACATGTTTTGATTTGTAAAGGTTAATGTATTTATTGGATTGCCTCATAATGCAATCATATTTAATTAGCTTCATGTAAAAGCAATCAGACTGTGAAAGCTCTTGCTGAGGGGCAGAAACAATGAGGAGAAAATTAAACATATTTCCACACCGGGTGAAAACTTCATCTGCCCTGTGGGCTACAGGTGCACCCAGCCTCCCTTTGAAATAGAGGGACTTCTTCATGAGGCTCATTAGTTTTTACCACGCAGTACTCAAGACAGAAGACACAATGAATATGCATGCTGGGGCGTCAAAGACAAATACCATGAGACTGAAACTCAGTTGGATTTGTTTCCAACAACTCATCACTCTGTACCGAAAGTGTTTTCTGATCTGACGGTGGTTAAGGTTACGAAAAGTTCAGGCAATTTAAACTACTTGGATGAGGTTGCTGAAAGATCATGGCCTCATCCCTGAAGGTATGTTCTGGCAAAAAGCGAAACATATTTTGGATATGACATATGTGAAGCAAGACGGCTGGGTGGGAACATACTGCAAATTCGCTCCAGGCGGCGCATAACTGAAATACGTCCATGCTAATTGGACGTGCTTCAACTTTGGTGTGAAAAAGTTGAGGTGATCTTGAGGCGTTCTTTTTCTACTCCATTTTGTTGGAGCAAATGTGGGGCAAATTCGGAAGTCGATAAGAGATCGAGGTGAGACTTGTGCACTCGAGGAGCAGTTTATTTGACAAAGAAAACAATGTTTGTTCATCCTCCCTTTTATAACCCTCTTTGTGAGTGTGTGTCTGTGCATGTGTCTACGCTTGTGGAACTTTTGGCTCTGGCTAAATGCTACCTCATAGATATGTGCCTGTGTGTGGTTCTTGTCTTAGCTAAATATTAACAGGAATGTTTCCGTGTCAGTTTTGAGATCTCTAGAGATGTGTGCTCGTTTGCGAGTGTGTGTGTGTGTGTGTGTGTGTGTTACATTAGCTGTAACATACAGTGATACAACCATACATTAACAAACAGATGCCAGATGATAAACACAGACTGCACAATACAATCTAATTGTCTCATCTCGGATTGATCACAGTAGGTTGCTTTTCAGGAAAACTTAAGTGATCAAACTGACCAATGCTGATGTCTTTCTCTCTGGGGAGGAGAGCCCCAATATGAAACAATCATGTCCACGCTGCGTGACAACTGAATTTACCCTGTGGGTTACTGGTGCGCCCAGATTCCTTATGATTTTGAAAGAGTTCTTCACAAGCCTACTGCGCTACATGATACAGAAGACGCAAGATACAAAGCTTTACCTTATGACATGCAGGGGTGTTTTTTGTCCTTTGGCAAACACTTCTCAGCACTCTTTCTACCAGTTCACAGCTCACACTGTCAGAAACATTCACTGCTTTCCCTCCCGCCATCCACAACAAAGTTGAAAAAGAACAAGATGGTGCTGCCGTGATCGATGACGAGGGCGATGCGCTGCAATTAGCTGTGATGAATTGCCAGACTCTTTAGATGCTCTGTAAATAATTGATTTTAAAAAAGAAACATCAGATGTAGGCATTCCAAAACTACAAGCATCAGTGTCGGGAGGGGTGATGTATGGAAACCCAGTTAAGAGCCCATTTCCCTCCCATTCCACCGGGAGCGGAGAGAGGCCGCAGTAAATAACCACTCCATCGCCAGAGGGGAGAAAGGGAGCAAGTGTGGAGGGGTTAAAAAAAAATCACCTGTAGTCTCCCCACCTTTCTTTTTCTCTCTCTGCTCCCCACTCACGCTACTTCATGCATCCCCCCCCCCCCCACCGCATCGCCCCTCTGTATGTCTCAATCTCCTTTGCTTTCTTGCCCTCTCAATCCCGCTCCTTTCATTCCTGCGTGCCTGGCGGACGATTGCTGAAAGGAAGGTGGAATTGGATGCCTCCTTCACAGAGCTTTCCTTTGAGACTTGTAGGAGATTTTGTTTTGCTGGAGTGAGTTGTTACAGCTCACTGGCTCGCCGTCATCCAAAACATCCACTGTCTGTCACGGCCAGCTGGGACCCTTAAGAGTTCAAAACATTCAGGACAACAACCCTGCTTCTGACACAGCATTCATGCACTTGTGATGGAACACACAATGATTCATCTATCACATACAGTCGAGAGATGTTTTTTCATTCATGATTTTCATTTCCTGTTGGGATTTGAAAGGATGAGAGAACATGTTGCATGCTCTTCTGGTCCTGTCCTGGATTCAATTGCACTTGTTATTATCTAGATTTGGTGAGTCACTAACAGATGTGTGCTCTATAATGCTGCTTTTTAAGTATGGCTGAGTCATCCCTCGCACCTCTCAATGAAGAGCTACAAGTTCCTCCAACTCCAGTAAATTGTATTGGAAAATGCAATCCTTTGTGGGTGGAACGCTTAGTGTTTGGCATTCGGCTGAAATTTTCCTCAGGGCTTCGCCACCACATCTGACAAATCATGACTGTCAGCAGGGGGAAAATGCTGAACACCCTTGTCTCATGGCTGACATAGAAGGTCACTTCAGTTCCTCCATATTACCCTGACCCACTGAGCCACCGGTGCATATGGCGGCTGGTGGCTGACAACTCCCCGTCTCTCCACAGCAAAGCAAAAGAGGGTTTAATCCCTTCCCACAGGTTGAACCCATCTCCTCTCTTATCTACCCTCTCTTTCTGCTTCTCTTTGAGTGATGGACAGGCAGCTTGAGCCGTTATGGAAGGCTGCCAGACAGGTCAAAGGTGAGCGAGTGGAATAATCTCTTTATGAAACCCTCCTCCCCCACTGAAGTAAAGCTGGTGTGAGGAAGGTCAGCGTGTAGAATCGGTCCCTCCTCAGCATCAGCCAAAGATTGTACCGCTCTATTCACTCTCTTACCTTGAGAAGCATACAGCTGGCTTATCGCCCCGGAATTGGCTGTGCAGCATGAATGCAGCAGAAGAGAGAAGCCATATGAATGTTTGAAAGGGGATCGAGAGTGAATGCCTTACCTGTTCCACCTTATCTGCCTCCAGCTTCTCTCTATCCTCCATCTCGCTCTCTTACTTTTACCTCCATCTATTCCGCCGCACATTCTATCACTGTTTGTGCAGGGAATTGAATCCGTCTGTGATCTGTACGTTTTTTTAAGATGACCTGAGTGAAGAGTGAGTCCGGCTCAAAGGGATCGTGCCCTTTTGTACAGGTCACCCTGGGATCAAGCCTGTTCTACTGCACTGCGTCCAGATGTATGCAGTAAGAATTGGTTGAGAAAACATCCCAGTGACTGTAAACTCATCACCTGTCATGTCTGTTTTTGTTTCGCTTCTCCAATTCTAAATGCAGGTCCCAATAAAAATGGCAGACAGAAATAAAGACACAGGGAGTCATTCACTCACTCACTATTCCCTACACACTATCCAGGGAGCTCTATGTAGAGGACGCTATTGCTGTTGCACAATTAAAATTTGGAAGATTAATATCATTTAGTTGAACATCCATAATAAATACAGACATGCATTTTTTTCTGATTATATTGGAAGCTTTGTTGTTGAGTGAAATGCTCTGAATAAATAGTTGTTGCCCCTGGTCAGCAATGATGCAGCGTATATATGTCTAGGTCTTTTATTGTGAAAGGTAAAGCAGTATAGCTTGCCGTTGTGAATGTGGGGACAGTAAGCGTTATTTCCTATATGAAGAAATACAAAGTACTTTGTGGCTGTTTGTGTTGTGATGCCCTGCTCTGCTCACATAATACTCACAGAAATATTACTTTTTTGTTTGAATCGCGCTGCTCTCTCTCCTCTCGTCCATCTGCCAATTTTCCTTCAGCGCAATGCATGATAGTATACAGTGCCTGGTTATTGAGCATTGTACACTACTTTTCACAATGCATAGCCACTCGCTAAATAGTCAATAATGTAATGGGTAGTAAGTGATTTTGAACACAGGCACAGTGACAAATTGTGTTGCTTTAAAGCTGCACTGATCATTATTCTTATAACAATAAAGCAAGGAATGTCTGTCGGTCTGTCTGTGTGTCCTTTGCATAGCTTGAGAAGCGTTCATCCAATTTACTTCACACTTGGTGGGTGTTTTGCTGGTGACCAAATGGAGTGCTGTGTCAAATTTGGTGTAATGTGTACATGGGAATCTTCATTAGTAATAAATTATGAATAAAAAAACAAACAGGTTGCGGCTCATTGACTGCAGTTGACTTTTGCTGCTGGATGCCGTACATAGTCATGTTACAATCGAACTCTTCTTTACTTCCCTTGAGTCAACAAGCGTTGAGGGTGTTACCGCTAAGCAATCAGCCCGCTCCAAACGAATGGGTCCTGCACTAGTCACAATGTAATAAATTACTATGTATAAAAGAGCAACTTTTTAGTGATCGAGCCACATATAATTATCACACAACTCTGTAGATCCCTTCGGCTCTACAAAGGTTTAGGTAATTGCTTAATAAGAAAGCTTGAATGTTCACTTTCACGCCTCTCATCAGCATCATTCCCAGACACAGCAGGCCACTGAATTCATTGGAAAAGCTCTGGTGAACCCACTGTATACCTGAGCAGCACCAAACATCAGACAGACACAGTTAGCGACTAGCTGGTGAACACAGCAGCATTAGGAGACAAGTTTTCCCTCGGGAGTTATTGGAGACAAAAACAATTGTAGATGTGTAAATAGGCAATGGTTTGCTAACACAAAATCTTGTAAATGTCTTATTGAGCGTGTGTTTGTACTTAGCTCCATCCTCTGGTGTCACTTCTGGTTGCAAAAAAAAACCACGACGAAGGCCAAACTGCCGAACTAAGGCTTCAGAACGGCAATTCATGTGACTACATCCACACCTTGTGTACAGTATATGGTAACAACGTACAGAGAATTCTCCAAAAAAGGCTCACAGACTCGGCGTCCAACTGTTGAGGGATATTGACAGGTGTAATTCTGAAGAAGCCATGAGTAGTTACATATGTGGTACTTTTCTAATTTGAAAAATGAAAAGCATCAGGTGTACTTTTTATTTTTTGTCACGTTGTTCTCATCAGCATTACTCTCTTTATCACCGTTTTTCTCTCTCAGTGAGTCCCCTGTCTCATCAGTATAATAGTAGTGTATTGAGCAAAGCATTTCCACAGGTGGTCTCCCTGGGCCAGAACCCAACCCCACTGTCCCTGGTCCAATTACAGTAAGAAGGAGAACATTTTTATTGGTCTGTGAGGGGAAATTTCCATGGCAGCCATCATCTCCAGCAGTAGAGTCGTCTAGCGCTCAATTACTCCTCCATCCTGAACTGACAAGGGAGAGGAAACGTCCCCTGCTGAGACCCGGTGAGTCCCAGCGCATTACCAGTACAGAATTTCTGACCTACTTCAAACTCAAAAAAAGCCACAACTTATTTTCACTGCCACCTACAGTATATGATTGAATATGTGGCGAGTAATATTATCCTTGGATTTTTAGTAGAGAGACACCAACAACTCTTTTATAACATACTACACATAAAAACATTTTACATTTAAAGAAATTTCAATACCAATTGAGTGCAAAGATGCCAGAATACATAAATTATGTAAAACGTACATTAATAAACATGTGGAACTCAATTTAGTAACAATAATTTATATAATCTGTAAAGCACTTTACACAATGACATAGGCCTACAATGTGCTTTATATTCAAACGGACAAAATGAATGAGTCCATACCAGACTGGAATTCTTTAGTTTGCAAATTATGCAAGTTATGTTTTGTCCCTGTAGTCCTGGTTCCCAACAGTATGTGTACAGTACTAACACATTCTTACTCCCAACTTGTAAAATACGGCTGCAAACTATGATGCTCTAGGCACTCCTCTAGCATCAGATTTGGACGTGTCAAGGACAATGTTTCAGTTTTCACACGTTACATGCAGTCTCTTTTCAAAATAAACTTCCAACGTAGATTTGCTTAGTTGTTACGTTTATTTACGCAGCAAAACTTCATGGTTACAAAAACTACATGATTAGTGTTGGGAAAAGGTTGTGGTTTGGGTTAAAAGCTTTTAACTTCACTTTCCGAGCCAAATTAGAGTCGATCGCTGCGCACCGCTGCAGAGACTGACCCGTTGACTTTTAAGAGATGTTTGGTTCATTATGAAACTGTGGTTGTACAAAATAGGCCGCCACAGTTAGGTAATTAATGGGAAACACAGATTGATGTCACTGAGGCCTGAAGCATTCATACTGTTGTGGAACCCAAAACAGGGGTTCATGTTTAAGCTGACAGTTAAACAGCTGATCACAGAGCTAGAAACAAAAAAAGCAGACTCAAGAGACAGAGCACCCATAGTAAAAAATAGTCCTTACCTTGTTGAGAGGCAGGCTTAGGGTTGGCAGCGGGAAGGCTGTCAGGACAAGCAAACAAATCGAAAGGGCTATAACAAGCAAGCAGGTCATAACAAGAGGCAGAGGCGAAACATGGCTACGGCTCCAATGCCAAGACAACATACAGAATCTGGCAGAGTAGGACCACTGGAACTATATATAACCTCCCCACACACACTAATAGGATGATAAGAGGCAGCTGTGCAGAAGCGATTTACCACAGACACACGTAGTTTGCTAAAACATCGAACCCAACCTTATTCGTGAGACTTTATAGAGTGGTACAATGTCACGATACTTCTGCTTTTGCTCCTGATTATAAACATAAACACCAGTGAAATAAAAATGGCCCAATTAAAGAAGAGTGAAGTGTGTCAGCGACTAACCGACTTGAATTTGCCTCTTGATGAAAATGAGAAAGTAATTAGGAACGCGACAGCGAAAAATCATTTAGATTTATGGCTATGAAATAACAATTTGCTTCTGTGTTTTCCTCATAGAGTTCGCACTGACATGTAAGCCTGTATTCTCCCAGGATCTGCTGACAGTAAAAAAAGGCTGAAGGTAAAGCCTAAAAGGATTATGTGTGGAGAACTGTATATCCACTAACCTTACCTCTCACACTTAAAATTAGAAATCGACAATATCCTCAAAGCCGGGTCCCCTCAGTAATGCACACCTTTGAGCAAAAGTAGGAAAAAGGACGCTCTGATAAATGTGAAATAATTTATTTCTACAGATCAGGCTCCTTCATTTCATTAATCATCTTCTTCTCTTTACCATCCACCACTGAGCAAGAGTTGGTGCATACTTCTTCCAAATGAATTTTCTCTCCCTGCCTTAATCTTTCTCGCTATTTTCTCCCCACCTCCCCTCTCTGCCTCCTTGTGTCACTCTACCTTTTTTCTCTGATAGAATGTTTTATGGAGCGAGTGTCTATGGAGAGTAGGTTTACTAACACAACAATTCCCCTCATCAGACGAAGAAATGCTTGGTTCGCTCCAGTGAGAAACGTTGAGACATGTCGGAATAATAGTGGACAAGGGCTCATTTTTTAAAGGAAAGCAGAAAGCGGCGGGGTGGGGGGGGGGCGGGGGGGGGGATTTTAAATGGTATTTTGGTACTGCTAGCAGGTGCATATTGATGCTCGTTGGCTACACTGGAAGGAAGAATTGTATTAGCCAGAGGGAGAAAGAGAAAGAAAGAGACAGAATAGGAAAGAAAGACGGAGAGCGAAAAAGCGATATTGGCAAACCCTGCTGTTAAACAGGGCTGCCCAGATCCAAACACAGAGTTGGCCAGTGATTGGTCGGTCGTGGTTATGTCTTGGCATGGGCTGCAGCGACAGCTGTTTGGAAATGATGGAAGCCCCTGAGAAGGGAGACAGGAAAGAGCGGGACCACAAACAACAATCCAGAATTACTGTGAAATTGTGTTGTCCCAATCCATCCTCCCAACACAGCTCACACTGTGTCAGAATGAAAAACAGGAGACCTCAACAAATCAACAAAAGGAAAAAATTAAGATACAAATGGGAGACTTGTGTTGGTACTGCACATTGCTGAAAGGAACATTTAGTAATTGGATGCCTTCAATTTTAAGTTGTCCTCTGAGGCATTTTTGCGGGGCCTGTTTCATTTCAAACCTTCATCTCAGTCCAATGGGACAGATCATTAAGCTCTGAAGACAAAATGAAATTCAAGCGTGAATGTATTAATGCTCCTTACAAAAGGAAACATCAACAACTATGCACAAACACAAATAACCCTATTTGTTAGTAATCAAGGCATTCTGTGCCAATATAGCTTGACAGCATAGAAGCACTAATCAATGCGGTAATTACTCTGCAGTTCCCGCCTAATGTGAATCTGGTCACTTAACATGTGGCGTGCTTTAACCCAACGGAGATCCAGATGGCAGCTTCGCTATTCAAAACAGCATTCGCAATAGATTATTACAGAACTATGTGAGTACAAAGGACGCAGTCCAAAGGCAAAAACAAATCAACACATGGCTTAAAATGGGAATAACAGCCACTCTTATTCGTAATCCATGTTTTCTACATCTCCTCCTTCGTTTTGCACTATGTTTCTCTTCAATCAGCCTCTTTCTCCGCTGCAGATTGTAACTCTGTGGGTCCGTGCACATCTGGCAAATCCTATGGCGCGTAAAGAACGGGCACAGGTGATAACATCCGCAGCATGTGGCATGGCACAATGACACAGCAATTAAGGGCTCATTAACCATTCTCAAAAACTCTACCTACTGTACTAGATAATTGAATGCCAACAGCCAGGAAGCTGATCATGTTGCACTGTGGCTCTCTGAGACGCACGTGAACAATACACAAACCATAGCATGCAAAGAAATCAGGGTGCAGCTACAGCTCTGAGACGGAGTTTTCACAGATATTCATCATCAGGTTCATCTGTCTGTACTCCCCCACAGCACCAACACTATCCTCACTGTCTGCCAGCTTATTGAGCCCCTCAGCTGTGTATTGCCGTGAGTAGCATAAGGTTCATTTTCTGTGAAATGTCAGACTGTGAGTGAGTCAGTCGTGGCAGGTGCGTGGGATTGGCATATACTGTAAATCTCTGGTTAACAATATAATGACTTAAAGAGGAGCTCCTCCGCATGGAAGGTAATGTGTTGGAGGAAAACACACTCCACACAGGCAAAGACCGGTCGCTTTCACCTGCCGGCATGGCTCAAGCACGGTGGAAACACACACTGGCGTACACCCACACAGAAGACAATGAAACACACACGTGCGTGCACCCACACAGAAGACAATGAAACACACACGTGCGTGCACCCACACGAGAAGACAATGGATGCCGCTCGGGTTCAGTTTGCGAGCATGTGACGGAAGGATGCTCACATGCTCCATCAGGCTGTCGCTGCCAATGCAACTTTGTTTCGGTGATGGGGGAAAGCATCCAAAAAAAAGGGCAGGCTGAAATCTTTTTTTAAATCCCTGCTCATCACCACAACAACAGGTAGAAAGAGCCAGCTCGTAATAGATAATATGGTGATTGTGGCGCTCTGATGAGGCACTCTGCCTTCTATTAAAAGTGCTGCGCTTGGAGCATGTTTCACTCTCAGCCCTCAAACGCTGGCGGGCGAAGTCTAAAAGAGGCACATTCAGTCACCCTCCCTGCACACTCTCTCCAACTCGCACACATATACATGCGCAGATGGATACGCTCAGACACATTCACAAGTGAGCTGAAGGCTATACTCGCGTGTCTCCCGACATCGTGGGATAAAATAGAAGGCTGAGATGTAAAGAGGGGTGGGTTAATAAAGCATTCTTCAATAGCTGATGAAGTCTTGATGCAGAAGTGGGCAGTCTTGCTTTAAGACATGTGATCTGACTCTCTCTCTCGCTCTCTCAGCTCTCTCTCTCTCTCCCTCTCTCTCTTTCCAGCTGGGCTACATTGTAATACACACACACGCTCACTCACACACTCGCTCTGCCTCCCTGACACAGACTCTCTACTTAGTGCGTTGGAGAGAGGACTGAGGCTCACACTATCAGCACAGCTTCTCAATGGGGGGAGGCAGCCAAGAGCGGACAGAGCAGTCATTCCACTGGAGCCTTCCGCTGCATGCGTGAGAAGGAGCTGACAAGTGAAAGGAGGTAAATTAGCCCCCTGTCATCACAACAAAAGGAGTTTCTACAGCCGCAGAAGAGACACGGACTGGAGGAGATTTTGCGCGCATGTGGCCGATACAGCAGTGACATGATCAGCGTCCCATCACCTCAAATCCTGGGCAGTTTGTGACACAGACCCCCGGGTGTTTTGCTGTTGGTGACTGTGTTGCCAAGGATTTCAAAAGGAACTGAGCAGTGGGGGTCCACAGGAGAGAATACTGAGAGAGAAGTGAGGGGGGTGGGGGGGTTGGAGAAACAGAATATTTGCCCCTTTTGCGCCGCTGTTCTGCTTCTCTGGTGCTGGAATTTCAGGAGGGAATCCCTGGCTTCACAATATGGATGGATTTAAGACAGAGGAGTGAGTCTGCTGGGCAGGCAGGCAGTGATTCTGACTGAGCTCCTTTCCTCCTGAACACACTGCTCAGGTAAGGGTGTGGGACTTTCAAGGAATACCTCCGGTGTTTTGGGGCCGGGACGGGTGGGGTGGGGTGCTGATTTACTAGGAAAACTATCTTAGAGGTACAGAGAAATGTGTCTGAGTTGAGTGAGGATGATACGACTTGATTGGAATACTGTAGAGAAATAGGAAACACAGATTTTGCTACAAACACCCTGTATATCATTAAACAGCGTTTGTGTTTGACGTTTCATAAGGTTTAAATGTATTTGAAACAAACGTCGTGGCAACACTGAAACATGCTGAAAGACATACTACGGGTGCATTGCATTTTATAGGATGCAAAAAAAGTTCAGCTATAAGATGTCAACCGTGAGTAATGTTGTGACACCTCGATCATTCTGAGCGGTCGACTCCTGCTCTATGACGACGGCGTTTCTGGGAGTCAGCACTGAAGTTGTGTGTGAAGTGTGAGACAAAAACAGGTCTGATTTTGTTAAATCAATGTTTCACGCAGGTGCATCCGTGGGTTGGCGCCTGCAGGTGTGTGTCTGCTGTTTGTACTCCTCGACCGCATTCACTATCTCGCGCTGGGTTTACCACATACATACAGAGGAGCTGTCCTCCCTCCCTTGTTTTTGGTTTTTTTTTTACGTGACACTACTAAACTGAGAGTAAAGGAAAACAAGAAGGCTGTTTATTTAAAAGCTCTCGTGCTCTGTGGAAACGAGGCTGCAGCAGCGACTAGAGAAGAGTTGGCTTCTGTTTTCTCCACAGCTGCTTTCTCTTTCTCTGAAGTTGCTTTAAAATGATGCCCATGCTTGTTCGTTGTCATTTAAAGTCTGCCCTGAGTCTCCACCTCTGATGAAAACGCTGCTGGTAAGAACCACATTATATTTTCAGCAAGAATGCCTTCCGATAACCGGGGGGGAGCTCAGAGTCTCTATGCAATATGCAGCTAACCATGCAGGCGCAACGACGCTTATGAATATGAAGCCAGCTCGGTGAACAGAAATACTGTGTGGTTAAAAAAAAAGAGGAAAACACTTCCATGGGAGCAGTTCACATTTCCACAAAACCGCGGATTATGGTGGATTTAGGGCAGGGGTGGGGATTTACAATGTGCTGTTCATAATTATATGCTTAATTTTCAGAGAATATTAAGTAGTGTCAATGTCACTGAGGGCACAGAGCATTTTAGTAGCCTAATGGCTTTAATCTCTGATGCACATCAAAACACAAAGTGGTCTAGTTGGAGCAAAGCAAGCATGTGGCTTTGGTGCTTTGTGGAAACAACGTAGCGGATCAGGCCCGCTTTCATTCTTCAGACGTTTGAAACACATCTGTCTATACAGAGTCCTTATTGAAATGTGAAATATCCACGGTTTGAAGTTCATATTGAAGAGACTCCCTGGGGCTCAGAGTCTGCTTTATATTCTCCCGTGTATTGAGATATGGCAGAATCAAGCATTAAAGGAGTGTTAGATTCACACTGTCACATTAGAGCATCTGATTCACTCAGAAAGTCACCACCTCAGTGAAAAATGACAAATACAGCCAGTGCCTGTGATGTCTCAGTGATACAGCGACTTGGGTGAAATATATTCAACGCAAAACTGACTGATCAGTCCAGGGATTACTCAACGCACAAAGACACATTTTGGTTTCGAAGAGGTGGGCTGACGCTTTTAAATTTCCCACTGCGGGGTTCTAAATGGAGATGAGCGCTAACAACACCTGGAAAGGAGGAGAGCCTCCTTATTCAATGAGGGCTAAGGCGTGTCTCCATATGCTGGCCCTCACCGGCCATTAGGCAGTCGCTGAACAAGTCTGCATAGGGGCTGTTTGTGCTTGGAAATGCAATCCTTTATAAACCGTAAGGATATTTAAGGCTTTATTGTTGCTCTTGCTGTTGTTGTTGCTGTTAATGGAACTGAAATGTTAAATGAGTGATATAGAACATTTTACAACTATTACAGTCTGACAGAGGCTCTTTTCCGTGTTCTGCATTTCATCATATATTTTTTGTGTGGTCCACTGACAGATATTGACAAGATTAACTTTTACTTTTTTTCTGCAGGTTTTCTTTAATTTTTAGTAAAGCCTCTGTCTTCTCTTTTTCTTTTCATTCATTGTGTGACTGTAATAAAACACCTTTAAATACATCTTACCAGTATTGATATTTGTTTAAACATAACAAACAGGTTATATCAGAAGATTTAACAGCATACTATATTGTTTCTTTTGTTTGACACATTAAAGTAAACACGATGTGTGTGTGTGTGCGTTATAAATATGTATGTATGGAGACACGCTGTAATACCGTGTTTCCCTGTTGTTTCTCTCTCGCCGTGTGCCGTCATGCAGACTCGGCCTTACCATGTCCTGGTTGTTGGCCATGTGGATTAGCCTCGGCTTGCTGCTGTTGTGCCAGGCCACACTCTACCAGACCATCCAGCAGCACCATGTGGCCCGACCCGGTCGCACCGACATTCTCACCCTGGGTACGTGAACCTCTTTGTCAGATTTCGGCTTCAGAGCACAGCGCTCCAGTGCGAGACGTTGCCCTCTCGATGGGACAGCGTTTCTCCACTTTGGCTGTTTTAAAAGCAAGAGACTGCTGCAGTATGTCAGAAGGATTTGCCACTGTACTGTACTGTTATCATGAGGATTCACCCCTATGATTCACCACTGCTTGTAATTGCATGTCACATACATGTATTTAGTCACACATTTAGTCATTGCCAAGATCAACTCATACACGTTTGATCCATTTAAGGAAGAAATATGTAGACTGTCAAGACTTTGGTTGTGAGGCTGAGCTGTGCATTTCTGTTTTAATCTGAACATGGAAACCCTCTAAGACAAAGAGCATCTTCAGACACGCTCAGACAGTTTGCCGGTAGGGAGGTGATTTGTGTTTGCAGCGAAGTATTCTCGACTGCTACACCCTGAATCTTGCTGGCAGACTGTTGCGAGTAGGACAAGCTATGAGCAAAAATCCCTATTACTGTGCTGGTAGTCAAGGGAGCTTTGATCACTGTGGCTTAGATGGAAATGACAATTATGTTTCCCTCTCTTGCACTAGGAGCATTTGGCAATTAAGCCCGACGCCTTCTGCACCGTAGGGCCAAAAGGGGAGGGTGTACGCCAAGGCGGATCTAATTCTCTTATTATGGAAAAGCTTACCAGCATTGCTTATGGTGTATGTTGGAGTGTTACGGGGAAGGCAAAGGTTTTCTTGAGCAAAGCATAGGCTTTCTTTAAGCTTCTAACAATGAGTGTGACTCCCAAGCTGAACCGTCGTTCAGAGTGGGGATCTCTCCAGAAGCCAAGCGGCTGTTAAACATTGATGCTATCTTCTGCTTGCATCCCTTTTGTGTGTGTGTGTGTGTGTGTGTGTGTGTGTGTGTGTGTCGCATTGCCAAGCAAAAAAGATTGTAATTGAAGCACAGCAAGAGAAAAAAAAAGAAAAGAAAAATTCCAGCATTGAATTCACCATGCCAGTGTTGAGCATTGGTGACTTTAAGCATGTCGGAGAATTGGCTTACTTTTGCTTTGGAACCGCTGACACAGTAAAATCCCAGCTATGATAGATAGAAAGTTCTCAAAGTATCCCGGTTCCGATAATTGGAACAAGAGGGTGAGGGATGAGCGACAGAGAGCTCCCGATGAATTTTTAAAGGCTGGCTTCCAGTTTTTCAGTTGTTTTTTTTTTCTTTTTCTTTTTCTTTTTGACTGGTTGGCAAGTCGAGCTTGGTGCCAAAGATGTACAAGGAAGTGCAAGGTTCAGTAAGTGTCTTTTGAATAATGCAGAGTTCCCAAAGGGAAAGAAAGGGGGGGGGGGGGGGGGGGAATAAGACCCACAACCCCCGACACAGATCTAGAAGAGTCATCCAGGCCAAAGATAGTTATGGCTGAGGGTTCTCTGGAAGGTGTCCTGACAGACAAATCAACTCACACACTTTCAACTCACAACAGTCATGCACATGCTCACACATTCACACAGCATTTTCTCACTGAGCCCGTTATGGTGTGTTGTTTACATGGGCCCTCTGGGGATACTGGAGCTGTGTTCAGGACACATCATGTCTGAGAAGATGCACGCTGCAGATGGTTGATAAACACACACACACTGTTGATTTGATCTTTCAAAGTCTCAGATTTCCTTTATGTTGTTAGCCAACAATAACGTCACCAAGATCTAATCAAAAGACAGATGTAATAAAGTATACCAGCATTCAAGCTGACGGACCTTTCACACAGGCGCACTGGACCCGGTGGCGAGCGCAGTGCAAATTCTGGAGTGCTGCACCAATCAGATCAAACTTTGGGCCCGCGCTTTGCTCGGGCGCAACGAAATGCCGCCGTGGCGCCGCGCAAACCATTGGAAATAATGGTTTTCAGAGCGCAGTGGCACCGGTGCCACTTTCTGTGTGAAAGGCCCCTTGAGACAGATGGTCTGTTAAAGTGTTATTTTAACACGAGTACTCTCCAGAAAACTTATAAAATGATACAAACTGTGATGGATGACAGCCATAATTGGTGCTGGCAATCAAAATCTGAGGATATGTTAACATATTTTACTATCCTAATCAGCAGGCTTCCCAGGGATAATGGTCTATCACAACTGGGCGCTCGAAGAGAACACTGTCTGTTTATTTATTTTTCTCTCTCTCTCTGCTGCTCAGTAACTGTACAATTCACAGTATATCATGTTTTTTTTAAGAGGATTAAGTTGACATCAATCTTACTCAGCCGTGGAGTGGCGTTAACCGATCTAACCAGAACTGCTCTCTCAGAATTGAAATGCTATGATGAATATTTGAATTAGAATTGATTTTATAATTTGAGAAGCTCTCTGGTTTCATTGAGGCCAGAACCCTCAGATATAAATAGATATGGCTATGTAGGACGTAGCAGGGAGAAAAAGAAAAAAAGAAATCTTGGCTTTCATGCTTTGCTGTTTTTTCGTAATCAAATAATGTTTCTGTGTTTCTAAAGGATGATGAAAAGATGTGTGATATACTCTCTGACATACAGAAAATCAAGTTGTAAAATGGTTTTGTTAATGAAGCATGAGAAATACAAGATTCAAAATGTCTGCGCAGATAAATAGATAAATAGAAATAGCTTTTTATCTTAGACTCGCACATGCCTCCATTTGCTGAGATTATTGATTCATTATCTTTTTATTGCTTGATGACAAGATAGGCAAAGCTGTTTTTCTTTGCAACTGCATTGTCTTCTGAACAGTCATACAAGTTTGGAAGTGAAATAGGGGGTCGGTATTTTTTGTAAGAAAACATATTTTTGTTGAAATTGGCATGAAGCCCGGCTGACTGTCTGAGCGACTGAGTGGTACCAAAACTCACAAACCATCCCACATAGACAGAGTTTCACAGACAAGGGGCTGTGCTGATATCTGAGGAGGAGGTGAAGGTCATGTTGAGCAGATTCTCCAGCCTGTTGAAGCTTTTAAAAATGTTCTACAAATCTGCTCGAATCTGCCTTCAGCAACAGTGAGCTGGCGAGGCATACCAAAAAAAAGAAAAGAAAAGAAAAGCAACTGCTGAGATGAAGTTTCAAGATCGCATTTATTTATTTTTTGCAAACGTTTCCGTGACAAATCGCCATAGTCACCACCGAGGCGGAGATTGAGTAACGAGTTGCCTGACTGCTTCGTCACCTGCTCAGGAAGCGTCGCCGCTCTCCTTCCCATGAGCCTCTGCATCACACAGCCTCCCCTGCGTCCTGCTGGTGCGGCTGAAGATTGATGGCGGCCTGATTCCGGGCAGCCAATTCTGGTCTCTCAAGAAATAATCCACTACATTGACAGATGAGCTGAATGTGACATGACACACACACATACACAAACACACACACACACACACACACACACACAAGCCCGGTTCTGCACTCTCCACCTGCCAACACAGCGAGCAGAAGTGCTCACTGCCAAGACTGCCGCTGCACAAACCAGGCCACTGTTGACAGCACATTGTATTGGACTCCATCACCAGTCAGTGAAAGTGTAACCGATTTACATTGTCAGTGCATTGCCGAAGTTGCTGTAGATTCGGTGTTGAAATTGAAAGCGCTCCCTAATGTGTTGACTACTCAGTGTAGTACAGTGTTGTCACAGTCAGCAGGTACTGTATTTTTTCTACCTTTGCTCAGCTGCATACAGTAGCCATGTTTATAATGTATCAATACCCTGGAGGGGCAGTCTGAATATAACAACACTTTAACTGCTGCTTTGTTTCATTATGACTCTGACAGGATAGTTTAAGAGAGTCTCAGATCTAATGGAAGAACATGATTCCTGTTCCAGGTGCAGCTGTAAAACTAACTCCACTCTCTAACATTACTCTTTGATAGCAGTCTGTTGCTGACGTTTAGTTTGACCTTTTTTTTTTTTGGCAGCCATGATGACAAGGCAGTACAGTGTATATGTGCACTATAATCACAGAACTGTACTTCACATACTATTAAATCACTTATTGTGTAAAGCATTCACTGTTCATTTAAAAAAAAAAAAAAAATGGCATAATCAAAGAACGAGCGCAGCGGCGGTGCTGCTGCTATATTTTCAGCCACTGATTTGAAATGACTTGTATAATCTAATCCCAAATGGTAAGAAGGCATTTTAATGAGCTCATTGTTCAATGTGCCATAATGCTTCCTCGGTGTAAAAGAAATAAACGCTTTGAGGTGGAAGAAAACTAGTACTGTAATTACTTTGATTAGCCAAGATGCATCATATGGTCAAACAAGAGCTCATCAGCGAGGATTTGTTTGGTAAATTAAGAAATGCATCTTCTGCTTTATGAAGAAAGCAACCTGTCAAAATATTGTAGTCCTCAACTTCAGCGTGTCTATTTATTTTTATTTTTGAACTTCAGATCTAAGGGTCAAGGTTCTTTAGAAACAGGAAAACCTGAACACACGGGGTGTTGAAATAAACCTTGAGCCTGATTTAGGATGGCTGTCTTTCGGTAAATGAGGATGAGGTAGAAATCTGGATGCCATACATACACACAGTATAAATTGATTTTTTTCCCTTATTTCCATTGCCGAACGGATGACTGCTTCAGAAGATTGGGGATTTTTCTGGCAGTGTTTGGGAATGTGAAGAAATTAGCTTCCCGGCTGACAAACTGCACCGTTTTCAACTCGGAACTCATTTCCATACAGTTCTCAGACTCCTCATAACAAATAGCTCAGTATTGAAACGCAAAAGTGAACATGCACGTCTTTTTACGCAGTCATCTTCAAAGTGCTAATCTCGCTGCTTCGCCTCTTCTGTGGAGGTGTAACTGCTTTAATGAACGGCACATCCATCCATACTACACTGAGCAACAGCTATAGGCTTTCTGTGTTTTTGTTTTGCCATTAAATCAGCTTTATTTACACCCCCATTAAACCGTGGGGACTAATTACTGTGAGAATTGATGGTGAAAGAAAATTCAATTAAATTACAGTCACTTGAATGGATGACGACTTAATCAGTTTTTTTAACACATCCGAGTCATTACTGTCCAGGATTGTGGAATAGCCTTTTATGTGGTTGCACTAGGCGTGTTTTCATCTTTGCTATTATAAATATTCACTTGTGTGTATATCATGTAAAACACCTCTTTAAGAGCCTTATCAAACTACTGTGTGAGTGAAATAGAAAATTCTATACGATACAGATTTAATTAGAAACATTAATTTCTTGAACATGGACATCTGCAAATCCTGCAAATAAAGGAAGTAAAATCATATAATCTATCTCCACATGGGATTATAATTGCTCTGAAAACTGTGGGCTTAGGTAGAGAGCTATGTGATCTCACTTTCTATCACACAGCCTGCCCTTCGAGGTAATGAAAGCAACCTTTCTAAAAAACTAGGCAATAACTGCCTGATCAGTCAGGTGCCGAACAGCTCTTTCTCCTTTCTCCGTGCCTGCCCCCTCCCACCAGCCCTCCATCGTCTTGCCCCCTCCCCCCAGCCTCTCCCTCCCTCCATCTCCTCCTCTCTATCGGCCCCTCAGACGATTTGTCATGGATCAGATGAGACAATTTGTCATGGATTAGTGCACTTAAATGTCTGTGTGATAGTGGAAGCAGTCACTGGAAAAGCTTAGGAATCCTATTACATTGCGTTTTATGGCCGGCGAGAGGGGAGGTAGGAGTGGAGGTTGAATTGGCACTTTCTATGGCCTGCGTGCCGTTTCTTGACTTTTTCCTCCACACATAATCAGATATTCACTTAGAGGTGAGCTCCATTGATGTGCCCTAAACTGGGAAAGTAGAACATAAGTTATATATTCCATCCTGATTCACCACTTGCTCAATATCTTGCTATTTAATTGACTGTTCGCTAAGCCTCGCTAAGCCTGTCAAGCCTTCCGTTCTCGCGCAGCACATAAGCAGTTTACGGCGATAACAGCGGTAGATGAATCACTCAAAATTCTTGGTCACTTTTGAAACTATGAGTTCTTTATTTCAAACAGAAGTGAACAAAAGCAGACTAAATATCTAACTACGTTGGATTTTGTCAGCTGAGGTGTCGCTAGCTAATTCAATCTAGCTAATAAGCTAATGCTAAAGAGCCAGAGTTGGTTAAATCTCTATCCTAAACTGACCATGTCCAGATGATTAAAACAAGAACCCTGTTAAGGACTTATACATATGCTGTTGTTACTCTTAACACTGATATACTAGCAGTTAACCATATATATGCACCTTGCCTTTGGAAAGCAATGCTAGGTTACTGCTTAGCTAGTAAGCCAGGTATGCTAACATTTGCAGCTCATGTCAGAGCTCACAAACGCACAATTTATTCAATTCCATATAAGTTTGCTCTTCTAACTGTCCAAACTGTTTGGATACAGAGTATGGCTCTCATTAGAGGCTCAAGCACACAGCCTCTCTATGTGGAGAAATTTAACGCTCGACAGGCCTGTCCTGCCAAGTGACGGTTGCTAAACTGTGATTGGGGGTTGGGTTTAGCGAACCGTGAATAAGGCAAGCGGCCTGAAAAATGAAGTCAATGTGGAAGTGCCACAAACAGTTCCTCAAATGGCCACTTGTTGTTGGCCCAACTTCAAAGCAGAAAAAAACATGTTTACAGCCTGGTATTAGAAATGATTTTGGTCCCTATTGTTAATTTCCCTTTGTGAATTGTATTACAACTCACCTGCTAAATTATATTAAGGCTTAAAAATATGCATAATTAAGGTTACAGCTAATGCAACCCCACCCTCTCGTCCAAATATGGTCACATCTGGCTCTACAAAAACAAGAAGTCATTGGCCAAAATGACAAGCTGAAGGCCAAAGCACTTGCAAGGATAAGAAGTTAAAGCTAATTGATTGTTCCATTGCATCAGTAGCAAAAAGCCGAAAATCTATCATCTGCTATTTTGGACTCAAAGCAACTACTCTACAAAGTGCCTTAACAAAATTAAAACTAAATGCGTTACCTTCTGTTGTCATATATTTACATCACAGAGCCTGCGCAAATAGAATGCAGTAATCATTCACCGAAATACTAGTATTTGTCATGTATACAGGGATATGAAGAACCTGTTTTTTCTGTGCTCATGTAAACATCATATCCCAATTATGATCATAACCGGGATAATCCTAATAAACACGTTATTGATATCCATGTAAACACAGTCACCGTTTCATATTCTGTCTTGGCATTGACATTCCGATTCACACGTGGCAACATTGTATCAATATCATTAGTATTTATTTACTCAGCGCCCTTACTCATCTCAAGCCTTTTACTGCGTGTACTCTGGTGCATTGTCTCCCTCCTCGAGTGAATTTGATTGTAGCAGATTAGATCCTATTCTTCTCTGGTGTGAGCTAATTGTATCAGACAGAGAGCACAGGTGCTATTTAACACAGGTGGCTCATTCTCCCAAATATTTACAATAAAAGGAAGAACAGGAAAATAAAAAAACAGTCAGAGTGTTACAACTAGCCATCTGTCTAGCAATACCTTGCGATACATATCCGTGTGTCTATTTTCAGTCTGTTTTAATTTGTTCTCCATGTGTACTTTTGTTTTGTCTGATTTGATTCATTCCAGCCCCTTGCTTCACATCTATTTTATTCATACTAAACAAAGCAGCAGAAAGTTACTGCATCATACATTATTACGTATCTTTATTCATACAATATCTTATGCAGCTTCTCTATCACCTCTAGGCCCCTCTAGCAGCGCCTCACTTAAGTGGAATGGCTTGCTCATGTTAATGGAGCAAAGAGACACACTGCCAGGTAATTGAGATGCAGCAGAGCTACTTTGTGGCATCATTTAGAACCACTGCAGGGGACAAATGTTACTCATTGAGTGTTTTGTTTGCGGAGGACTCACTTTGCTCCAGCAACTCATTTACCCAGTGGCAGTCAAATTAGGTTGTCTTAACCATACTCCTAATTTACTTTCTAAATCACTTCACTTTGCTGCGTTGCACTCTTTTCTTTAATCAAGAACACTTCCATGTATATTTTATAAATAAAACAGATTACTTTTATCATAGCATTTTTAGTGTGTGTATTTTAGCTATAATTGAGGAAATATGAACAAACTCGCTGGTTGTTAGAGTGCCATGTTTTTCTCTTCTGACGTGTTGAAACAGATGCAGATAAATTATTGATTCTGAATTTGAGCTCACGACTCTAGATTGATCAAATGCTTGTTCGTTGACATTTTAGTCTCTGAAATATGTATGATTAAATATTTGTTCTTTACAGCTGCTGTAATAAATATCTAAATATGAATAATGGATCTCATGACTGCTTGTATGTGCATGGGATTACTCGGTGACAAACCGACAGACAATTATCACCCGACATTGGAAGTTTATCAGGTGAACAGACACATGACTCCAAATAAAGGCTAATCTAGTCCCAACAATTACCCCATGTCAACTTATAATATGGTCAAGTTATTATATATCAGTGTTGGTTACAGCCCGTTTTTTACAAAATCCCTTCATGCAGGTTTTAAGTTTACATCTTTTACTTTCCATCATCATGTCAACCCTCTAAATTTCCACCCACATTGCTTACATGCACTCCCAAAATGTGGGAAAACCACTTCATCTTTGCCCCTTCTGTGTTTTTAGAATAGTTTTCACATGCATAATAACATGATATTTGAGCTGCATATTTTCAATTTGTTGCCAAGGTGACTTGCCTTCTCAACTGGCCCAGTGAATCATTCATTCCAGCCCTGACAGGGGACAAAAATGGATTATGGGGTTTGGAATTATGGAAACTGAAATCCTCTTGCTTGAATATGTCCCCACTTGTCAAACGAATGATTGAAAGCCCGTCTAAATTTTCCAACCGGGGGTGCTCTGTCAGCATTAGCTGAGGTCTATTTGTCTTGTCTGATGTGTCTGGATGAATCTATGCGACTGCTGTGCCGAAGCAGCACCGTATTGTCTTATCACAGCTTTATCTGACAGCAGACGCTCTAATAATGGAACTCAGGTTGAGATGTCACAGTTAACTGCTCATCACCGCTATACGTGAGATGGACACGGCCCAAAACCTGAATAAATGGACAGGATATCTTATTCTAATCTGCATTAGCCACCATGTTGTGGTTTTCACACTATTGTGTATCTTGTATTGAATGTGCCAGTCACTTGTACTGTAAAAGGCGAGAATGGTGACAGACTGGTGGGAATGTAGGAAGACAATTAGAAGCCACTGTCCCTGCGATGTATCTTCATTTGCAACAGTATCTTCAGCTCATGTCAGGTTCACTGAACATGGCTCAATGCCCTCATACCTTCCTGCTCGGCGCCTGTTGGCCGGGACAGTGAGAGAATGAAGGATGAGGTGGCACTTGCATGTGTCTGCCTGTAGCTTAGCCTAATGACCCAGAGGAGCTCTCTCTTTCTCTCACTCACCCACACTCTGTCTCTCTCTCTTCACTTTCATGCTCTTTGTCCTCGTTGTTGTCTGGACGCCACGTCTGCCCATTAGCTCCGCAGCTCATCTGCCTCAAGTCTTATCCCAATCTTATTTTTTTTTTTACTCCCAAACTCCTCTAGCTGCCTCTGTGGACTCGCCAAAAAAGACACGTTTAACTTCAATTATTATCTTGGGAAACTGAGCAAAGTTGGCAGTGTGTGTTTGCAAGGAAACATTATTCAGAACCTCAGGCAGCCAGGCAAGCTATGTAGGGTTTTCTCTTCCTCGTCTCACGTCCCAGAGGTTCAAGTGGTGTGTGCTACCAAGCTTTTCCAACAAAAAGACCTTTTGACCTGCTCTCTGTACGTTTTTTGAGTTGAGTTTAAATGAGGATTAATGCCTGCACTGAGGAACTTGTTCAACCTTTCCCCTGAAGGCATCAGCCGGAGTATGAGGATGGCATACGTGTGTACAAAATAGGAGTGTGATCGGTACTGAGCTGATAGGACTGAATACCTTTCCACATGCCGCCTTTGATCTTAAAATCTGTTCCTCTTCCTCGTGGAGTTAAGCCCTCTCCAAGGCATAAACTGCGAGGCAAACTAGCATGCTAAATAAAGAGTGGAACTGTACTGATGTCGAACTGGATCCCTCACCTCATCTTTTATCATAATATCTTTTTTCTCTCTGTCCTTGTGGAGTTGAATCCGCATCAAGGCCTGTGAGCTTAAACTCCTTCATGGAATACCAACAAAAGAACATCAGTTC
The DNA here is from genome assembly GCF_023349555.1 of Cebidichthys violaceus. NCBI lineage: Eukaryota > Metazoa > Chordata > Actinopteri > Perciformes > Stichaeidae > Cebidichthys > Cebidichthys violaceus. The sequence continues at coordinate 1,909,178 of NW_027176428.1, read as the reverse complement.
TTATAATCTTACCGCTGAGCTTTTACATTTGTACGATACTCTAGCTAAGTCAGGGTGCAAAAAATGATTTTATCCCTGGCATCCAAAAAGGGGAAGCATGGGGAGCTGCAATAGCATGTCCGTGCCCAACATTTGGTCTAAAACTGAGCAGGTTAATGCATACATTCTTTACCACAGCAAATGTTAAAGCAGTCAAATCAATGTGCTTTGCGATACTTTTCTTGTTCCCATTGACGACCTACGTTCCTGTGAGTGTGTGTGTGTGTGTGTGTGTGTGTGTGTGTGTGTGTGTGTGTGTGTGACTTGGTGTAAGTGTGTAATGAAAATGTCTGCTCAGAGCTGAGCCAGTGTGCTCCGCTCTCGTCAGGATCAAGGGCTTTAGTTTTGCTCTCAGCAGATGCAAAGAAGCACAGTAAGGGTGTGATGTTTCGCTGAAGAGAGAAGAAGTACCTCTGGCTCACTTACTGTATATTAGCTTTTCGTATTACATTCCACCTCTTCCCCTGTTTTGCTGAGTGCAAGTAGAACAGTGCTCACATCTCGACACGGCTCCCCCTCTTCTCTTAGGTGCAATCAAAGTGCAAGCCTTTGATTTAACCATGAATAAAATACAGAAATGTTTTGTGATACATTCAGTGGAATGAGCTGCACCTCTGTCTAGTAAATTTACACTATTTCTCTTTTTTTTCTTCTTTTTTTTTTACAGAATTCATGTCAGACAATCAGCTGGTAGAAAGAGAAGATGGCTCTGTCTCAGTCACAGACACTAGTGTTGTGTTATCAATTCACTATCTTAGCCACTTTTGTCACACTTCCGCACTTCTATCATCTATCTGATCGCAGGTTGGATATCCTCACATGCTGTTAGCGTGATAATAATTCTCTATACATGACAGAGCATCACTTTAACATGAAACATGGCCTTTGCAGGAGTTGCTGCTTCTCCCAGTTTGTTGGATTACGGAGGCGGTGCGCGCTTCCTGTCAGGGCAGTCACACCACACTGGGCCTCGGTGCAGCGGCATGTTGCTCTAGTGATGTTATTGCAGTTTTGGATGATTCACATGAGAGGGCAGGCAGGCAGACAGCATCACTTTTCTTTTTTTTCCTCGGCTCTTCAGTAAATGAGAAATATCACCCACAGCTGCAGCCAGGGTGACAACGACTACTTGTTCCACTGGTGTAATGTGGTTGGAGGTGTGCACAGGAGGGTAGAGGACTACATGCTAAGAAGGGTGGAGGATTAGGAATGCTTTAGGAGGGCAGAGTGGTGAAGAAGATGGAAACCCCTGAACAAGGCTCATTAAGGGATTTATATGAAGAGATTATCTGTTTCTGACGGCCTGCTCTCTGCTGTGACATTGTGACATTCACCCTAATACAACATGTGTTGTGTACGTGCATGCCGCTGCTTGTGTGTCACAACATTGTGTCTTGGGTTGAGATGTGCAAATAGAAAAGGTTCAGTTCCGCTCAAGCACCTACTGAGGTGCAATAGTGTGATAGATTGTGCCTTAGCCTTTTGATAACTGATTCCAGTCCACAAAACACTGTCAGACATCCTTACTTTTGTTGCCTTTTCCTCCAGTAGAATAGCAGCATCACTTCTGTTTGTGTCTATTACCAAAATAACGTTACGCCGCATTCTTATCGAACGCCGTGCCATTATTTTTATTTGCTTATCTTAAGTTGCTTTTACAGGACAAACTTTACAATGTCAAATAAATCTAAAAATGAACTGCTGTTCTGGCTCACAAAGACGCCTCAAATAAAGATAAAGGGATGTGGGAATAAAGTTTATGGCAGCATGTTAGAGAAGGGTTATTGCTTGTGGAGGCTGGGTCCTCCTATGAGAGACTGAAAACACACAATCACCAAAGATGTCAGCAGTCACTGTTTGGTGTAAAGTTGGGACAGGATATGTATGTTTCCTCTCGTCCAGTTTTGTCTTAATCATTTTTTTTCTTATTTGACTTACTTACTCATTATAGTAACAAGTTTTAAATTGCTATAAAAGCGTAATTTTGTTCTAATCAAGCTTCAAGTCATTAAATGCTACAGTGGGTTCGGGTCTGGTTAAAACTAAATCTATATTGATTTTAAATTTGATCAAAAGTCTTCCTGAAATATTATCTGGTACAATTAGGTCGGCTGATGCATAAACTGATAAGAAATCACATTAAAAACAAACAAACAAACAAACAAATCAAATGAAGGGTTTGTATTTCATCAGAATTGTTTAATTGTTTCAATCGTTTTTCAAGCTTCTGCTTCTGATGATTCCAGCTTCTCAAGTGTGAGGATTTGGTGCTTTTTCTTTGTCATATATGATCGTAAACTGATTATCTTTTGGGTTTTGGACTGATCAGCAAATTTGAAGATGTCACCTTGGGCTCTGGGGACGTTATAAGAATAGCGTTCACTGACATTTTAAATCAATAAAATCAGGAAAATAATCAGCAGATTAATTAATAATGAAAGTAATTATTGGTTGGAGACCACAGCTTTAGCCTTTGTAAGTCTAAAGAATTTCAATCAAAACACATTATCCAAGCATATGACACACTAACCTACTGAGCAAGACATTCAATTATGTCTTTGTTCCTAAATGGTGGGAATAATTCCCTCAATATCACCGCCGGAATAAGATGAAGACGACTGGAATTAACTTGAGCACCACTTCAGCGCTGAATCAATGAGTGGAGATTCTGTGGGAGATAAAAGTTGTGCCTATAACGGATGTTATCCATTACTAGCGCTGGAGATGAATGGACCTCTTTTAGCCAGAGGAGCGGTGTGCTAATGTTAGTAATACTGGTGATATTGGAAAGTGAATACGAGCCCCTCGTAAGGTCTTACAGGCTCTTGTGAACACGCCATGTCATCTTGAGGTGAATTGGTTGAGGAGCGAGTACAGATCTCCTAAGTCTCCTTCTAGGAGTCACGGCTCTCTCTACAAGGGCACTTGCAATAGGTGTCTTACACATGGGACCGCAGCCATAAAACAGCCTCAAATTCCTTTTCATTGCATAGTCTTGAATGAGAAATGTGGCTCTCATACTGTTCACGTGAAGGATACAAATCAACACTAGAGGCATAATCTGTAGGTTTAACATTGACGTAAAATGTTTCAAAAACATATCATTAATAGCTCATTTTGACAATCTCTTATTGTTAGCCAGGCAGAACGACTGTGCCCATGCTTTGTGTGAATAAAGACAATTACATCCATGTTTTCAGTGGATGTGATCCTGTTCAAGCCTTGCTGCTATTTGGAGGAGGCAGTGTTTAAACAGTGAGAGAATTTGGCTGATCAATCTTAACTCCCCTGTCCAAAGACTAGACTGCCATCGATCATCGTTCACATGTTAAATCTCTTTCCCAGCCAGATGCAAGTTGCCATCTCGGAACATTTTCATCCGGAAATTTGCACGTCTGGGTGGGATGGCCTAATCTGTATACAAAAGAACGATATAGGATGTGTCCATTTGAGCGAGCCAATCAGCTGATCCATTTGATCAGGGACATGCAGTAACGGTGGTCCAGGAGCGGCTAAGAGAGGCCGTTATTGGGTCTTCATGAGCAGGCACTACTTCCAGCCTGCCAGGCAATAACAACTTTAACCTTTTTTAAAGCTTGCCTTCTTTTCCCCTACTGCTCCACTGATTTGTTGGCTGATGAGCCAGATCGTCTGAGGACCGTCTCAGGGCTCACAGAGTGAATATTTATCAGTGTTTGTGGCTGCGTGTCTGTCCACACTTCAAAGGTAATGAATGCTATTTCACCTTTATAATATCCAGCACTCTATGAAACCAAATTCAAGGATAAATTAAAAAACGACGTTAGTCTATGTGGCAACCGAATGTAAGTTAACATTCTAAAAATGTTTGTAGGCTTCCAAATGTAAATGTCATTCCATCCAATACTTGTGAAAATATTCCACTATAAACAAAAATGTCAACCTCATGGTTGCGTTAGATGAAAAGGTAAAGGATGACTTAAGTCAATAGTGTATATCCTCTGCAGACCATGAATGTCTGTACAGATTTGAGGGCTAATCCATCCTATTGTTTTTAAGATATTTCTGTCTGGACTAAAGTGATGGATGGACAGACAGACTAGCCGCTAGCGTGGCTAAAAAGTATTAAAAGTGCATACATAATAGCCGTGATCGGTTGATCACGACAAGGATGATGACCAGTGTATAATATTGCAAAACATCTCTGTGACTGTATTTCTGGAGATAGCTCCATGTCAGCCGGATGTTATTTAACTGCTCAAAAACCTGGTTTTATACTTCATAGTGCTGAAAAGAATAAACTGTTCATAATAGTTCTCAGATGATAATTGAGTTGTTTGGCATGAGCGTTGTTTGGTTTGGTCTTTTTTCCATTAGAATTTGTCGACAATAATAAAATAAAAGCCAGCCTATCTTTTCAATGTGGGAATCTACTACTAATATATGTGATACAATAGGGAGCGTGTGCTTGATTTCCAACCTATTTATATGATTGATAAACACTTTTAAAGAGAACAATTCATTTTCCTGTAAAAGTGAGATACTAGTGTTGTTGGTATTTGCATCCAAACAAGCTTGTTTTCACAAAAAGTGTTTAACGGGAATGGCTTTGTGCTGCGCTGTCAAACATATTTAATTTTACTTCAACACAGAACATATACTAAGTACACAGAGTATTAATTTTCCTTGTAGACACATTTGATATGAGATGAAAGGCATCACAGTAAGCACAGTGTGTTTAACTGGACTATGAACGCTGTGATTGTCTCCCCTTCTTTTGCTCCCTGTTTCTTGTCAGAGACATTTTTGCGATCACATTCGGCCCTTATCTCGTCACACTTGCAAATCCATTTTTAAAAGGTTAGACATTAATGGCAAGAATCCCTTCCTTCCTCCTCCTCTTCCTCCTCCTCCTCCTCCTCTCCCTCCCACTTCTCAGATATGAGATTACACATTTCACCCTGAGCAACAGACAGAAACTAATCCCCGCTCCATGTGAGATATTAGGCCTATGCCCGCCGTGTGGCTGACAGCTCTGCTGGGCTGAGTTTTGATATTGGGCATTTAACAGGCCACTGTAAAATAAAATCCAGCTCCAGTTATAGGCGCTAAGCCACACACAGATGCGCACGCACACACACTTCAATATTTTGCTTTTGCACTGTCCGTGTGCTTAAATGAAGACAGAAAAATACAAAACACATGTTTGCACCCACACAGACCCGAAGCAGATGTTACATTCTAGTGTTGATGAAAAACTATGCAGCGTGATTCTGGAGTATAGCAAATGTTAAATAGCAGGACAAGCATTGGGCCTATCAGGGTAAGTGTGATAAGTGTCACATTAAGTGCCCAATGGCTTCCACTTTCTCTCTGAATCAGTAGATGATGAGTGGAGAAATGAATATTTAATGACTCGGGTAGAGTGCTCCACACACTTTCTGGGTGATTGCGTCAAACTCAGTTTGCAGTAGGTTTGACAGTATCAAACCAATCTTTTGACTCGCCTTTTACAGAAATTGGCTTATCTAAAAAAAAAAAGTATGACCAACTTTCCTTAGTACTGCCCTCATTTCACATTCATCATAGTTTATTTTGGTTTGCGCACACATGCCTGCATATATTTACCCGCAGTACGTATAGTATTCACTCTTTTCTATTCGTTATTGAAGTGAGAGGCATGGTGTCACACTTTCATGACGTGACGACAAACGCTTAAGTTCTGGCCATTAATGGCGCTACAATCACACGAGTAAAGGAAAGGGTCATGCTGTAAGGAAATCTTCCCAGTGAACCAGAGCACAATTATTAAAGCAGGAAGTCATTCTAGTTGTCTGCATTTGAGACATATTCATCAGACTGTGGTCAGTTTTCCTAATAGCTGCTGTAATGTACTGCTTTACAACACCACTAATGACAGCATCGGCCAACAGTATTTAAATATGAGTAACTAGTGTTCTGTTCCATTTAATAAATGAGAGACAGTTTTACTCAGCATTCATCATGCATGTCCATTAGCATCTAGCGCTTTAAAAAGGGTATCCCACATTTCAGATCTGAGTGTAACATCAAGATCTCAGCCTTATCAACATATTACCACCACGCAATGTAGATAAGTCTGAAAACAAAATGTCTGTGGTTTAAATAAATCAATGCAGGGTGTTAAAACATAGCACGTCTTCACGTTGGCTCAGGACACGAGCAGAACTTTGCATGTGGATGTGTGGTTTTTTGTGGTAAACCACCCAGCAGGGAGTGGCGTACAAATTGTTCAGTTTTTAGTTTGAGAAGAAAATGAGGCTTGTTGAAGTAACTCAGGTCTCAAAACAGAAACAGAATAAACTGTGAAATGGAAGCAAGCACCTATTTATTCCTCTCACTATCTATTCCTTATTGTACGTCGTGCTAAAACTTGCATTTCCAAAGCAGCCAAGCTGTTCCTCATTCCTGACCTTCGATTAAAAGCTGTTCACTGGACGTACAAGATCATAATACGTTTGTCGTCTGCGGACGTGTCTCTTTGAGACCCTGTCATTCCGTATCACTGACGAGAGTAAAGTGTCTCATGTCTCTTCAAAGTACAGCACGCTCCCTGCTCAGCTCTGTGTGCAGCATGTACGTAGATGCCAGTTGATAGACAGCCAATTTCCTATTGTGGCCCCGTTGTAAATACAGCCGTGAGCTCTGGATCACGTTAATGAGTTAGCCAACTGTAACACGAGCCAACGCCGACGCTATTCACCGAGTTGAAAAAGCGTGTAGGGAGTGGGTGCTGTCCGCTTGTGTGCTTAGACCCTACATACACACCAGTTGGCTGGTCTAAATCCAATTCATCAGCCCTTAATGGACTGCTCAAATTGTCTCTCTAGGATCTTAACTCGAGGAGTGGACAGACTAGGCAGAAATGGAGGGGGCGAATATGGCTCATAATGTTGTGCACATACAGGAGAGGGCTGCAGAAATAGTCATTAAAGTGTAAAGTTTTTGTACCCATGAATTCATGATTGTTTTCTTTTCTTTTTTTTTCTGAAAGAACGGAATTCCAGGAAATCTCAGAGAAGAATTATTGGCTTAAAAATCAAACATTCACTCAGGAGAAAGTCTTTCATTCACACTAAGCAGCAAAGCTAAACGTAACAACAGCAAAGCCCCTTGAAGCAAATCTGTGATATCAGGCTGTTTAAATAAAATTTACTTAACTCAACTTGACAATAAGCGTTAATTAGTTTCCCAACCTGAGATTTTTTGTCTGCATTGTGCCGCACGTTTGAACCCGTGCAATTGTCTCGCGCTCCATTTCAATCGCAGTTTGGAAGAGCGGAACGAATATGTGCGTCACGCTGGTTTGTGTGGCTGAATGTCACTGCTCCCATTTCCAATGAACATGCACCTGCAACTAAAATTACAGATGGCGCGTTTCAGTAGCAATGAGCAATCTGTTTGCAGAGCAATGCTCAGTGGCCGGTGGATTCCGCTGTGAGCGGTGCGGTGGAGATCTGAGGCGCTATCCTTTTCTCCTCAAACCCATTTGCTCCCTCCATTTCCCTGCATTTGAACATGATCACACAGCTCACAGGGCTCAGCAGCAGCAACAACAACACTAGCAAATTGTCACTCATTTACTCGGGGGCAGCAACACTTACTGGGCACTCTGTCCGACTCCAACAGGCCTTTGATCCCTTTTGTGAATGGCGCGGGTTTATGTATGTGTGTATGAGGTCACGGAAGGCAACCGCTTTGCACACATTTATCAGTATGCTACAAACGTGCATAAAGTGCTAAACAACAACAACAGTAGGAGAAATAAACATAGACAAGGGGTCCGTCCTTCTTCCCAACGTGCTTCAGCCCTCTCTTCATCCAGAGCAAGTCCTCTACATTGTGCCGACCTTTTTATTTCTGCTGATATTCCGTATCATAGCAACGTGACAGCCCTATGTACTACAAACCAACAAATTTGTTGTATTAATCAGAAAGAGTCCAGGACTCTCCTGTAAAGGTGCATCATATCAGAGCTTTTAAACAAGCATTTACTGTAGTAGCTCCATTGCAAACACACCTTTAACTCATTTGCCCCCACAGAGTTTGTCTGCCCTCTCTCCATCTGTCAAATTACCTCCTGACTTGTTTCACTACAATTGATTACTTAGTACAATTTGGGAAGAAGAGAAACACAGGTGGTACACTGTCTCTCTTTATCTCTTTTACTCCCCTCTCTGTGTTTTAAATGGAAAGGAGAGTGGGAGAAAATGAACCCATCTGCACCAAAATGACTCATCAGTCCTTTTTTTCCAAGGTTGGTAACACCCCTAACAATGTTGGAGCGCACACAGTCCCCCAGCTACATCACCGGTTGTCAGAAAACATGCCGCAAAATCCAGACGGCACCTGTCAACACATAAGCTCAGCAAGGAAGCGTTTTTCTTTGTTGAGAAAACCTTTCAGCTAATATTGGAAAAATGTGAAGTTGAACTTTTCGGATGATCTATTATTTTGACCCTATCATTAAGCCTCATCACAATTTCCTAGTAATCTGAACTTGTTCCAGCTGCTGTGTTATGAGAATCAGTCTCGGATAAGTGAGATTTTTTTTTTTTGTCTTAAAGTGGTCGAGCTTTTCCTTCTTTCCCTTCTTTGAATGAGGGACTCACATCTCCTCTTCTCTGCACTCTTACATGGAGGCACTGCTGACCTTACTACACGCTCTGCTTGGCAGGAACACTTAAAAGATTTCTCTCCATCCATCGCTGTACTCTCTCTCCCACACCGCCGCTCTCCCCGGCCCCCTGGCATAACGGAGGGGATCCACTCCTCATGATTTTTTTATATCGCCCACATCTTGGGACTCTGTTGCCGAGGTGAGCAGTGTTTCGTGTGATCGGTGTTTCTCAGACTCTACATCTTGTTCTAATCAGGATATCTTCTCCCCACTGGGGTGTCATGAGAGAAGCGTGCCCTGTCCTTTTAACTTTTACTCTGTCACCTTTTGTCTTGCACTTTTTTCCCTGAGGTGTGAGCATGTTATTTAAGTCTCACCTGTGAGAGGACTGGTAAAGGGTAGAGGAGGTATATGGTGTGAAAAGAGAGAGAGGTTTGACTCGGGGGTCAGTTACGTCATGCAGAGCGGAGGGTAAGGCCGGGGATGATGCACAGTGATCCGGCTTTACGGAAGTATAAATCTTCTTTTTAACCCTGTGAATTCATGTGTCACTATTACCCACAATGAAGTAGACTTTGACACCTGTGAACAAAGGCATACAGTTGTATGCTGAAGTAAAAGATGTGTGAGATTTTAGTTCACGTTCCCATTCTGTTGCTATAACACCTCACATAGAGGTGCAATGCTGTTGTCATATTAGCTCTGCGCCAACAATTCAGAGGCAAACTTTGTTCCAAGTCATATCATAAGGAATGGTGTCGCAGTTAAAATCTCTTCTCCTCTTTACTGCAATACTAGCTGAGCCTTTTTGGAGATTCACTTTGAGTTAAATATTGTCATTTTAGGGATCAAAGTAGAAATTTGTGTACAGTGCATTCTCTCAGAGGCCTTTTCCCTCTCCGGGTCTCGTAGCGCTCCGGTGTGGGTTGGATCAAAAGCGCTCATCAGATCAGAGGGATGCCAGAGCAGGCCTGAACCCGCGCCGCAAAGGTCACGGTTCACTCCATTATTCATCAGGCTCCCATGCTAAAGCCGGGGAGTGTTAAGAAAGAAAAGAGAAGAAGAGAGAGAGAGAGAGAGAGATCGAGATATTGACTTAGAGAGGCGCCCCCCCTCTCCATACCTGTCCTCCCACAGAGACCCCAGCCAAAAGTCCTCCTTAGTTATTCCAAAAGCCCCAGCTCTCCTGTGGATAAGGAACAAAGGATGGAGGCAAATGATTGAGGGAGAGCATCAGAAAGAGAGAGAGAGAGAGAGAGAGAGAGAGAGAGAGAGAGAGAGAGGCAGAAGAGGGAGAGCGCCTTCCTCTTGTGTGGCCTGACCCGTTACCTCAAACACCCCTGCTCTTGATTTAGTCATCTCTCCTTTCTCTCCCACCACCACCCCTCTGAGGTCGGGGGGCCTAAAACAGAAAGACTTCCCTTCATCTCCCCAAATATGACGCCTACAATGCCACCTTGATGTCCGCGGCTCCAGAGTGGCCAGGAACAGAGAAAATATTCATTCGGTAGGCTCCCCTGAGATTACCGTCACCACCGGCAGCAGCAGCAGCACCCAAAAATCACCTCATCATCTGGCCCCTTTCTCAACCTGACGATTGTCCTCTAAAGGATAGAAAAAAAAGCTGTGAACACAAACCCCGAGATGGGCTGAAAGAAAAACACATTCACACTTTCCCTGTGAAATCTAAATAAGTCTGGGGCCCTTGTTGTACATTCTGTTCGGCTATTGTATTCCCCGCGGAGCATACATATGCTGTAGCAGTTCTGGGTTGTTTTATTCCATCCCTTTATGCGGTGGCATGGGCTTAGCATTGGCCGTCAGCAAAGCTCTCTCTAAACAGTGACCCGCACTGTGCAGCCCCTTAATAAGAAATCTCATCGTCCTCTCTACCCGGGGGGAATGTTTCTGGAAAAGGAGCACAAGACGTGAGATCTATAACTGAACACGTATCACTTTCCTATCCGCCCCCGCTATCTTCCCTATCCCGTCAACACACACCCATACACGCCACCTCCGCAGAACAATGGGAGGATTCTGTGATCCCCTGTTGTGCACAAAAAACAAAAAAACTTTTTTTTTTTTTTTTAATAGCAGCATACAGTATCAGCAGAATTACTGTGGCTGGGCTCCGAAGCTGCGGCAGCCTTTGCTAGAGTGTGTCAAGCCCAGAGGGGTTTATGGCTTTGATCTAACGCACAATACACAGTGTGTGAGGTGGAAACGTTGTGCGCACACCCATACGCAAATGAGCGCGCGGCTCACCCGCAAATGCTCGAACAAACACACACAACCTAGCACACACACACACACACACACACACACACACACACACACACACACACACATCCCCTTTGATATAGTTCCAGGCTTTTAGTGGGTGATTAGGAGAGGCGACCCAGCTAAGGTCTAGAGTGATAGGAGGAAGCAGGAGCCTGCTGCTCTTTAGTTAGAGGAAACCAATACTCTGTCTGTAGATAGAGAAGTAATTATGCCCAAGGGTTGAGGGGAGAGCATTTTGGAGTACAAGCCAATGAGGTGAGGAGGATTAGGGTGAGGGTGAGGAAGACTGTGCTGGGGGGTTGATTTCAGATTTCCCACTGTGTCACCCCCACAGACAGCAATTAAAATTCCTCCAGAGGGATTTGAGTGTGTATTGTGTGTGTGTGTGTGTGTGTGTGTGTGTGTGTGTGTGTGTGTGTGTGTGTGTGACAGAGACTAAGCATATGTGTTTTTACATTATGGTGCAGGGTGCGGTTGTGCATGAATCCATCCAGTGCTGCATAAATGCAGTAGAGGCTGCCGCCGCTTCTGCGCACGCACAGATGTGTGTGTGAGAGTGCACAACACGCCTGTTTACTGAATCCACTCCAACAGTTGTTGGTGGTCTAAGGGCTATGAAATATTAATGCGCCCTCTCTCTTAATGATTCATAAATTGTATTCCGATACTCGCCATTCTGCTTCTCCTCACTACTTCCCACTCCCTATAATTGGACCATTGGCTTGGTAAAAAAAAAAAAAAAAGGAAAATAAAGTGTGGAGTGTGGAGCATGAGATGGAAATCAAGTTTTCCTCCATCCTCATGTATTTCAGCATGCCACATGCAAGTGCTGAGGGATCATAATGTCAGTAAATAGTATTCATGAAGAAACGCTCTCCCAGCGAATGTGTTTTTAGCATTCACACCAGCACTGAACCGTGCTGTGTATTTGGCCGGTAAAAGTGTTGCAGACTGCCAGTGACACCTTACAAAATATCAGCTCCAGCACAGAGGGGGGGGGGGGGGAGCGAATGCTTTATTTACTGGAATAAACCCTCCATTATCAGGAGAAAGTTCAGATATTGTTTTTCTCTCTCTCCTCACATTTAGATGTGGCGAGGCCTCACTCTAATGTGTGCTAATCTAAAAGAAACACATTCACATTACGTTTGCTTTATTTATTTATTACTCGGCATCGATCGGAGCCACAGAATCACCGCTCAGGACCAAATGAAAAGAGAATAAGCCTCTCACTCTCTAGCTCCTTTATCTGCTGTTTCTCTCCATCCCCCAGCCCTCACCTTGCTCTCTTTGTGATTCAATAACACTTTATAAGATGGCAACATTAATATTTGGACAGGAGAAAATCTCCAGTGGGATGAGATTGGCTGCTTCCGATGCTCTTTCCCACCACCTTACACGGTCTTTAACTCACACACCTAAAGACACACACACACACACACACACAGGCTCATCTGCAAGACCAGCTGGGTGTCTGCTTACAATAATGGTGAAGCAATAAACCACAGAGCTCTACTCATTTGCCTGTCTCGGTGTAACTCATTGAGCTGATTGGCTTGAGATGGTGACATGTCTACACTCAGTGAGAGCATATATTTGTGCTTTAGACACGTTTTAACCTAATCTGCCTTATTACACACACACATACACATATGTAATTAGGGATAAGCAGGCTTTTGTAGCAGGTGGGTTGCCATTCTTGCAAAAGTGAAGGAATCAAACAAACATAAATTCAGGCTGAAAGAACAAAGAACGACTGCATACCTCCGTGTGTATCACACACAAGGACATACACAAAGTGTCCCACGTGTAAATTCGGTCACGCTCACTTTCGTTCAAGGGTTCATCGGGAATTATCAGCGCTGCTGTAATTCCCTCCTATATCGCTCTCATGAATAGAGCATGTACTGAGTGTTGCTGATCATCAATCACTTACGGACTAGAGTGATCTTATGATACATAGAGTACACTTCAGAACGGGGTTGCATCTAATTGTTATTTTAAGAGTATAAGGAGCAAGCAACTAAAACAATCAGCACAAAGATTTAACAAGAAGCAGACAATAAACCAGGACCGAGTGGCTCCTCAATCACTGACTAGGTAATACTGCAAAGGTCAGTTCCTCTGAGAATCTAGAGAAACAACCTGCCCCAGATGTCTTTGCTAGTAACAGGAGCCTCTTTTTTTTTTTTCCTCTGCCTGAACCCACACTGACCAATGACCAATGAAGACTGATTCTGAATCCTTAAATCCTGCCAGTGCTGTTGTGCAGGCAAAGAGACAAAGTGACAAAGTGAGAGGCAAGTGGGAAAAAAGCGAAGAAAGTGCAGAAAAGAAGGGATCGGCACGGTTGCTGATTCGCCCCCTTTTTCCCTCCGTGTGCTGCTGCAGATGTTTTCCCTGGGATAGCATGGAGCTACGTGTGTAAGAGGCCAGTGTGGCAATGTGTGATGTAAGAACGTGATAGTATTTGCTGTAGGGGTGTAAAATTGTAAATAATTTCACAAGTCGAAAAATAGATAAACAACAAGGCAATGTTGGCATGTGGATAAGGCATTTCCACACGTGACGCCTGTCATCACACTGAACACGTGTCGGTGCCTCCCACTTGCTCAGTGTTGTCATGATAATGTCACCCACGCGCAAGCGAGATAAGTTAGCATGACTGCCAAGGAAAAGGCAGGAGTGTCCACTGTCGGCGAGATTCAGCATAAGACACAATTATTCTCTCGGTGCATTTAACACACAGCTGAATAGGGTAGTTAAGATTCTCTCCGGGTCGGTGGACACAAGCATGCGTTCACAAAGCCATCTTCTTCATTGTCACAGTATTGTCTTTTTTTATTATTTCATTGAAATTATTTTTAATGAGGCGAACAGAACAGAGTCTGGCAACAAGAGAAAATGGATAGCTGGGAGCAAGAGCTTTTTTTTTGTCGTTGGGACAAAAGTAAAGGTTGGCCGGCCACCAGCGTGATGCAACGCGTTGACATCTTCATCATTCGTCCTTACGTAAGCTGTTCCTCAGTACAGTAGATACAGTGCTCTTATTTCATTGAGACTCACCAAACTCTCATTTTACTTCACAACTCTCATTTTTTTTCTTGCACTGCCACACACACAAGCGCACAACACAACACACAAGTCATTAACTGCCCCCACATTTCCTCTCAAAAGGAGACACAATACGTTCTGAGGCATGCAACCATCTCCCTTTCTATTCCATCTAAGTGATCGTATTCAAGCCAGCAGCGAACACCCCCGTTCATCGTTCCACCCACTCTGGGCTTAGGGGGGGGGGGGGATGATATGATGGGTGGGGATATGACTCTCAAGGCTCCCGGGCCCTTCCACATCTGGAGCCTGCCACTACCGCTCTGTTCCAGCAGGCTCGTGAGCCACAGCAATGACCACCACAGGCCAGCCTTCATCCCGTGTCCCTGTCGCTGCCATCCCCTCTGGGTGGGTGGGTTGGTTCGGAGGTTTGGGGGTGGGGGGGGTGGTGTACCTCTGCCAGCTGACACGGATGTTGTCCATGATTTTGTATGTGTTGTCTCCAATAATGTTCAGTTCATTTATGTGCCAGGCTAGACGGGGGTGGACCACCATAATGCGACCTGTCTTGCACTCTGACTTGCCTGTCTGCTACATTTCCGTACCGCCAACAAAGGGCATCGACTGAGCATTGTCTGTTTATTCACTCGCCTCGGGGTGTTCCAGCACAAGCTGCAGCACAGACTGTAAATGCCTTCCCGGCCATTCCTGTCGCCGCCGCCTCCCACCTGCACCCACGTCAATATGTCATATAAATAGTATGCGTTGCACAGCATAACAGCAAGTGCTAGCTTTTGATTAGGTTGATGTCTCACGGTAATGCAATTTGGTGCCATGTGTAAAGAGGGAATCGAAAAAGACCAGTCTCCCAAGACGTCCTTCTCCACAACACTCAGTCGGGACTGATGTTTGGCCCCATGTTTAAGATAGCTGAGGAGAAGGGGTGGGGGGGGGGGCGAGGAAACAGGAGTGGGAGGGAGAGGCCAGGAGCAGAGAGGAGCGGAAACCTAATAGTGAGGGATGGTTCCGTGACGCGGCCCTACAGAGAGAGAGATGGCCCTCCATCTCACTTATCTCTTGTTTGCTCAATTTCCTCTGTGTACGACAGTGCACCTGGGGTCCGGCTGTAGCTTCCCAACGCTCCTCAGCGGCAGCACCCGCAAGATAATAGCCAATCCCGCTCTCCCCACTCCCAAATCATACGGGGCCAAAAGACCTTGTGCTTTGTTTAAGATTTCCAATGAACAAACCCATGTCCCTGTGTGCGGAAAGCCATTACAAAAGCAGACAGACTTATATCAGAGTCTCTTTTTTCGCTCAGCTAATAGCACAAAGAGAAAAAAATAAATAAAAGAAAGCTCTTTGGTCTCAGACATAGGTCGTGTCAGCTAAAAGGGGCTATTTGGCTATTGTGTGCCACGGGATGATTACTACATGGATGATAAAAAAGTATTCCACTATGATTACCTTCAAGTCAATAATCCACAGAGTCACATCAAATCACAGCATTACTTACAGTATGATTGGCTGTTAATGGGCACGGATTGTGTGAGGGGACACGACGTGTCGATTAGAGCGATGGCAAAGCACTCTGTGTGCGAAGTTACAGAGCTGCCACTAATGCTCTGATGTCTACTACCATTATCCTCCCACGCGGCACCTTGTCTTTGTGTTTTGTTGAAAGAGTCAGGTGCAATTATCAGACGGCTCACACGGCTGTGTCAATCAGTCCCCCTGTCTCCCAGACACCTAACTTCTCCATCGACTTGGATGATATATCTGTCGTTATCAAAACACATCAGCTGCCTTTTATGAAAGGTACTCACATTTCCCTCAAATGAATGGGACTTCATAAGACCTCTAAGTTTGCAAAAGGCTTAAAAAATAGCTGGTAATTGGATATTTTTTTGGCAGCATTTATATCCAGAAACCGTTGTGAACAACACACAGACATGAATTCAGAATTAGTTTCCTTTCTAGACATGTTCAGCAGCCAGTTTTCATCTGAATTTGAACCAAAACCGCTGGTGGATGTAAAACACTGATGTCCATTTTGCCATTTGGTCGCCCTGTGGAGAACCAGGCAGATACGTTGGGTGGACGTTTCTGTTTCTGTATTTCATGGTGTGCGGGAGAGTCTCGGCCTCACTGCAGCAGAGATAGGCCAAACAGATGTAGCATATGGTAACATCCCAAGGGTACACTCTTTCTGGTCAAAGCGGAAAAGAACCGCGGTTGAATCGTTAGGAAATCCAAACCCTCAAAAACCCAAGCGCAAATCAATGAGCAGAGCTGCCTGTGAGGAGCGCGCAAACCAAACAGGCCTTCGACTTCCAGATTGCCGCACTGTCAACATTTCATGTTGATGTGACGGGATCAGCGGCACGCTGGGAAAACCACTTGGGCTCTGTCTGTCATGGCGGAGACACACAAGCTGCTAAGGCCTCTTAGAGAGGAAGACGCATATGTTACCTACACACACACACACACACACACACACACACACACACACACACACACACACACACCCAAGCACTCGGTCACATATACAGTCACGCTCCTTCACGCATATTATGAGCAACAGAGCTATCAGCGCTTGAAAGCTGCAAATCCATTTGATATGAGAAATCCGAACAGAACAACAGGACAATCAGCAACACCCTGATACGCGGCTCCTCTTTCACTGCTACAATACTTCAACCCCTCCCCATTTGCTCCTCAGTCTGCAATAAGTCTCGCTCTGAAGGAATCCAATCTTAATACGTAGCATACTAGTGAGCTTTTAATGTCTCCTGTTCCTGCACTCTAAAATGTCAAATCATTGCTAACCTACTTAACCCGGCACCTCCGGAAAGGGTGAGAGCTTACAGGAGACTTGTATCCCTCTAGTAAAAACCACACTTGCCAGGGAGAAGGATCGGGCGGGGTGGTTCTTGTCTTAACAGGCCACTCTCTAACTAAGGCTCTTAAATGATAGATTAAACAGGGAGACTGTTGGCGGTACAGAGGGGATGGTGGGGAGATCCAAGAGATCCGTGAGTGAAATCCAAAATTCGAGACACGTGACGAGGGAGAGGGAGGGAGACAGGAGCAGGAGTGGGGAAAAGCAGACTGCTAGAGTTGAGTCTCAAAACAGTCAAGTCATTCAACGCACAAATTCTAAATAATGCAGGTGTAGAAGGCACAACCCCTTCACAATGTTAACTAAGACACTTTTCTACATGTGGCCCTTCTTACTAATCAATTACCACTTATGGGATGAACCGACAAGCCAGGTTGGGTATAATGGGAGGCAGTTTAAGCCTTTTTATAGTCTTCCATGGTTTATGGTGTCGGTGGATTTAGTTCTTTAAAAGTAAGGCCTTAGTTTCACAGTCGTCCCTGGAGAGCTCCCATTAAGGAGGAAGCGGGAGGAGGTAGTAAGTAAGACACAATCGAACCAGGGATCATAAAAAAACAGATGTTGCTAGGCTGCCTGTTTACACCACTAGTCTTAACTGCTGGGAGATTAAAAACACCCACATGCTCACTATCGCTCACATTCGCGTGACTCAAACTTGAATTGGGCAATGTCAAGAGAAAGTCAAGAACGCTCGCTCGTTAATGGAATGTCTGGCGCCGTTCTAAAATGCAGCGACGTATCATTGAACGTGTTCTTGTTTCCTGCCATTGCTCAGACTCAGCTGAGAGACGCTGCAGTCACTAGTCTCTTTTACGACAGCCAGGAGGTGTAAGTTAACTTGTCCTGTCGAAGACAGCCACTTAACATTGATGTGTGCCTGCTGACATATTTGCTGGTTCATTAATTTGCGAAGAGGACATGCTGTGCTCTCTCTGTAGTGCGATGCTGCTATAATTATGTTAAATGTTGTACGTTTCTGCATACTGATGCATGCGTCCTTTGGAATGTTTCAGTACGGTACTCTGGCTGCAAACACTTCTCCCAACCCCCTCACGCTTGCCCTCATTCGGTCGACGATAGTCTGTTTGTCTGCACCTCCCAGCTCATTAAACGTGCCGGAGTCTTTTGCCTCAGAATTTATTTAAAGCATGCGCAAACACACACGTAATGACTCATCCACATGTACTCATATCAGATTATTGACGCATTACAGCCTCTTTATCATATGTAATCTATGCAGAGACGCCATAAGTGTCCTACTGCTTTTGCTTCTAGAAGGCATGGCGTTACATACAATTAAATATAATTGGCAAAGTTCCATAAAGACCTTCTCCTCTCGAGAGCAGCCTGATGATTACTTGTTGAGATACATATCTCTCACAACAACCACTCACTACGCCTGTAATGTCACAAATTATTATTCCAGTAGTCACATTGGTAATCCTCAAAGTCAGAAATGCACAACTAACTCGTCATTACCCAGAGAGGATAGTGTGAATTCTCTGATTCCATTATGTTGAGAGGAGTCCTTTCAGAGATAAGGGAAGCACTTGTGTAATTTGCTTCTTGGATGATTTGACATGGGTGAATTATAGGAGTGAGATATGATTGGAGAGACCGGAGTGTGTAGTCTATAAATGTTTCAGAACAACTGAAACTGATATTGATCAAATATTTTCTTATGTCTGATCAAAGTCTGCACTGGATTGGAGTTTAAACATGAATCATCCTACTTCTCACCGGCCACATTTTCAACATCAACACTATAAACCACCAACATCTAAACTTAACTTGTGCACTGCGTGCAAAAGTATCAACATGTCACCTTTTATACGTCCTCAAAAAAAGGTGTAAAAATACCCTGACATTGGTCTGCTTGCTTTGTGTAGTCATGAGCTCAGTTAAAAATAATACTTTGGCAAACAAAAGTGTTATTAATCCCTACTATGGTTTTTAAAAAAAGGACATGTGTGCCTCAGAGGGCAGACTGCAGCTTTTGTGATAGTTATAAACTGAAATATATTAGACAGCCAGGCCTTGGAAGTGCAATTAGGCAGCTACCTGGCAAAATTCTCTCTGATGCCAACGTTTTCAAAGCCCACCTTGCTTCAAAGCAAAGGACCCCTGAAGAAAGGAATCAATTATTTCATTATTTATTATTTACTGACTATACACAATCTTTTTTAAGCACCTAATGCAACCTCTAAGCTAGGCTCCTCAGAGAGTAAACAGTGGCTGGTTTTAGCCCACCATTTCTGCATCCAGTCTTCTTCTCCATTGTGTTTGCTGCTCGCTGCACTCTTTAAGATAGTAACGTTACAAACATGTGAGCTGCAAAGCACAGAACATTGTCTGCTACTCGCAACGATATGACTTATTCATAAGAATATGGATGGAAAGCATAAAAGAGAGTGAGACCTGGCTCTATGGTAAGAAATGGCAGCTCTTTGGATGAGGGCCTTGGTCGACACCAGGTGATGCTAATGCTGTGCAACGCAGCAGCACCATTGGTTAATGGGAGCTAAACAGAGCTTCCCCGTCACACTCTCGTTGACCAGACTGTAAGCAAAATCTTGCTTTCTCGCCACGCACTCTCTGCCACACAAAAATGTTTTATTTCATAAAGACGGCATTCTCATTTCAGCGAGACATGCAGTGTAACACACCACAGCTTGGCAATAAATTAGGTTTTACTGTCTTAATATTCCTAAACTTACCCGTGCATACATGTTACTGTCATTACTTTCTATGTGCAAATAATGAGGTTGTTTAATGTGATTATTGAGGTGTCAACATGATAAATGTGTTTTTGTTTAAAGTCTAGAAATATTAGATGTTCTACTGGCCATCTTAAATGGTTGTGCTTTTGGAAGGTAACATAATAGGATATAACAAAATGGGAAATAACAAGACAAATGTAAACCTCAAACCGAAGCAGCAGCTGAGCTCTGAGCCAGTCAGTGTCTTTCGAGGTGAAGTGGACTTCGCCTTCTGACTTTGCAATGAGTCAAGTCAAGTGAGGTCTTAACTCAATCGGGCCTTTCTCAGCACACATTTTCTAAGTCTGTTTGAAGATTCAGCTGATGTAAGTCGCAGCGAGCAAATATGTCCAAGATTAAAGGCACACGCACATCGCTCAGCTTTCGCTGATCACTTCACGTTCAGACAAGATAAGGATACGCAGGAGATTAGCACATATGACTGAGTATGTCAGTGGGGATCTCCTTTCCCAAAGGAATGACTTTGCAGAAGATTTTATTTTGATCGCCAAATAGAATTCTTTATCTCGTCTTTTATCAAAGAATGATATCAGCAGAACACCTTTGAGCCACAGTAGCGAGCCTGAACGTATTGTTCTGATAATTGTAGCCGATTTATATCATTGAATCTAATTTGAAAGGCTAGCTTACATTCTGTACATGTTCCCAATAACACATTCGTAATGTGATTTACCAAACGTTAATCTCTTCAACATGGTGGGTTTAGCTATTTAAAATAATATAAGGTGACGTGGAAATGGCAGTAAAAATGGTTCAGGAACGTTAATGGATGCGCAAATTCGCTCTTTTCACAAAAATGCCTGTTGTGGATTTGGTCGCAATGTTTGGAAGAGCTGTGGAAGAGCCGAAGCAGCAGACACTGAGGAGTAAATCACTCTGGCGCAGATGATCCACAGATGATAGATTAAGTATTCAACATCTCAGGGAGAGTGCTGTTATTGTAAATAATGACCCTATCAACCTCCCGCGTTATGCACAAAACCTGTTCTTCAAACATTACAGCACGACGGATGTTGTTGCTCAACATCGGCCGCGCTGTCACACAAGTAAAGCTTCCTCTGACAGCAGCGCCCTCATTGCCCAACGCTTTATTAGCTGGCATCTTTTGTCTGCCATCTGATTCCAGCAGCTATTGAGCCATGAATATTTTCAGAAGAGCTTCACTGGGCTTGAGCAAACGCGACACCGCTACCCAAAAAGAAGTCCTCGCCCGCTGAGTTGCCAAGCTAGAAACAGAGCAAGGTCTAGTGGAACAAACATGTGAGATTAACAATTTATTCATTTGACCCTGTCCTTCAAATTGTCATTGCTCCATCATGGGTTTTTAAGGAAGTGTGTGTTATAATAGTCGCCCTTAGATACTGAGAACCATGCAATGGTATGCGGTGCTGCAGATTCTATGCACAAGGGTTGAGGGTTGCCATGGAGACAGATATCTGGACTACCTAAGTTATGATTTATAAAAACACCCTCAGGTGTGTAGCCTAGATACTTGATGCTCTCAAGAGGGAAAAACTCACAAAGCGTCTGGTCAGTCAGGAATGGACTGTGAATCCGTCACAAACATAATTAAGTTTTTTAGAGTCAACCTTTGAGATAGGCGATTGAAACGAAGGCGATGCTGTTGAGCTACGCAACTTGCCATGTCGGTGGTGTATATTCTGCTAGCCTGGCAGAAAGTTATACCAACAGTAAGAGCCAATGGATAATAACAGGGAGCAAAATCATTCACGACTTTTGGAGTTAGGAATTGACTCGTGGGGCTGTAACCCAAGTGAACTGCAATCATTACGACCTCCTGGACCCGGCCCTGCGGAAATAAAGCTCCGTGCTCGGAGCTGAGGAAAAGGCGGGTCAGGGGCCAAATGGTGGCTGGGGAATGGGTCAGTGATTACAGTAAGAGGCCCGGTCGCTCATCGATCCCTCGGCTCAGGCTAGAGCGGGTGAACGAGTGGAGCTCTCACAGACACTCAGAGACAAAAAAAAATGGAGCTGATACAAGGAAACGGGAAGGGATGGGGGGGCAAGGAGAGGCCAGGGACACTGAGAAGCAGAGGCATGCACTATGAAGTCTTTCCAAATGGGAGGAGGAAGGGCCGTGTCAGCGAGTGGAGTGTGCAGACAACACGAAATGTGTGAAGTGAACCTGAACTGAGCACCCCTGGAGAAATGCGCTGTTCTTGGTCTAGTGGTAAACTATATATAAAAAAAAGGATTCAGTGTATTCAATTTTATTCTAGGAGCATTTGTGTACAGACAAACTCAAAATATAAGCTCCACCTTGACAATACTTTTGATCACGCCAAAACTTTAATTACTTTCAAACGTGGCTGTGATTATCTCGCTTGCAACCATTTCTTATTGAGAATCATAGACTAATTTAGTCCAGTAATCACAGTGAGTAGGGCTTATTGAAAAGCTAATTGCCTATTAGGCTCAACTTGTTGCCTTGAATTTTCCTAGCCCGGTTATGAGGCTGAGGACTAAAGGGCTTGAGGAAAATACGAGGCGATGCTTTCAAACTTCAGAGAGAAGCTGTCAAGCTGTAATGGAAAATGCCAAGTTCTGCAATGATGGTCTTACACAACCGGAGCAACAGAAAATACTTATAAAGTTCGAGTCACTCCATCATGCTCAGGCCTCTGCCCGTGTGAAACGACTGTAATAGAACACAAGTACTTTTAAAAAAAATGCTTTCACTATAATTAACATCACCATTGCATAATATGCATTTGAACTTAAATACATGATGATATATATGCTGGCAGTTGAGAAGAATTTGTTCTTTTTAAGTTATTCTTTGCTTTCAAGTGCTTGGCTTGGCTCATTCTGCCAGACACACAGGTTTATACCATCTATACGCACTAAAACAAAATAAGTGCAGTTCAACTCAGACACACAGCCATACTCACACACACACACACACACACACACACACACACACAAAGTGGATGCTCTTGTCAAATTGTTTGTCCACTCCCCCAGCCAGCCCCACTTCTTCTCTGCACTATTATTTCCCTATCCGAGCCCTCTTCAACCCAGTCCCCATGCAGCCCTCACAGTCGTTTTACCCCCACTGAGTTAATCAGAGGTGGAGGCTGCAGCTGTATGCCTGCAGAGTATACACTATACTCTGCCTAAACACACACATACAGCACAAACACACACACATACATACGCTGCACCTGTACTTGTGCAGGTTGCAATCAGGCTGCTTGACTCTTTGTGAGTAGAAGAGAGGGCTGCAACGGGCAGAGTGATGGGAGACTATGTTGCATTGATAATGGCAATCAGCGGCACATGGCGTTAAAGGGGCCCACTCAGGCCTCGGCTCCCGGCCCCCCACACCCCACTGTCGGACACATATTATACCCCCCAACCACATCCATCATAGAAATGCAAATTGATGTATTTTGTGCCGCATACACCTCTTTTTTTTCATTTGACACCCTGAGATATCTCTGCTGTTTGATTCGGTGCCACTTATGGACAAGGAAGCGATTCCTGAAATTGCAGATTACCATGCCTGTCGAAAGCTGGTGTTTAAAAACAGCCACTACCAATGTTTCATCCCAGTGCTCAAAGAAAGCAACACGAGTTTGAGCCAGAGCCACCCCCAACTGAATGCTCGTGGGTAAGCTAAATATAGACACCATTTTCCATATTTCTTTTCATCAACACTGGGGCCAATGCCCAGCATATCATTTTCTCATCATGTAAATTGGCAGAAAACGGTATTATTTGCGTTGTTCATCTATTTGGCAGAGACAGACTGTTCACTATGAGCAATGTCACAAAACTAACTGGTGGTTTCTGCTTGTTTATTTGACTTCAGTATATTGCACTGTGGTGGAAACGGAAATATATAAAAGTGAGATAAAAGACTGAAGGAAGTTTGATCTGCTGATGCATATGTATGAACGTCATGGTGCAATGACACGTGTAAGAGAATATCGCTTCGTGAGTCAAAATTATAAATGGAAAAAATTTGTCCTGCTGGATAAAAATTGTCTTTTTGATGAAAATATGAATAAAACTGCAAAAGATCCAACTTGAACACTTATTATAAACCAGTCTGCTGCCCCTCGTTGTGTCTGGATGGGGGATACTCGAACTTGTGTAAATAATTCATGCTTCAGCTTCAACAATAAATCCAAAATACTTATATATTCATTTTAGGAAAAAATAAAGACAAACTCCAGCCAAACTGCCAGAGGCAGTAAAAAGTGTTTGCATTGTCTGGCTGCTGATGGGAAAATATAAATAAATAAATAAAAACATATAAATAAAGAAGTAGCTGATGAAAATAGTGCAATAGGGATGAAAATACAACAAGAGGAGGAGAGTGTGTGTTGTGTTGGCAGGATCTGACAGGTTGAGGAGCCCTTAGCTTCCCAATGTGTTGCAGGACATTTGTAGGAAAATGCACAGAAACAATATGTTTTTTGTATGACATCATATGAAGCATAATATGAGGATATTTCGAGTGACGGCACTAAAGAATCTCTGTTTCGGTGCTCACTTAAAGCTGCTGTGAGTCAATGGTGTGCAGGGCACAGCGTGGTTATCGTTTCTCTTTTTCATCCATGATTTGACTGGTTTGTTGATATTGAACATGCAGCTGTGGAAGAAGTATTGAGAATGCTTTCCAATGTAGCAATTACACAGTGTGAAATTATTATTTTTTGTTACACTTGAGTTTACGCTGTCTGTCAAATTAAACACCACTAACTGATGTTTATGATAAATTGCAAATCAGATGTTGCTCCCCAAGCTAAATGTCTGGCAACTTGCTGCTAGTTAATTCACAGAAGGACCAAGATGTTTATATGATGATTAGTTATGTCTTTAGTTGATGATTTAATAACTGTGGATATCTGTATATCAGGTGTGTTGCAAGTCAATGACATAGTTCAGTAATGTCAACAAGCGGTAAATGTCTTCTTGATTCCCTTTCAACATGAAATCTTAAATCATAAGTAAGCATGGACATCTCTTCTTTGGGCAATTATTGTATTGATTTCAGATATTTTAGTGCTTTTTCAGGAGCGTACCCTACGCAGCAGCTTTTTAATATCTAAAGATGTCAACATCATACGCAGTAAAAGCCCTTTGACCAAGAACAAAATTGTATTCTGACTCACGTCTTGGACTATATTGCTATTCACCACTGCAGAACACACTTTTTTATTTTTTCTGTATATAAATGCCACAGTTTCAAAAAAAATGTTGGATCAAAATCTTAAGTTGGATTTCTTTTTTCCCCAGCAAGTACTTTTTTTTTTGACATGGGTAAAGTCAGCACAAACATCCAGACTTTCATTGCTAGAAATTCTAGCGCAGAAAAGAACTAGTGTGTGCTCAATGGGGAGAAGAAATGTCTCCAAGCATATATTGTGAGGTGAATGATAAAACGATGCACACAGGAAACGATATAGTTGAATAGCGAGCAAGAATTAGGCTTAGATTCAACCAAAGTTGTATTTTTCTTCCTGCGGTGAGTCCTTGCCGCTCGTCTGACACTTAATTCGCAGTGATATGTGAGTCTTTGAACATATTTCCACGCCTGACAAAGACTTGTGGGTATTGTTTTGCTACGCGACCATAAAGGAGCGCGGCCCGTCCTTCTGCCATGTCTTCACTCTTAATTACATGTAATCGCTCATCTCGTTTAAAAGCATCTATTCACGGCACCACAGCTTGACACAGACAACAACAGAGATGATGCTCTTACTGCAGGGATGGAGGAGAGAGAGCGGGATGAGCAGGAGCAGGAGGAGCGTGTGTGCGTGTGCGTGTGTGTGTGTGTGTGTGTGTGTGTGTGTGTGTGTGCGTGTGTGTGTGTGTGTGTGTGGTATGTCAAGTCAAATTGTTTTTACATTTCATCTCGTTGGCTCCTTATCTATTCAACTGTTTATCTGCATCTCTACTGGGGTGTGTGCAGGCTCCTGGCGTGTGTCTCCGTGCGTGTTTGTGTGCAGCTACTGCCAAAGTAAGGAGGCAGGCAGCTCGCTGTGTCAAGGGCTGTAGGGGGAATGTTCAAACCCCAGTCAGCGGGGGGGGGTTGTGTGTGAAATACAGATGTTAGAAAGTGCTCCACTGTTTTGCTATTGTTATCACTGCTCTTCGGCTACGAGAGGAGCAGTCTTATGTTTTGACTTGACAAGGGAGAAACAGAATGATAAATTGTCCCACCAGCTTTCATACAACCAACACCCCCCCATGCTTTCCCACCGCCCCGCCCTGCCGTATAGACATTAGAAAAAAATAAAAAAACAAGAGATTACAAAGTTATACACAGACAGCTACACAATGAGCAGAGGAGATAGGAGTCCCCACCCTCTTGTCTCACCAGCTGCGACACAGAAAAACAGGGCATCCGTTAATAAGGCAAAAAACGAGGGTAACAACAGTTTTCTTTTTTGTTAAATGAGTGACTTCAGGGGGCTGGATGGGCACCGACAGTTAGAGACAAAGAAATGTAAGCACAGTTGTGTTTGTATAGCTAGTAAGGTACATGGGTCGTGATGAAATTGAGACATTCGGGGTGTGCAGAGTGGAGCGCTGTGGGTAAAATAATCATCCATTCGGAGATGCATGCTCCTGATGATAATGATTTTCACAATGCTTATTTTCCACGAGTGTATATGCTAATTAGCCCGAAGAACAAAGAAGTCATCTCTCTGATCTCTCCCACTGAATGCTGACGATGGGCAGTTTTTTCCCACAGTGGTAATTAGGCGAAGACCAGCATGTGAGTTGCTCAACCAAGTAACATGTATCCTCCGTTTGTTTGGGGGGGTTTTCAAAAGAAAGGCATCGCTAGACACAACACACATTAAGGTTTCAGACAATTCTTTGACAGACGCATCACCGTTTGAACCGTTTGTGTGGCCCCTG
Source organism: Cebidichthys violaceus (assembly GCF_023349555.1). Lineage (NCBI taxonomy): Eukaryota > Metazoa > Chordata > Actinopteri > Perciformes > Stichaeidae > Cebidichthys > Cebidichthys violaceus. Next base: position 1,882,582 of record NW_027176428.1, on the reverse strand, counting down.
TGCGGGCTGACACGGCATAAAGGAGGATAACAAAACAACAATGTTTGACAGTAAAAATAGCAGAGCGGCTAATTAAAGACCCGGTACACAACGAGAACAAAGTTAGGTGCCAGTCTGAAGGTGGGGATGTCTCCCACTAATTAATCTGCAGAGACCATTGACAGTGAAAGGTCCACGTGCCATTAACCCTCTCACGATGAATAACCACCGTCCTCCCACACATATGAATGCATAACGGTCGACCCACCATCCACCTCCCCACAGGAAAAGTAAAATATCTAAATCCCTCCACCCTGAGCTGCAGGAGCACTCCGGCTGATGTGCAACATTAATTTCTCATGATGTCAGTCAGCTTCCATCAGCGTTAAACTTTAGCGTATCCACAAGATTACCGTAGACATGGGAAGACACCGGAGGGCTATGTGAGACGATGACTGTCCCCTGTGCTCCGGTCGTGGCATTCCCCCAACCCACTCTGAGCTGCCGTCGCAAAAAATAAATAAATAAAATACCAAAAAAATAAATAAAAAATAGTGAAACTTATACATTTTAATATCTTCTGCCTGGGTGCTTTCCCCTAGCTACGTGGTCATGTTTCCCAGAATGCCTTCACTGGCTTTCCAATTACAGTAGAGAACAAAACAGGAGATGGGAACAAAAAGTGTGTATTAGTTACACACACTGCCTGTGTGTGTGTGTGTGTGTGTGTGGGTGGGTGAATGAGTTGGTGTAGGTGTGTGTGTGGGCTGCATGGTTGGTTCTATATCGAGGGTTCTTTCGCTGGTGAGCATGTGCAGCATTTGGATACAGTATTATATAAAAGTACAATGTAAAGCCTTATGTAAATCCTAACAGTGATAGAAGAGTATGCTCTTCTTTTAAGACATGATCATCTTACAACATATCGCATGAACAAATGAGAAAGATGGTTGTAAAAAACGAACATTTTATCTCTGCCCAGGAGGTTTTTTGGTGTAAAGTTAATCAGCTTTCTGTGAGGCATAGGGGCCTTTTTCCCCGCTGCTTCTCACTGTGTGCAAGACACTATATGTCTGAATATTCAACAGATGTTCAGTGAGTGCGATGAAGCAAGCTGCCATTATGTGGTGAGAGCACGGTACATTTTTTATACGTTTTCTTTCCCGGGTGCAGATTAAAGAGATGGCTTAACAGCGACACACAGTTTGACCGTGAACCATATAGGTAGCCGAAAGCTCCCGCAGGAACGGAGCAGAACGCCGTTAATTGGCGGCGATGTGGTAGATGGAACTTAAGATGCTGGCTAAGCGGCTTCCTCCCCTCGCAGTGTTCAGCATTTGTGGGCGGAGCCGTGTTTCCATCCATCATGCATCACCTCTCCATGATAGCATATAACTTCCACAGCCCGGCTAGTTTTACATTATGTATTGTGAGCCAAGTGGTCTTATGCAGGCTTGTTGCCACTAAAAGAACAGCCTTACTCTCTCTTACTGAAAGGATTTTTTTTTTTGTCTCACTTTGCCCTTTTTGCATTTCTATGAAGAGGAAAAGGCTTTTAATGTAGCACATGTTGGCGCGACGCAGAAAAAGACCTTCACTTTTCTACTTTATCATTGGTTCAACTAATCCAATTGGCCATGGCTAGACAGGAGCAGAAACACGTCTCTGTGTTATCTTGCAGCACTTTGAGCTCTGAACTTCAATGATTTTTTTTTTCTTTTGGGGTTGTGTGAGGGAGCGCGCTTTCATCTACCACACTGATAGTATTAGTTTATTAAGAGCCTTGAATAATCTTTAAAAAATCATTCCCAAATGCCCTGTCCCCAAAAAAAAAAATGGGTTTAAAAAAAAAGAAAAGAAGTAAAAAATTGTTTTTTCTTGCTATTTTTCAGATGTTGGATTTTGCAATACCCTCAGTTCACAGTCGGAAAACCATAAATGAGCAATTCATAGTGGGGAAAGAAAAACTCTGTTTATTTCAGTCTGCTGTCAAAGAAAGTCTTTGCTGTGGCACAGAGGAAAAGAATCTCACCTCACACAGTTTCAATGAATGACTCAGTAGAACGTGGTTCACCACAAGCTGTATAAATATTCAGTCAGCGTGCACTCCCCATAGGGATCTATGTGGACTATCAATATGATGGATTAGTCTTTGCCTACTGGAGAAAAAGAAATAATTACTCAAAGCAATAATTACACCAGCCCCATGCTGAATTGCACAACGGCCCAGTCAGTAGATTTCTTTGTCTAAGTGCTGCAGTGAATAACGTACAACTTGAAGGACAAGCAAAGATTGACAGACTTCATGGGTTATCTGTGCTGATAGTATTTTTCTGCCTCTTTTTATTTAGGGACACAAGACAGCCTCATGCAGCTTATATGTTCCAGGTTAACCCACAATTTCCAAACTGATTCTAGGGCTGGGTGTTAATTTAATATGATAATTTATCGTCTTTAAATGGAATCGTATCGTGATTCGATCATATATCGTGATGCACAATCTAAATTGATAATAACAAGGGCACACTGGCTCAAATTTATCCCAAAATCTGATCACACTCACAGTTAAATCAAACCATTATCTGAGTCTGATAACTCTGTAATTGTGTGCATGCATGTAAACTGTCAGTGTACAGCTGGAAATACTACATTTTTCTATTTAATTCACACAGAAGTAAAGAATAATAGACATGTGGTTATTTCACAAAGACTATTTATTTATTGAATATATGTCATTATTGAGATATGAAAAGACGTATATCGTGATAGAAGATTTTGCCCAGATCACCCAGCCTTAACTGATTCCACCTAAAATATCGGTTTTCAGCTCCAAGCGAATCTCAAGATGACTCAGAGCCAGTCACGCTCAGCCCATAGCTTCTGCTTCCTCTATCTCCTTGTTGAAGTGGATGGTTTTTTTCTTGCCTGGGCATGGCCGAATGTTACGAGCAGAGATCATCCATCCAGTAATTGCAGCTGGATCTTTAAGGCAACACTTGATTTTATCAAAAATCAACCTTGTCGTATCAGCCTCACATGTGTTTTTATACACAAGCACACACTCAGCTTTCTGTACGTTAATCAAACTACTGAAGTCAACAACAACAATGGCAGATTCAGTTAAATAAGCCCTTTACAGTTAGAGAAAGTGGTTTGATTATGTCTTTCCATCTGGGGTTGTGGTGCTATGGACCTCTGTATGAGGCTGTGTTTTCATATATGCAAGTTCATCATATGGTGGAGATAAGCCTGTAGCTAGTGAAGAAACAAGCAGAGCTCTAGTAATTAATTCATCACTGAGTGACAGTTAAGCTGTGGGGCAGAAGGCCGCCTGTTGTTGATAAACAGATAGGACTTAATTTATGTAGAAGTCCAGGGCATGTGCGCTTATCTTCGTGTGTTTCTCTGTTTGCTTGTTTCATTGTGGCAGACGCGCGTGTGTCTTTGTACATAATGCAGCCGCTGCAGCTGCTGCCTCGAGCTACGTTTTTATTTGGGTCTTGGAGTCTTCTTAAAGTTGTTCCGTAGCGACAAGATCCATCAAGCAGGAAAAAAAACACAGAGGAGCAGGGGTCAATTGAGAGCGCCGTGCACATCAGAGGGAAACAATGGTTGCTGAATTATTGAGTCCTTCCTGTCCCATCAGCCATTTGTCCCGGGCTTAATGGGTTTCTTCTCTAAAAGGCAGTGTAAGAGAAGGGAAGGGAGTTTACGTCACTCTTTTTTTCTGAGGTAAAAAAAAACAAAAAAAAAAACACAAACAAACTGGGCTTTCCTCCTCAAGACAGGAGCCTTCTGCCTCAGCTTGTTAAAAAATGCTGCATTCAAAATAATCTCTTTCACTTTCTCTTTGCTTCAAACTGACTGCCTTACTTATTCACAGAGTCAGAGCCTGAACTGGTTTGAAACATTGAGATCACACCACCGCGGTGCATGGGGATGAGGGGTAGGAGGGAGAGGGTGTTTTTTTTTAATACACGCTCACATACACACAGATAGGTATTGGAAAAAGAGGCATTGACTGACCAGCTGTCTGCAGCTGTCTGCCAGCTTCTTCGATTAATCCACACTTCCCCTGGCTGCTTAGCTTCAAGTCCCATCATGCTGCCTTCAGTCAATATGAGCTCAGCGCACACAACCATACACACATTGGCACGCACACACCAGAAATGTGTCCAGTGACACACACAGACAGTTGATAGATACACTGTCTCACACACACACACACACACCTTTCACACCTTTCCGGAGCATGTGCGCTGCTGTGGGTTTTATTGGGTGGGCCGCCATCCAGCCATGAGTTCAGGAATCTGGTCTGTCAGCTGGCAGTCAGGACTCGGCAGGTGTCTCCTCAGCACAAAAGCGAAGTCAAGGGCCAATAAACAACCACAGCAGGAGAACCAGGGCCAAGTCAATAGCGAGGCCGTGTGTTCTCCCGGCACCATGCAGCAAGATCCTCTTTAATCACGTGAAAACGCGCCTGCTCTTCCTCGTTTACGGCGACACATTCGCACGCACCTCCGCCTCAGCGACATGGAAGTGACGCGCCGTGGGCTGCAAGTGTCTTCTCCTGAAACCGCGGCGTCAGTCGGTATACGCTCACCCCCAAAAAACTGCAGCTGTTGTCCCCCTAGTGTCTGTTTGGGCGTGATTGCTGTCAGGTCATTCAAATCAACACATGGAAAAAGCACCCCCCCTCCCCCCCAGTATTAGCTGTTCATCTAATTCGCTGAATGGTAATATTTTATCTGGTTTCATGCAATGTTCTCAAATGGAAAGTGAGCGTTTACGCCGTGCTGGTTGAATGCCGACTTGCAACATCTGCAATTCTTCCATGGCTGGAAAACTGAGTGGAAGAGATGCATGCAAATATGTTGGGGAGTCAGTTGGCTGGATGAAGTTTGACTGAGCTTTGAGTGCCTCACAGTGAACTCGGATGCACTCAGGCATGTGGTTACTATGCTGATGTTGAAAAAATAACGCTGCATGTTAACTATGAGCTCTTGTGGAATATCAAGGTCGGTTAGACTCGTAGGAGAATGAACCGAGCACCTATGAGGGCAAGATACCAAATAAATCATACAGCAACAATAGCTTTAAATAAGGCATTGGAATCGTTACATAACCTCTATTATAGTCGTGATATAGGCCAGTGAAGGTTTTACTGAACAGTGTGGTTAGAAATGCACAATGAGAATCACAAGTGTAAAATGTGCATCCAGCTGACTGATGTCTACTCCATTTTTCAAGGTCTATTTTTACAGAACCTCAAAGACCTGCTTTGTTTCATAAAACAAACATTGCATGAATTCATTAAACTCCCTCTTAACTTAATAGCCAGGCTATAACGGCACAATACAATTAGCCTTTTCCTCAGGACGTTGTTGCACCTTGGAAAAATAATTTTACAGCTCTTATTAAGCTTATCTCGCTCCCCACAGCTTTTAAATCTCCCACATTAGTAGGTTTTTACAGTGGCTGGAAATGTTCTTCCCCTGCCCTCTTTATTCCCTCTCAAGAGGCGCATATGCTGGTACGGAACAAATGTACACAAACACCCTCAGACTTGAAAGACGCACGCTGTCAGCAGCAATCAGCAGACAAGAAGACGTTAACCAAGAATAGAGGGCTCCCCTGTAGAGTCCAGTGAAAAGCTTACAGGGCCTCGCTGTCACTGATTGGTGTAACTTCAACCTCCTCAGTCAGCAGTCAGACCCAGCGCAGTCACTGTTAATGTATACAGAATTACTGAGAATTACATAGGCGTATGTTGTTGTGAATATAAATGTTGCAAGTGCTGTTTTGTGTTATGATCATTTTGATTGATTCTCCTACGTCAATAACGTTGTTTTGAGATTAGAATAAAAAAGGCTGAATTAAACCACGCGTAATTACTACTGATAAGCTTTGCAAGAGGAAGATGACAAATGTTCTTGGGTATCAAAAGACTTGGGCCCGTACAGCGTTGCACATTACAATGCGCCTCACAAGTTTCCTCCAATACCGTATTATATCAATTCTTTGGACAACAATTGCATATTTGCTGATATCAAGTCTGCCACAATACGATTTTGATTTGTTTTATTTCAAGGGCCTGCGATGGATATGAGACGGCATCAATGTTTATCGATCCAGATACAACCCAGATCCAACCCTACCTGGTACTAGTCACGATGCAGGGTGTTCTACACTGCTGGGGACATAATGCTAGCACATTTTTCTCATTACTCCAGAACACATTCAAGCGTCCCATTGACCAAATCTGTAGTGAATCTACCAGAAGAATATCGCAAATAAATAACATAATCCACTTCATTTACACTTCAATACCCCTTGAATCAAAACACAGTTTGGATTCCACAGCTTTAGCCAGAGTAGATTAGATTTATGTAAAAAACATTCCTTTCATTTAACTACAGCTGAAGCAGGCCACATTTTTTTTTAAATCATATAGAGAGAATATATCAATTCAAATTGTATTGTCTTGCAGTGCAACGCATCAAATTCACATATAGGAGTAATTTTTTTTGCCAGACGAGTGTTATCACAAGCTGCTCTAACTATGTTCTCAAGTTTATTCATGGATGAAATGATGTCTGCTTTTGAGTACAACCTTAAAACAGTTTTGAATATAAATGTTTTATTTAAATTGAAATAAAAGTGGTATAAAAAAACATAACGAAAACATACAGAGCTGTATTTCCACTGCACCTGTAAAACAATATCTTCCTAATGAAAAGTGCTGGAAAAAACTGGCCCATAGTTTGACCTGACATAAGTTAGTCTACGTCAGGGGTCAACGGTCAGGTCCAAACCCGGGCCACCACTGGCTGCTGTAGTAAATTACACTTTCATTTCCTTATTCTGCATTCTTCCTATTTTGCAGCAAACTTCAATAATGTATAAACAAAATAAAAAAGCTCCGTCCTCTTACACACTCCTCTCTGCTTTTGTTTCTGGTCAACGAGACAGAGATCTTAATCAAGACCAGTCTGCTTAACTCCCACTCATGTTTCATATCTCAGTTCAGTTAACTTCAGTACACCGTGCGCTGGAGTGAGAGACTGAAAATAATGCTCCCTTTTCTATCCATTGAATGGAAAATACATTTTGAATCAAGAATGCTAAATCAAATCCTGACACCTAGAAAGAGAATCATATTGTGAGATTCTCAAATATTTCTGTCCCTACTGATTAGCCGACGTCCTGATTACCTGAACTCTCAAAGCCTCACAGCAGCTAAGAGGCTTACTTGTGACTTGCTATACTGCTAAATAATGTAGACGCATTGTTTAGCTCACTCAGTGGGCCTATGAACATTTAACATTTAGTTGCGTTTTGTATTTTAATACTAGAAATATAGCTAAACGTCTACTTTTTAACATCCAGAAAACGGATTATTTTACCGTTCAATTTTAAGCAATGGGCAATTTGTAACATTGGAATTCTCTTTATTGTAATAACTCTCTAACTCATAATTTCATTGTAACAGAATACATTTTACCCACCTTGTTATATTTAATAAATAATCACCACTATTGTCCAATATTATTCATCATTTTAGTCTCTGCATCAGAGTCTGACGCCCCCCTGATGAAATTCTCAGTGTCAACTCCACCCTTAAACATTAGGACCGCTTGTTAAAAACTGCTAGCTTTGCACAAGCCATCACAGAGAGCTTTAGTTTCTGGATTTAAAGCTATGCTGAATATATATATTTCATATTTCCTATACAATATTTATGAGTAAGAAAATGCTTTTGTGGATATGAGCCAAGAACTGAGATAAGAAGATGGCTCTTCTTAGGACAGAGTGGGAACATCCCCGGTGTGAGAAATGTTATACACACCATTTAACTGAGAAATTGTGTTTCCTTTTCAACACATCTACGCAGCCATTAGCCCCCGCTTGCAGGAAGTTCTGGTAGTCTGGCAGTACAGCCACATGGCTAACAGCCTTTATCACGACTCGGGATCCACCAGGGCCCGAACAATTACAAAAGCCTGTGTTCTTGTGAATATGTGTCACATTAAATTTGCCCTGACAGGAAGGAAGGAGGGAAGTGAGGACAGAAATGCTGCAGGGATTAATGTTGAGCTCGGAAGCCCATTTCTTCAAGGCATTAGCTGCCTGGTGGAGCGCTGAGGGCCTGACAGGGAACTATGACACGGCGCGTTGAGCCATTTGGGAGTGTTACAATTGAGCACACACACACGCACACACACACGCACACACACACACACGTTTTATCTTGAACGTCAAGTGTGTGTGAGTGTAGGCTGCCACACAGATCGCATGCCCAACACTTGAGAGAACAGGTACAGTAGCTCCGAAGTACTCTGCTGTGTGTCCATAGACGGGGCCGTTTCCTGTGGCATTAGGATGTAGGACGCACCTTCAAAAGTTGCATTTTTTTAATCTGAATAAATGTGTAGCACGTTCATTATAATTACAGAGTACGAAATTTGAATAAATGGGAGAGGACACATTGTCAAACTCGACCCCGAGCCGGCAAACATGGATGAAAAATAGAGGTTGATAAATGATGCAGAGACGCATATATAGACCCGCACCCGTCTGTGTTGTATGCAAATAAGTTTAGCTTACAGGTTTGGTCTATTTGAAGGGACGTAGCTCTAAAAAACAGTCCAGAGGATTTCAGATTGGTGTTTTAACGCTGTGACCTTTGAGTGAGTCGAACACATGCAGACAGCAGCGTGGAGCCTGATGAATAGCTCGGGTCTTTTCCCAGCTGGGAGAGCAGATGCTGAGAGGAGAAACAGAACATGTTTTTCTATCCTCCTGCACTCTCTTTTTCTCCCTGCTTCTAATCTTATATTAGAGATGAGGGGAAGGGACGGGTGGTTGGGTGGAGGGGTAGCGGGGGGGGGGCTCAGGAGATGACACACTATTAACTCTCCTGGCGTTAATCTTAATGCCTCATGCTAGACGACTATACACAATCCATTTTAATGCAATTAGCTCTTGCCAGGAAGGATGAGTTATTCAATGGGAGCATAATTGCATCCTCAAGTTTTTACACTGGTTCCTTCCAGGGATGTGATTACTTTCATACGTGGTTTAGCACATGGCGCCACTGACACGTACGATATGTACACACTCCGAAGGCACTCGTGCAGACAAACGCAGTCGTATGAAATTAGGTTGACGCGCAATACATCACGCAATTTTACCTGATTATTCTAAGTAGAAAAGTAGAATTGGCCCGCATCAGGTTCCATCAGCGTTGGCGTTCACATTGAATTCCCAAGCAGCAAGGCCCAGACGCACTGGGTCTGGAGATTGATGGGCTGGCTGCGGATGCGTCACCCTGAGGGGGACAACTGTGTCTTCCTGCCGCTGTCCTACAAAGCTAGCTGCTTTGTATTAAAATCAGGATGACACAAGCTCCAAACATAACCCTTTGATATTCCAGAGGAAGATAAAGTAGGATGCACAAAACACGTGCTTGCATTCTTCTTCTTACAACGCTATGTCTTTGACACGTTCCCCTACTCCCCACCCAGCCCTGCTTCAGTTGTCTGTATGTCTGCATACAAGTTTGTCACAGTTCATTGATTAGGTTTTTGTTTATGATATCTAGACACAACAAAGACGAAGTTGCTTTTTTTTCCAGAGTTGATTCCTCTCTCCCTTAAGGATAATGGACTTTGAAAACATGAGGACGTTGCAAGATGATGACACCTAGTTGAGAGCTATTGCAAGGATCCAAAGCACAACGATTTTTTTTTCTTTCTCAAGACTTGATAAATTGTTTTGCTGCTCATGGTGAATAGCTTAAGCACTAAGTCCCAGTTCGCTTTCCCTCATATTGTAATATATTACACAGACGGCAAAGACGGAGGGCTTACAGCATTGTCCCTGTGAGGCCAGTGCTTAACCACTGATGTCTGTGTAAATAAAGGTTCTCTGTAATGGGGAGGAGAGGGACGGGGGGGGGGGGGCGACAACGACATAAGCCCAATGAGCTGCCGCAAGGGAGAGTGTTCCTCTGCTCTAAGTCTATTAATAATGGAGATGAAAGGGAACTAGGCCTTGAACTGATGTGGAGTGGCCCTGGGCAACCCATGGGCCTTTGTCAGAGCCAGGGGGGAAGCAGGCCCTGTGTCCACCTACAACTCCAGCCCCAAGCCTCCAGTTAAATTTGGCAAGACAGCAATGTTCTGCCATTTGCAATGAGGGGGTGATCAATTGTTATGCAACTGTTTCACTTCTCCTACCACGGTGTTTTATTGAGCTAATACACAGTTTTGGAAAGAGACCAGAATACCTCACTGCCGTTTTAAAAAGCTCAATGCATTTTTTATTTATATTTTGGCATCCAGGAACTACATTTGTCCTAAAATGTTAACAATTATGCATGATGTAATTAAATCTTGATACTAGCACTTAAAAATGTTGTTGAAGTTACTCAGACAGCCATGAAATGGTCATTTCTCTCTCAGGTTCTGAAAAAGGATGTTTGCACTCAAACCCCAATTCTCTGACACGTGGCTGTCAGAAGGTCGGGCCCTCGGTGCTCCTGGGCTGAGACGTGTGCCCTTCACGGTGCTTCCCTCACATGCCCCCCCTTTTGCGCAGCAGCAGCAGCGGCAGCACGTCCAGATGCATCGACCCTTGCTCTGTGTCTCAAAAAACGCTGACAAGCTGCTTTTTCAGGCAAACTCAACGGCATTGCTCGGTGTTGCTTGAGACCCTTAGAGGGCTTAGAGGACCCAACCCCTGCAGCAAACGTGACCTTGTCTGCAGGAACTGGAAGCTCTCTGGATATACAGACAGATGTCAGAGTTGTCGCGGCAGAACTGTGGCCCGGAGGTCACCTATGATGAGGTACGCACACCAAATCCCAGAAGCATGTGAGGCACGGTATGATTGACACCTGCACACCTTTAACCTACAGGCAGCTGGATCATCCCACGCGCAGACTTGACCCCTCTCCTGCCGTGAAACCACACACACATCTGATCTGGGTGAGCTTTAATGTCTCGGCACTGGAGCATCGGGTGTCTGCTGTTGGGTTCGGACTAAAAGCCACAACGGACCACACATACAGTATATTGGTTTGCGTTAATCCCATCATTATACCGACCTGCTCTCATAGCCTTGCTTCTTGTTTCTCCACTTACTGCCAGGATTATTTAGATGTGTTTCACCTCTAAGCTGAATGGATGCCGTGCGAGCGCATGCACAGGCAGGAAGTGCAAGCTGATATGGGTCTGAGCACAGAGACGTCTTTCCTTGCCTATTATTTCTTCGGCTGCCGCTGCATTTCACGCTGAAAATTGTCACGGAGGTCCGGCGCGGGGAGAAAAATTTACATGTCTGCTGGTGTGATTCTACATAATAATCTTCACCATAACCCACTTCACTAGAGAAAAAGTGACGCCCAGCCAGAGCTAGTTTGTCTATTATCGTGCTCTCGCCATGCTCGGGCACGTCTCGTGATGCAGACATCCCGCCAACTCATTTATAAATGATCTAAGAGTATGATACAGCCTTAGGAATAAAACTGGAAAACGTGTAACTGTCCGAGTGAATTTCACTGACATGGTGCTTTATATAGAGCAGACTTCAGAGCGGAGAGAGCGAGAGAGTGAATTCCGTTTGGTGTTGAACTTCACTGTTGTACCTTTAGGCTACAGTCTTGGACACACAAGTCCCACTGTGACATTCATTTCCTTGACTTGGTGCTGCAGTATTTACCATTCTATTCCAGCGCACTGTGTAAAACACACCTTTTCCAGTTAATGTCTCCGTCGCTAAGCCTCCAACATACAAAGCATCTTCTGAAGAGCATTGTTGGGAGTTAACATTCCCCGTTTCCCTGTTAAATCTTTCATTCTAGTAGCTGTGTTAATTTACAGCAGCACGTGTCTGCATAATGATGACGCTGTAAGCACCAGCCATCTCTGGAGGAACGATCGAGAAGTGGAGCGCTCCACTTGTGTTTATCTCTGCATGTCCCAGGGAGGCATGTGGGGACTGTGACAGTGGCATCTCTTGTAAAACTGCTAACCCAGAGCTCCAGCTTTGGCAATAGTATAAATAAACAAGCCGATACACACATTAGCAGATTGACAGTACCAGAATAGAATAGAATGACAAAACGATGAGCATGGGAGTGGAGACAAGGCACACTCCGAGTCTCTGATGAAAATATTTTGATGCACCAATGCTGGTTCCAAATACTTTTTTACGTAATCATTGCAAGGAACTAGCATTACTGCTTTTTAATGTTTTAAACTGTTCTATCTTCTATTCATCTCAACAACTTTCCAGTTCTTAAATCTTTTACAATTGAGTTCTCAATCCTGAACTCTACATGAGAACCTGCTCTCTTGATATAATCTCTGGTGAACACTTTCAATTTGTCAATGGCACAATTAGTTCTCGCATCCTCTCAATTAGAGCTAAGTGTTAACTGGTCCCTTCCGTCTATCCTGCAAACACACAGTTGTCCAGCCCCTCCTTAAACAACGGCGCACAGTGACTGTAATGAAATCATCTGAAACCACAACCAGCCAATATGCTCTGTTGTCTGGACCGCAGTGACAGGAAATAAAACCTGAAGGTCCAGCGGCTGCAGTGCTATTGACCACCTATCATCAGCAGCAGCAGTTTAGAGCTGCGAATAAGACTTAATACGACTTGATCTTTGTTCTGTGTGAGTCATGCAACGCTCTCATATAATTCTGCGGCGACAAAAAAGCTCCCTTTACCTTTACAAATGTTGATGTTTCGGCCGTTTTTCTGCATAAGCCTGCCCAATCCCTGTCATATCATAAAACCGATTTATTTTTATACATGTCTTTGTCGGAGTAGAACGACTCTACCATGAAATTATCTACATAGGCATGTTTTAGTGAATGCATGTCAGCAAAGAAGAGGGAACATGCCTTAGCAGCAAAGCCCATTTGAGCCATTTACAAGTAATCAACCATCCGTAAAACAACCATTTATAAAAGCACAGCACAGGTTGCAATTAAGGTCATTCTAAATTTGAAAACCTCTCCGCAACCTGCAAGCTCTGAGTCTCAATCAAGCTGTCCTGTGTTAATTTTTGACAAGGCAATGCACCCCAGGGTAAAGCTAAGCACATTAACCTTGCCCATCCTCCTGCAGCATCTGCTGCAGGGCACGCTCTATCAAGGCTGCCCTTCCACCAGAGGAGTGACAGGTCCTCGGTCGCACCTCTGCCTCAACACTCGGTGCTGAAGATGGTTAGGTGTGGGTCCTGGTGAACCACAGTGGGCCCTCTCTGCAATGGGGCTGCTAGCTGCCATACCACCAGCTGACTGGGCCGGAGCTGACAGCTACCTGGCCCAGACACAGAGTTGGATTAGGCAGGAGAGAGCTGCCAGCACTCTTCTGGGACGAGGACCACAAGCCTTGCGGCAATTAATCAGCAGGTCTGATTCTGTGTCAAATTAAACCCACCTACAACATCTAACTACAGTGGTAAGAGTTACTTTAAATACCCAAGGTGACTCCAAGCTGGTACCCCACTGCTTACTGTTGTCTGCAGGGTAATGAGCCAGCATGATTGATCAGAGGCTGTCAAGGGACATCAGCCGGAGTCCGGCCAGTAATGCTCACAAGTCAGCGTGGGACCACCATCAGAGGGCAGCTGTACTCGGACACAAGCTGCAGGGATGTCCTGCACCACACCGCTCGCTACATCAGACCTCCAGAGCAAGAGGATTGAAGAAATCCCACATACTGTTTGTCTTTCTTGTTTAAGGGCCGGCTGTGCTGTGTTCAGAAACATATCCGTTGGTGTCTATGCTGCAGCAGACGGCAGTGTATTGTGGTGTTGTGTTTTCCATTTTCCTGAATAATCATATGATGTGGTAATTGCATGGAGCCACAGATAATAATAGCTGTGAAGAATGTTAAGAGGACAAACACATTTTTCGTTTTCTTTGTCAGCTCTTTTTGTGCCGTTTTGTCTTTTTTTTCTGTTGTTTTCCACATTTTTGTGCGTGTGTGTGTGTGTGTGTGTGTGTCTCAGGAGCCTGTGTTTATAGGCACAGTAAGATTACCTCTAAACAGACTGCCGGTCTCTCTTGGTAGGAGATAGAGTTGCCATTATTCAGGCCCTGGCTTCCTACCAGCCTGCCTGGTCAACCATCCCCAGCCGAGTGACAATGGTTCTGGGCAGCAGAGGAGGCGAATATGACAAGGAGCAGGCGGCTGTGAATATGGATGGAGGTGCTGCTGGGGGGGTGTAGGTGGTGTGGTAGGAGAGGAGGAGGGAAGCCAGAGAAGCTGCGGTTCCAGAGACCACAGCTCACCTGTCAGCGAGGTGGCAGAGCGGACAGCTCTCCTTGCTTAAGAGCCCGGTAAAGCTTAAATACCACAAAACATCCAAAAACGTTACTGTTGAGTGACTGCTCAGCACAGGACGACAGAACCGATACGCAACTTGGCCCAGTGGCGCAGCACAGTGAAGTGTAACTAATACAAGACATTATAAATATTTGTGGCCACCATCTGTTTTAAAACTCAAGACAGTGTTAAAATGGTTGCCTTTTGTCATTCTGTGATACAAAAAATAACTGATCCGTGGTTTTTTGTAATTATTCATATTCCTTTTGAAAATTGATAAATCCCGTCCTTGGATCCAGTCACATTGATGAAAAAGATTAATGGCCGATGATGTAGGCTTAAACAATGACAGCTGAATTACAAATCATGTCTCACCGGCCCGGCTTCGTTTGCAGTCTTTGTGGATATTGTGGGAAACTCTTTGTGGCTGTTATTAGAGCGTTGTCTGTGTTGGGCAAATTGAGGATATATCTGAGATCTGCAGTTGATCTGAGCGCCCAAGAATCCAACTGGAAACCCTGCAATTATTGCCACAGTGATGTACACCCTGTGAGGGAAACTCGGTGATGGGCTCAATTCACAAGGAATTGATACTGTATACTGTGTGTGTGTGTGTGTGTGTGTGTGTGTGTGTGTGGGTGGGTGTGAGTGCATCCATGGGTTCATAGAACGGTGTCTTTGCTTTTTTTTTTTCTCTATATGACGCTTTTCTTCTTAAAGGTTAATTGAATCCGTTGACCCCAACAAATACTTTTCTTTTTTTCCATTCAGGAAAAAAACATATTACTTTCACTTCCGGCAAAGAGCAAAAACAGACAAACTCAAAGCGATATAACAACATTTACTATCAAGTGGCATTAGCCTTCAGAAGTTAGCAAAATAAGGTATCCATTACACCGGTTAATGTGTGTGCTGCAGGTAGAAACACTTCTACGGGAACATTGTGTTTCTCTGAATTATGCTCCACTTCCCTACCATCGATCAGCACCTCTGTGTGACGGCAGGAAATCACATCATATTACTAGCCCTTCGCTAATGTCATTAGCGGATATTGTTCTGAGGCGAAGTGTGGACTTGCCCAATGTGATTACGCCCTATGATGAATTTGCCCTGTTGTTTGGAGACCGTTAACTGACTAGAATGATTGACCTGAACCAGGAGCCTTCTGGGCATTTATTGATGTTCCCCGAGTGTTATTCCTTTAATGACTGCACTCTGATCATTGCCAGCTTCATGGCTTTAGGGAAGCCAAGTTGAGTTAGCAAAGTTAGACTAAATGGAGTTTTAGCAGTTCATGGTCACAGAGCAGGGTTAGTGTGCACACACGTGGTTTGGCAGCGTGTTTATCCCCTGGACTGCTGTGTTTCGGTGACTGTTTGCGACGACTGTAAGGGCTTTCAGATAGGTAAAGGAGAGCCAAACGCCTGGAGGGCTCCGTTTTTTTGTACATCTGAGGATGTTAGGCCTCTCCTGGGGTGAGGCCTGGCAGTTTTAGCTAAGGCAGCCTGGTCATGGTACTCCATGAGTCCTCTAGGTTTATTTTCAGCAGCCTCAAGAGGTACAGGAAAGGGGAGAGGTCAGAGGGTTGGGAATTACCCAGAGTTTCACAGACTTTTTGCCAGCAACTGCATTTTCTCCTTACCCCTTTCTACAATATATATCTTCCAGTATAGAATGTGTTTGTGTGTGTACGTACACACTCTTGCAATAGCCTATGCCCTACATAGGTTTAAGTGTATGTCTGTCATTTAGTGGGTTATCTGTGCACTCAAGCAGTCCCAAGAGTCAGACCCTTACCTGTTAAATTGACTCCCCTGGCTATTTTGGCAGAGAGCTGGGCAATGGGAAGAAACATACAGCAGAACCATAACAACCCTGCCGAACAGAAGATGGGTAGGAAGTGTATCACACACTCCCCTGCTCACCTGAGTACTGTCTGCACGGCCAAGGACGGAGCAACAACATGGCAAAATGAAAAGGTTCAACTGGGGAGAAAAAAGAACATGGCTAGATGCTATTCAGGTTGGAAGTCGTTTGGAAGTCGTACCCACTCTCCCCTCTTTTTCTGTTATTTGGCGTCTGTCGTCTCCCCAATACAGTAAAGGCATAAAATGCCCTGAAAAACGCTTCAGCTCATTTAAAGCTATAGCAACATTAAATGTTCCTGTCAGACTTTGAAGGGAGACACAGGGAGCTGCTTAAAGCTATTGTTATGTTTTTAGCTGTTTCAAGTTTGCACCGACAACTGCAGTCCACTGATAATTGAGAGCCAGAGAAGAACTATTCCATCTCCCGTGTTCTTCAGATATCCTTGTGCCATCTGCGCTCACACGGTGCGTGATAGAGGCCGTACACGCGCCGCGTTTTTTTGGGCCTCAAATGAATTGTCGTCAAAAGCGAGAGCGATGATAAAGCGCCTATTTTTCAGGGTGCGACAGTTGCGCCTCGAGGTAAAAATAGTTATCGTTTTTTAACGCTGCAGCACACTGCAGCAATCACTGCTGGCAAAAAAACTTGTCTTTTTTTCATAAAAATCAGTCTACAGTTAATATATGGTTAATCATCAAGTTCATCATTTTAGTGCAAGGCTACCCAGAGCTTTACGATCTGTCCCCATGGACTAGTTTGATTGCTTCTACCCTTTCCGCCCCACAACGTCACAACATCCGGTTGAGAAGTCACTAAAACTGACTCTGATGAATAGAGTAGTAAACTGTGAGGGATTTACGGTGCTGGTATCTTTGTTTTTTTTTTTTTTTTTTTTTTTTATAGTTTACTCCGTGAGGCTTAGTGCTAAGTTACCACAACTTCATCATCATAGCCATCGCAGTGCAAACACTTAAAATGTTTGTTTTCAGACGCAACATGTGACGGCACCTAACATTGCAGTTTCAGTTTGTATAACACTATCAAAAGTGAATCTATCTTGTAAAATGAATGCTTGGATGACTCACAACTTCAGTTATCACCCATGGTGTGTTTATTTATGTTTAATATTGTCGGATGACAATTTGTATTAATTGATTTTCTCATCTTCGCAATAAACTCAAGTTCTATCCATTCAGTTTGAAAAAGCAAACTGGAAAAACTAAGAAATGCTGCCAGTGATTTATTGTCTAAAATATACAAATTATCTCTCTACTGCCATACATATTTGTGCGTTACACAAACTCTATTAACAGTGTCCGTGGTTGATAACAGCCCTCATGTATCAAGCTGTTGCAGTCTATATGCCTGCAAATTTGTCACACAGCCAACTCCTTTGTGTGAGAACATCGCCCACATGCTCAGGAGAGTGCGTCCGGCCCATTGGTCGCATGTAAGCCGGCCTATCATTGTCTCCGTGTGGTGGTGATGACCTCCGAATCCTCCACCCGGAAGCACGCGCGGCCTGTACATGACCACCACGCAACATCCCAGATGTGTGGTTGCCCACCAGCAGGGAAGGGAGAAGGCTCATCGTGCTGCATGTTGATTTGAAAACAGCCACTCGCCGACTGCCCACACAGAACAATAAGCACCTGCCTGCAGGTACACACACACACACACATTTAAGATGGCACATTGTTCTGGTGAACTGGAGAAAGGAACTGTAAATTCATGCTTCAAACTCTATTATTGCTAGGCTTTATGTTATAGGCATAGTGTAGTGTTGTGTAAGCAATACCAGTGAGCAACCAACTGCATGGTGAGCTGTGGTGACGGCCCGCAGCCTTTAGATTAAGACTTGAGCCCAACAAGAGGGCGAAATGAGAGGATTGAATGCAAACCATCAAAGCGTATGGGGATCATTATTTATCGCTTGGATTTTGTGCGTAATGAGCATTAGTAAACACTGTCTGACTCAATACACAGGCTTTTGTTGCAAAAATCATTAAGACATGTGTTGTTAATTTGGGAATATATTACACAAACAACGAATGCATGTATGCCTAATGATGTCATTTGATTATGCTGAATCACAGATGCTGTCATTTAGCTTACATTCCATGTTCCGTAAAATCTACATCTTGGAGTTGCATGCGGAGTGTTTTTGCATTTTGCTCTGTCGCTTTCAATTGTTGCACACACAGCAGGAACATTATGGCTATTCTAACAATGTCGGGATGGAGAATCCATGAATACTTAATAAGTGTCGGGTAAAAAAAAAACTCAAAAAAAAACAACAATGTAATGGTGATGTAAGCCACTGAAAGACGTTAATCAGTACAGTTAAATCTGAACCTTGTTTTCTGCTTTCATTCACCTTTTGGTAGTGTGTTTTATCAGTCCTCTTTGTGCTTCAATGCTGTCTGTTCCTACAACATGGAGAGAGTGTGGTTTAATGTGTGCTTGTCTGTGTTTGTGTCAGGAATACTTAAGTAAATGAATGCAGACACTTTGCTCATTCTATATGATGGACCAGGACGAGGGCATTTGGTATTCACGCTGAACGTCTGTTTGACACCGATGGAAGCCTTTCAACTGTGTGAATAAAACGCCGTAGATCCCTCGCACAGTAGCCCTGAGCTCTGCCGTACGTTTGCATACCAGGATCTGAGCCTTAGTGGGGCTGACAATATCACTTCATGACTAACTGTACGCACAGTGGCAATCCTTTGATCCCCATCCCTTTGAGTTTTGGATGTGAGACACACACACAGAGACAATGGGAGGCGTTTGGCCCCCACCACGGGGGACTGCACTGAAAAAGAAGTGGTTGAAAGTAACTATTTCCATTTTCTGTTGCTTTTTAGTTCTACTCCACTACAATTCAGAGGCAAATATTGTACTTTTTTACTGCACTACATGTATTGGATGACTTTAGTTGTCATTTTGCAGATTTAGATTTATAATACAGAATAGACCAAAAAAATATATTTCTTACACGTATTATCGTGTAAGAAATTAAAAAACTATACTTTGCTCAGTAAATCCATGTTTTATCAATATGATGCTTGCTTAGCCAAATTACAATAAATACATGTGCATGCTGTCAGAACCTAATAAGTAGGCTATAAAAAAGGGGGAAACCTTTCCTGCATTCCTTGATTAAACCCACATTGTTAGCTATACATCTAGTTTAAGAGCCAGCTAGTTTGCCTAACGTTACTGATGCTGGCTGAGCAGAGAAGCTCCGATCTCTCTTCCTGTGAGAAAAACTAGTTGGACGAATTAATGGAGCAATATGGCCAAATAATAGAACATAAAAAAGGACAACAAACCTTTTTTACCCGTGAAAAAAGACTGTTGGTCTAATCTTCCTTTCCAGCCCTCTAACAGATTCCTTGCTGAATGGGCATCTTGAGAGAAATTCATCAGCAGCATCATAAAACTGAATGGGGTTGAGTCTGTCCCTTAAGTTTCTTCAAGGCACTTGATGATTTTGCTCATTCCATCTTAAAAAGGCAGCCATTTTACTAGTTAAACCTCCTCAAGTGTACATTTTGAGTTATACAGTTTAAATAGGAGTTTAAAGTTTTGAAAGTTTAGATTAAAAACTAAAATTATACTGAAAAGAGAGGTTTAAATTTAATCTATATTAATTTTAAGCAAGTTGTTTAAAGTTTGGTGCACCATGATATAAAGTTATACCATGATTTAATGGGGTTAAAAAATACCTGTGAGTGCGAACCATCCTAAGTATATTTCAATGCTAATACTTGTAACAGAGTATTTCCACACTGTGGTATTTCTACTTTTCCTTCAACAAAAGATCTGAGTACTTTTTTTCCATCACTGCTCAATGGAGCCGGAAGCACTTAGTGATTCATGCAACATTTGACAAAACTCTCTCTCTCTCTCTCTCTCTCTCTCTCTCTCTCTCTCTCTCTCTCTCTCTCTCTCTCCCCCTTTCTTTAAATCAGTCTCTGTGTATGCGCATGTGTCTTACAGGCAGATGAGAATGAAACTCCTCCATCCTGTTCAACTCCATTAAGCAGCTAGTGTGCCTCAGTTCACCACAAATCATAATCTGCTCATGGTGAGAGGAAGTATTCAGCATGAATGGGATTTGACACCAGAGAGTCACTTTGAGTTTAAGTGACGGAGTGTGTGTGTGTGTGTGTGTGTGTGTGTGTGTGTGTGTGTGTGTGTGTGCGTGTAAGTGAGAGAGAGAGAGAGAGAGAAACTGAATTATTTGCATGTCACACCTATCACACTTCATACCTACACCCGTGTACCAAACATGTATCACTATCTCGCTGCTGATGTGACATTTCTACGGATGACTGCTTTTTCAATCTCCTCCACTCCTGACTCCTAGTGGGCCGGGGCTTACTTCTCACCTCAGCATGAGATTGTGGGGGGGGGGGGGGCGCACATAAAGACCTCCCCCTGTGCAGACCTCGCAATGGGACACAGGAGGACTTGTCAGCCACCACTGCAGCACATGTTATATTGATAAATCTCACCCGAATTCAGATATGACAGGCCGGCGTGTCACTGCAGCAAAACACTATTCCCCACATCTCCCAAGTCAGCAAGACAGATCTATTGCTGTGCCGCTTTAGTCAAAGGTGTTCATGTTATTTCTCTGTTTTTGGGAAGCTTGCCGCAGAATTTCAGTTGCTGGTAACAAGAATCGAGTGTGACTGGTGGAAAGGGTAGAAATACACAGAGGAAGGAGAAATTCAGAAGCTAAAAGAATTGACGATATGGTCGCTGCCTGTTTTCTCTGTCTCGCTGTCTTGCCCTCTTCCCCGCTCTCTATGGCCATTATTAGCATGCGTGAGTCTTCCGTTTCTCAGTGCTCTTGGGGAGGCTCTCACCGGTCCGGTTCATATTTAGTCTCCTGAATGAAACATTCATAGCTCAGGTATGTGGTCTTAAAAACAACGAGTGCCGCTGCTTTCAGAAAGGCCTGCATCAATCACACGCCTGGAGAAGCCAAGCATGAGATAAAACAAGCGACCTTGTCAAGGCGGTTGGGGCTCAACTCAGGGGTAGCCGCGGGGGTCACAGGTACACGGGTTCCACAGTGGGATCCACAGGAACTATCAACATCATTTGAATTTTTCCGGGACCACCCATGTCTCAGTGGGATTATTATTTTTGCCTTTCAGCTGGTTTACCTCTTAAATACACAGAGCCAATACAGTAGTGCAGCCTCATGTTAGCTCTGCCTGGTTTATTTTCAGACTTCAGCTTCCCTCGGTTGTGTAACCCACCTCTCAGCCCCCACTATTTTTCAAAACACATTAGTGCTGAATTATGCGTATGCATCATGTAATTATTAAAGAAATGCCCAGAGAGAAGGCTCCCCCAAGAGACTCAACTGTTGTTATTGTTGTTATTATTATCATCGTCAGTGCTATCAGCTTGTCTGCAGAATAAATAGCCCGGCTCTCAATTGTAGGACAACTGCTGATTAATCAAGTACAAACAAGGCCTTACAATGTCTGCCTCAAGAATGAGCACAAAGAGTTCCTCTGCTCAGCAACCCCATCTTTCTCGTACCACATCGGCCCTTCTCTGCACCGTCCTCTGCAGGGCTGTTAAATCTCTAATTAAACCACTACCATGAGTAAAAAGGGAGCACCCTGGGATGCTGTTACCACCCGCCGATAAACCTCAATGGGGAACTAACAAGAACCTACCCACCCCCTTCTCCATCATCTTCCCCGCTTCTATCACTTGCAATACGACTCCAACTTTTTGCTTTGATATTATTAAATAGTGCATTTCAGTTTGCAGTCCAACTGACCCTGTCAGACCCCCTACCTCTTTAAATTTCACCCCCCTGCGGGTTTCCTTGCATGAGTAGACAAACACAGGAAAAACACAGTTTGGATGTCTAGTGCACGTAGAATCCTCAGGGGCTACATGCAGAAACTGATGCTTCCAGTAAGAGGTGAGCAGTCGCCTACAACTCCCTGCATGCCTTTCCTCTCATCATTGCTCCCTTTTTTTTCAGTTTACAAATATCAGAGACAGCTGCCATACGATTTAGCATGCGATCCAGGTGCTGTTTGTTTGTCTCAAGGCTCCCTCGTGCAATGTGATCTCACAGAAATACGTGAAATCACCGCAACTTCTTAACAGCGCATTGCAAGCTGGCGGCACGTAATGCCTTAAAATGACTTTCCGCCACCACGGACACAATTTAGGTGAGGGCAACAAAAAAGAAAGGATAACAGCCATTTAAAATGTCGACATTTCGTGGAAATGTGTGTGTCCACCACGTCCAAAGCGTCCCAATTGACTTTCCATTTCTATTTCTGTGAGATCAGGCTGCCCTGGGAGAAGGCACAGCCTCACGATCTCCTCAGCCAATAAAGAGGGGGAACAGGTGAAAACAGGAAAAAGGAAATTAGTAACAGTGTGTTCAGTCACACACACACACGCACGCATTGGCAATTGCCGTGTCCCAGAAGAACACACACATTCTGCAAATTGTTTTGGCTTAAAAACACAAAACACAATTTTGAACGGGGGTTGTATTGTACATACTTGAAAGTGTTTGGTAAAGTGCCAGCTGGTGTATCCAGCAGAGCTCTTCTTCCAATAAAAATGTGTTCCAAATGAGAGCTGGTGCACAGCTTCAATCAGAACTGAGGGTGAGGACGATGTATTAATAGTGTTGGCAGTCAGAAAAATTCACTGATATGTGCTTTGGGTATTTTTCAAGTCTGTCTTCATGCCAAATGTACTATATGTTGAAGTTGTTATTGGTTATCATGCATCCTGTCTATATTGGCCATGCAGTGATCCCTCCCAACAGAACCAGTGGGCACAGAATAGCTTTTTTTCTTACTGCCAGATTTTACAGAGGGTGTTACATTAACAGTTTTTTGGGCCACTTCAGAGCAGCGGACATATTTTGAAAATCCTTGCTAGGGGCATATTTACAGCGTAGCTGCGCAAGGAAGGGATCACTCCATGACCAATATGGAGGAGGAATAATTACAGCGACCAGAACTTTTTCAACACACATATTTCAACAGGAGAGAATTGTATTCAGACTTTAAAATATCCAAAACCTGTCCTTTAAGGCTGATAAATAACAAAGGGACTGCAATGTGTTTTTTTTCTTTTCCTAACAGCATCATTAATATGCATGTTTGAATACATACTGCATATGTCATGAATAAATACACCCACCCTGTGTTGGTCAGCTATTTTCAGAGCCTGAATATACAAAATCTTAGTCAGCATCGTTGACCGTTGCTATTTTGCTGTTTCCGCGCAGGTTGCCTTCATGATACAGGCGGATGTCACCTTAGGAAGCACGTAGGTGTACGAGCGTAGGTGTTTTTGAAAGAGGAGAGGGAGAGAGAGAGAGAGAGAGAGAGAGATGCACACTGGGTCCAGCTGTGACAAATGTGAGTCAGCCAATGGAAACAGGATTGGTTGCTGCCTTCCTACCTCCTCCTCCTAACTCTGTGAGGATTTAGTTATTGTGTACTTTCTCTCTTGTTTGGCAGGTAGTCTTGCCTGATAAATGAGCAGCATTTGAATAGAACAAACAGCAGAGGAAATTGCATTCAACAGTAAAAAAAAAAAAAAAAAAAAAGTTTCTTTATCCTTTTCTTCTTTCCATCCTCACTCATTTCCTTTTTTTTGTTGCTTCTCCTTCTTTGTTGGTAACAGCTGAGCAGGATAATTGCCAGTGTATCTTGATGCTACTAGAGCTGGATAAAGAGTGTAGGGGGGCATCTTTATGTCTGGCAAAATGGAAATGTTGAGAACTGGCACTCGCATACTGTACCTCTTCTCAGTAGCAGAAAGCTGTAGAGGGCCCAGTCCCTACCGATGCCAGAAACAGGCTCATTTTCTCATTGAAATAAAGCAAAAAAAAAGAAATGTCTTTCAACCTGCATCCGCTCCTCTATGCTGAGAACAAGGGAAGCTTTCAGTTGAAGTGGAGTATTCTGGCAAAGGAGCGAGCGAGAGAGAAACAGACAGGGAGGAAGAGGGAAAGTGAACGAGGCAGTGAGGTTGGTTTCGGGAGCCATTTCATCGCTCATTGTGTTGTGAGACTGTCCCACTGTTTGGCTCAGTGATGCCAACTGCTCACAGGAAAGTCTCCCGCAGAGTGCTGTCTATTGGCTGCCACTCTGAGAAGATTTGAGGCAACATAAAATGGGCAATTTTGCATAATGCTAATTCTATGCCGCAGGAGAAATTTTTATAAACTTCTCAGCGCTATACTGAAGTCAAAACCCTCGTGAAAAACTACCACATTCGGCCTCTGGACATTAATGTTCCTGCTGATGTGGTCCAGCGCTACTGAGTGTCTCAATTCCAGTCACTTTATTTCACTTCAATTCAAACACGGGACATTATAATTGAATAGCAGTTTCACTACTGCAGGTGACCTCCCATAGTGAAAATTATGTTTTGAATAATGACTCAAAAAACAATCGCCCAACTGTGTCGTGGCCCTGTTTCTTTTAAACTGTGTTGCCACTCCCAGCTCCACCTTTGGTTTTCTTTCGCTTTCCACTCAAGTTTTCTGCAGGGAGGAGTCACATATGACTTAGTCTCGCCTAAAAACAGGTATTAGTGTTTCTCTAAAAAGCATTCTTGTGTTTGAACAAGCATTTGTGTGGAACTGTGTGTGTGTGTGTGTGTGTGTGTGTGTGTGTGTGTGTGTGTGTGTGTGTGTGTGTTAATTGCCGCAGTTAAAGACAGATTTCTCTGCAGCCAGGAGCTCATCCCTGCAACATGACCCCCAAGTCAGAACTAAAAAGGGTCACCCAACAAGAGACCTTCATTATACCACAGCCCCATGCAAATCAACCACACTGACAAACTCCGGTGTTTCAAAAAAAATAAAAACCCATTTCTGAAAAGGTTAAAGGGGCCCCGTCCGCCCGTCTGCGAGTCGTCCTTTTCCAAGGTGAGCTCCCCAGCGCCATCATAATTGAAAATTAAGTATTTGCCGCAGTATAATTAAATGGTGACTTTTGAACTCAAACGAGACCTCAGACGCATATTAAGAGATTAGGGGGCTCGGATCTCTTCACACACACATGCTCATACACATCCATGACAGCTTCTTAATTATCACCATGCCTAAGTCGTTAAAGCACAGCCTCCTACCTCACCTTTCGATTTCTACAGCCCATAAATTAATGGAATATCTCGTTTATTTTGAATC
This sequence comes from Cebidichthys violaceus, assembly GCF_023349555.1. NCBI lineage: Eukaryota > Metazoa > Chordata > Actinopteri > Perciformes > Stichaeidae > Cebidichthys > Cebidichthys violaceus. Next base: position 1,857,171 of record NW_027176428.1, on the reverse strand, counting down.
CATTATCAGATCGCACCATAAAGGTGCTGGTAAAGGGCTTAGACGGCCCTTCACGGCCTAATTTGGAGGGAATTATCCCTAAAACTTTGAGTTTAGGGGTGAGGTGGAATCAAAAAAAGGGTTTCCTCTTATGAAAGCGATATCTATTTAGAACTCTGTTTTTGGTAACACCTAACCAACCTGTTAAAACTACACCATGGATGTTTTCACAAGCTTGTATCTTGTCGACATGAGTAGAAAAGGTAATAAGGGTCCCTTCTTCGCAGTTTAATTGAAACAGAGTTGTCAGACTAAGGCTTCTGCACCTTCTTTTGAAAGTGCTCACTGAGTAATATTATTTTCATTTACTGACCACTTGCTTCCCTAATGTCTCAGTTCCAATTACCTCACTCTGCAGAAAACTGTGAAATACTATTATTCCATTCACTATTATAGAATCCTAATGACTCATAAATTAAAGTGGAGGATATTTTGATATGTGGATCAGAGAGAAAAATGCCGAGAGCGTTCTCCCATTTCAACAAATGGAATCATCGATGGAGTTTGGTTAGTATTAATCTTTTAGTGATGTTCATATAAATATGATTAACGATTATGGATGTAGCCGTTTTTATTATCCATTAGACTGATAGGTCTCACTTAAATTCACTACGCTTCCCTTCTATTCCTTTTCAAATCTTGATTGCAAAGTTTTGCAAAGATCCCTTCAATGTATACAAAATCAATACTCAAGCAAAGTAAGTATCAGTTGACAGGGTGAGGATACCAAATCATTTATGAAGTGGAAATTATACTCGCCCCTGTGTACTATTTGCTCTGCTATTTATGTATTATTTCAAGTGTTGTCGGTCAAAAGGCAGAAGAACTTGAGTCTAGTAATAGCATCCCTTAAGCGGGATCAGCACAATACCACAACACTCACATCAATCCCTTTACATAAACTGGGAGGGGATTGGTATGCGTGATGCTTTGAGCTCGGCAGCGGTTTAAATTGATTAGCATGCAGTGTATCCTACTTAGCCAGAGAGGAGCACTGCATTTAAACAAATCACAACAGCTCTTAATCTTAGCCCCGAACGAGGGCAGAGCAAAGGCAATCAATAGCATTAGAATGTAGTTATACTCCCACTTATCTTGGTCTCATTCTGTAATATAAGGAGTCGGGAGAACAGGAGTCCTGAAAAGGGCTCAGTGCATAATTCAAGCCGAGCAAGCTATACGGTGATGTCGGGATATATGGTTTGGCCCGCAGCAGCTCAGAGGGCGCTTAGCGCAGCACAAGACCAGCCGCTCAAGCGAGTATCCCAACTGGCTGCTTCAGAGATTGAGTTAAATCTTTTGCTACCGACTGGATTTTGGACTTGTGTTTTTCCTGCGGCTCAACCTTATTCACTGACTCTATGGGAAATATTTCAATGACATATTACACTTCATTTTGTATCTCTCGCCTCTGTCCGCCGCTGTATATAGCCGCCTGCGCAACAGGGATAAATCACTTCCCAGCCAGCTTATTACATGAAATGAAGGAATTCATCATGGTGACAGTCGGCCGTTGCGAGGCGTTCCCTGTGATTTATCTGGGAGAAATTGATTGATTCATTAAAACTGAGTGAACAGTGCTTTGCTGTGGGGGGGGGGGCAGCTCGGCGCACCTTTGCGCACGCCGCTGTACGTGTTGATGAAACACGTCTCCAGTGCGGTGGTCCCCTGTAGCAGCATCGCAGGGGCTCCTATGCGGTCAGCTCAGCTCATCACCTGGCCCGGAGCTGGGAGCCGGCACTTTGTGGCAAAGAACAGAGCGTTCCCAATTAACTCATCCATATAACTTCCAACATAATGGAGAATAACTTATAATACGACAAGGCGTTCTGATTGAACTGAGCTTTTGCTCAGAGACGCTGCAAAGTAAAGTGCACGGGTCTGAATTACATCTGGTAGAACGGCTGATGCAAAGGCCTACACTGAGTCAGATACGTCAGTTATAAAGCCCTTTACAGCGCGGAATGTGCAACGGTCAATAGATTGAAGCTTTGCTTGAGTGAGTTGAGAAATGCCTATGTGTTCATCTTTCTGTATGCGTGCACTTTCACGGGAAAACTTTTGTGTCATTTCCAAGGCTGCCGTGTTCTTAAATGCATGACATGTGTTTAACAGGGCTTAAGGAGAGCTTTGACAGCTGGATTTATGATGGCTAAAGTTAAGAGTTAACCAGGCCTCCCTGTTGTCTCTCTCTTCCTCTTTGAATGTCTGTTGTGTCAATATTGCCTTAAGTCCCTCCGTCTGTTTAATTGCATTAGCGAGATAAATCTAATGGTTTTGATCTGAGGCAGTGCTTTTAAATTAAGAGTTTTTTCAGTGGGGCTTCTTCGCAGCCAGATTGTGCATCAATAGTTTTGTGATTGAAAGTCTTCAGGTATTCCAGCAGGGCTGACCCGTATTCACCGTCCTGTTTATCTCCCAAAACAGGAGCACGAAAATGCAGGGGGAAAGTTTTGTGTACTTGAAGAAAAGTTTTAGTTACATGTTGTGACAAGGTCAGGGAGAGACCTTGTCTTGATGAAGAAAGGAGAAAAACAGGGATGTGCCTTGTGATGATGAAATATACAAGGAGACAACATTATGGCAAGCTTGCTGGCTGGCAACCTGTTCCATCTGTCTTTTTATCCGACTTCCTGTTCCTCCGTCTCTTTTCATCCTTTTCATCTGCAGCTCTCATAGGGCTGCAATAGAGGATTACTTTCATCTATTGATTATTTTTAGGATGAACTAATAGGCCACTTAATTGATTAAATGTTAAGTCTATAAAAAAAAAAAAGATGCCAGATTCCAAAATAATATTCTGAAATTCCATATTCTTCTTCCTCGTTGAACAATGACTTTTCCTTCAACCTCAGCCGTACTTTGTTTGTAGTGCTAATTAGCATGGACTGTGTGGGCGTCTCCAAGCGCGTTTTGGTTTATGTGTGTGCAAAGTGCATAAGGGCGGGGTGAACCGGAGGGTGTGATGATTCAAAAATACACTCTCAGCCAGACACGTCACTGGTCTCATCGCTCTGAAACAGCTGTGCCAATCACAGGCAAGCATGACAACGATACCTCAACAAATGAAGTCATATTGTGTCCGGAACATCACAATAATGTTTAACTTGCGCTATTATTTAGTGCCATATATATTGAAATAGCCAACAGTTGTATCAACATCTATATGTAGTCAACAACTGACTGTCAACTCAAATAAAGAAAGTTTAATTGAATAATATCGCAACAACATTTATTGTCCGATTTCAACTTCAACACAATGAATTATAAATAATGCATACTCTATTAATACATAAATGTGGTGGATTAAACAATATATATTAAAATAAATTTGACAAAGTGATGTCAATCATAAATGCTACAATGTCCATATTCTACTACTACTCATCTTCTCAAAGGAGAAAATTGTGAGCATGGACTTTATCTGTGGTTATAGAAACCACTTGTTTCAGCTCTATTCCCCTCTTTGTTTACATCTTTGTTGGGTCGTTAATTAATGTGTTAGAATTCTGATCATATTGGGCTCTTAGGTTTATTTTTCTGTGACTTCATTTCGGATGTGAGTCTCAAAAGATTTGTGCTTTGTCTTGTAGTGGCGCTTCACATTACCGCTTTTAATAATCGCCACGGTCTCTGAACATGAGACATACTGGTTTTGAAGTGCCCACTGGATGAATGAACATCTTAGAGTCTGTCCATTCTTGGTTAATGGCTCTGGTTAAACTGTCCACATTTCTCTTTTTGGAGAACACCATGTGAAATAACTTCTCTGACTTACATACTTCTCCTCATCTCTCTCTTGTGTGTGTGTGTGTGTGTGTGTGTGTGTGTGTGTGTGTGTGTGTGTGTGTGTGTGTGTGTGTGTGTGTGTGTGTGTATCTACTAGAGTTTGTTTACAAATTGAATTGGCTGAGTAGCATCATGTGATATGATTTACAACGCAGGCAATTGGTCGGTGTGTTTCCTGGACCGCTGAACGAGTACCGTAAAGGCTAGAAAAGCTGCGCCGGTTAAAATAGAAGCGTTTCGTCAACATTTTTAGAATTCTCAATTATCTAGCAGTTATAGGTCCAGGTCCGGATAGAACGCCGTCTGCGGTTTGCCTATTAGTGACGCCTGCTTTAGATACTACTTTTCCGAGAAAAATGGAAAGGAGGCAATGATACAAGACTTATGAGCTGCTGAAATCCGACATCTCCAGCATAAGCAACCGAATACCAAGTTTTAGTGGACCTGTCTGATGTGTGTGGGTGCTTACTTTGTAGCAGCCTGGTGTCATTTGCATGGGATTTGTGGACACCTGTGTGTAATGGAACATTCCGATTGGCTATGTGTGTACTGACCAAAATAAATGTCAAGATATGACAACACAGTGGCATCATTACAGCAGAGTAAGACAGGAACAGAAACACAATAGAAATAAAAAAACTACTGCAAATATGACTCAGGTCTTATTTAAACCAGATTAAGTGATTAATATTGATATTTGTCAGCTTGTTCCGTTCTCCTATGGGTTCCGAAGTAGAATATGCTGCTGTGCTGCTATGCATTGAGAGCAAAAAGTGTACATTCTGAGAGAGCAACTCTTGTGTCTTCCAAGAATATGCCACAATCTGTGTCTCCCCCTGTCCCTCCGTCTTATCGGAGCCTACAGAGGCCAGAGAGGACGTGTCCAGCTCTACTCCTGATGTCAACACAAATCTGCACCACTCTCAGAAGGCCACATGCCAAATTTGAAGGTGATTAATTAAATTCCAAAGAGAACAGGCGGTTCCAAAGACATTTCTATTTTGAATGGAGCTGGCATCTGCCTCGGCCACAGCAACTCTGACAATGAAAGATAGGAGTCACATTTAAACACGCTGCCATTGTGTGCAGCCGATTGAGTCTGCCTGGATTTAGAACACACAGCAGTTTGCCGTTACAAAATGCCATCAGCTGTGAAAATGGATAAATAATGGGACTCTTCCAGAGGGGTCTGTGGAGATAAACATAGGAGTGACACAGTACAGTAACTACTGGGCATTTTCTCTCCCCTTGTTGTGATCAACCATCTGTTGCCGAGTCTTGAGAGCGGCACTCTAATTTGATTTGTGCGCGAGAAACAGCTGGCAAATATTGTTATTGCATTTTCCTCCGTTTAGAGTGCATATAGGTGTTGACAGATCAGAGCAATAATGTGAAAATGAATGTACAAATTACCCCACGATGAAATTAATCAAAAACATACTTCTTTGCAGCAGTGTCAAGCAAATGACTTCCAGCGCAATTCCATTATTTTCCATTTAGGAACATTAACGTGCGCCGTGCTGAATGCCTCCTTTGTATGACAGACTTAATTGCAATAATTGTATATAATCCATAACAATAACAATAATTACTTTTGGTCCCCTCTCTGCCTGTTCTCCATTTCGCCATGCATGCCTTACGTATGTATTTTTAGAGCAAAGGTGCATTTTTATTGCAACAGCTGCCGGCCACTGAGGGACACTAACCTCTGGTCTGTGAGCTGGGGTAATGAGAGCCCTTGCATGGTGTGATCTGCCCTTTTGAACATGTCACAGTTCAATCCGGTCAGATGCCGTGTCTCCCTCCCCTGTTGGAGATGTCTCTAATGAGGGAGAGACCTGAGACATGAGAAAGGAAGGCAGGCAGTGAGAAAATGGAGACATTCTAAGACAAGTAATAGAGTGAAAGATAGCATTGCAGTTTGTGTGCGTGTGTGTGTGTGTGTGTGTGTGTGTGTGTGTGTGTGTGTGTGTGTGTGTGTGTGTGTGTGTGTGTGTGTGTGTGTGTGTGTGTGCGTGTGCGTGCAAGTGTGTGTTAGACACAGAGAGGAGTTGATGAGTCTCTAACAAGCGGCTTCATCAGAGTGAGGAATGAGCTGCCAAGCAGGATCTTTCTTTTGACCTACCTTGGAGAGCGATGGATAGACGGACGGACAGAGGGGTGGATGAATGGATGGAGGGAGACGTAACGGAGAGAAATAGCGTGAGCATCTCCTAAAGTGCTGTGCAGAGGCTCCTTTCTTCATTGCCTGTCAAGGCAGCTCTTCTGTCTGCCAGGAGACAATCACTTATCTCCTAGCTCTGATCCCACAGTCACGACTTGGAGCACCACCAGTACACAGGCAATGACCAGGGAAATGATGCAGCGGATATGATGGATAAAGAGGATACACACGGCGACTGCCGCTTTTGGCAGCGTACCAGTCATATGTCTTCATGGGTTGATGTGTTAAGGAGGGGCAGGGGCATTTTTTGAAAGTACAATTTATGGATGAAAGGTAGATACCATCATGGAAAAGTAGTTAAGCCCTTTTATGTACCTGAAAATTGTGTTTAACCTTATTTTTCCCCCGGATGAAATATTCACTAAATGTCAACACTATTCAGTTTTTCCAATATATTTATTTTTCTTTGAAGGGAGATTTTCTCTGGTTCTTGCTCTCTCCCTCTCTCCTTCCTCGTCTCTCTCTCTCTCTCTCTCTCTCTCTCTCTCTCTCTCTCTCTCTCCCCATCACGTAGCTCAGTGCACGCATTGCTCTGGCATTAGTATGCACACTGAGTCCAGTCACACTTTGATGTGCAGCCACATGATTTCACAGTCCACCCTGGTGGCACAGATACAATTTACAGGTATGTAGCGGCAAGACCGATGACGGGATTCAGGCTTTCATTTTATCTCAACTTACTGGTTTCACAGTTACCAGACAATATAATGCCAGAGGTACACACATTGTTTGTGAATATCGCTCATACAAGACTCCATAACTTCTCCTTCTCCTCTCCTAATGGGGCAACGGGGGAATTATTTAAAAAAATGCACCGTTTCCTTTTACAAGCAAGTCCTCTTCTTAGAGAGAAAGACCTTGAGAATCAGCATGGGCACAAGTTCAAAACAAAGTCACGATTCTAATCTTGATAATTAATGGGTACAAGAGCCGGTGTCATTCATTACGACTGATATTTAATCTCGCAGATAGAGGGATAGTTTCTGTGACTGAATCATGGCATATTTCTATCCATGATTGATTCCTTTCTGCAGAGGATTGCTATGGAAGATGAAGTAATCACTCTCAGTCAAAGAAGACAAGAGTGAAAGTTGGGCCTTTTTTTTCTTTTCACAGAGCTCCAGCATTCAGCAAGTCTATTCAGTGCGTTCCCAATGTTACAACGTCTGATAAGGAGCCACAGGGAGCCTTTAAAGGTTTGATTGCAATATTGCAATATTGTACACAGGGAAAACATGCAATTTGTATGAAAACACTCCTGATAAAGACTTTCAGAATATAAAAGTATCGGTTCAAAGAGATGTCAAGAGTGGGGAAAGTTTGTAGTTGTCTTCATCTCTGCAGGGATGTGAGATAGAGGCCCGTTAATGATAAACTCGTCAATCACGTTCGTAATGAATCATCTCGCTCAGAGCTCTGGCACGCTGTTCATTTTTCTCTGTTGTGGCCCTCAACAATAGAAACAGATGAGACTGAGACTCTTCTCCCACTTGTGTTAGCACATCAAGATGTTATCTCCAGCTTAAAAGCTTATCAAGCCGACAGTAATGATATTGAGTGACTGAATTGTGTGTTTTGATGGATATCGCTGTGAGTAATCTGATGCCAAATTGTGTTCCAGTTCTCATATTGTTCCGATTTTGGATTCTGCAAATAACTGCACTCCCCTTCTCCTCTCATTTTGCCCCCTCCTCCCTCCCCCCTCATCGTCTCTCGTCTCGCTTATAGTCATTTGTCATAGCTGTGAATTTCTTTCCCACAGGTAGATAAATAGGTTGAAAACCCATTTTAGTGCTCTGTGACAAAAATAGATTATCATTGTCCGCTGTCTATTTGGCCCCTAGTTAATCTGTTGCACATTGTGTACTGTGCTGGATCTTCAATGGTCTCCATTCTGCTCTTTGATAGGATTGAGAACCGGTCTCTAAAGGTATCTGCAATGCTTTATGAGGAGGATAATTAGCTTCTACAGTAAAGAAACACCACTGAGGACGGTGACAATTAACAGTGAAGACTCCTCTCGTCAAATCATTTTCCACACAATCGCTGGTTACAATTACATTTAATCATGTGTTGGGAATGTATGAAAAGGATCCCTTCTTTGTGATGCCTCTACTTAAGGCCGGGTTGTGCTGGAAAAATAACTAGTTTGTACGACGTGCAGTCCGACCACTTTGAAAGGCAAAGTTTTCCAAATGGCCACACTTGAAGATGGGAAGACCTTACACTACTTTCTTTCTCCTGCACACCTGGCCAGTCATTTTGAAAAGTTACTCACAAATTTATGTGATAAAAAATAAGTATGTTGTTTTCTTCTGAATAGGCCAAATTCACGGCAATGTCTTTTCAAAATCCAGAAAATCTGTATGTCCTTGTTGCTGAATCCGATTGCATAGTATAATTTGATTAGGTCATTCACAGCAGGAATAATACACGGTTAGTGGAGGCGTCGTGCAAAGTGAAGCGATTCCTTGACCAAACAAAACATTATTTTTATTTTTTTCTCATAAATCTTTTCTCTGAATCTAATCCCCTTTAGGTTAATCCTGCAACTTAAATACGTGACAAGTCAAGATATTCACATTGATGCTGCAATCATGTAAAACTCCATCACAGTCCTGTAACATTTCCCATAATGACCTTATACAACCACATATAATAAAGGGATGGCTATCTTGTTATAAACACTATGGCAACATGTGATGGTTGACACATTTAGACAATCTCACAGTATATAACTCATGTTGTCACCGCTAGTTCAGAGTTTATACTGTATATGATATAGCAAAAGAGCAACAGATTTCTATTCAGAATAGTGTCCACCAATGAAATTCGGGAAAAGATAATTACAAATGGTGGTTACCTTAGTGAAATAACCCTTGTCCCCTTTACTTGATCCATGGATTAATCTTATGATGAAAAAAAAGTGACTCAAGTGATCTTTTTTGTGTATTACATATCATCTAATAGGCAGGAATAAAAACATGGCTGTTACATGATGAAATTAAATAGAATGTCTTCAGTCATGATGAATTATAGCTCTTCATGACAGCTTCATGCTCCTTTCTTGTTCACAACACACTCTTGTCCTTGTCGCTACCGAGAGCAAGGTTAGCCGCTTAATGCCGCATCTGACATCGTTATTCTGCGTTGTCAAACCGGAGCTGAGTGCTTAGCACATTGATTTCCCTCCCTTTTGCTCTCGCTTAGATTGATCATCGCGTGGAAGTCGGTCTTTGGGAAAGTGATCAATGCTCTGCCGTACAATTATCATCTCGCGCATGCATCATTTAAAAGCAAATATCCGTTTCAACATGGTGCTCAGTGGGGAAACTCTTTGTCATGCACACATCAGGAACATGACGCTGGACGTATAGGTAGACTGCAGGCAGTGAATCATAGAACATGTGCAAGCGCTGTAAGCTTTCGTCAATAAATCTTCAGGGTTTGGCACACGTGTGGAATAGTTAGCGAGACGTGGCACACTGTACATGCTTGAGACCAGACTGCTTTGGCTCAGACGGGCCTCAACCAGCTGCTGCTTGGCAAAGCAGAATCACTTCTCACAGCTTTCTAGCCACAGTTGCACAAACAGCCTAGAGTTATGCGTTTGTAAAGCACGCCCCTGCTAGCGCTTAAGATGCTGTTTGTTCCTGCAAGTGTTTACAATGATATAAATAAATAAACTAATAAATAAGAAAGAACATTAACATACAGACAGTGAGCTGTAGCCGACTGCCTTAATGCTAAAAGGCAGCATTAAAACCCATGAGCTTGTTAACATATATTGCATACGGGGCACAGTTATGCAAAAACATGCAACTCCCTGATTGCCTGGCTTTGCAGAAAGTGGGCAGATTATTTGCACCGGAAAGTGCCCTTTCTCTACATACACTACGCTAGGTATTTTTGCACGCAGCTATAATTTGATGTTAAGTGCCTGCTGATGCATTATGCATATTAGATAATGCATTGTGTGTAATCCAGGCAGACCTCGGCTGAACCCAGAGCGACATATCGTTCCAGCCCCCAGATGCAGAAGCCCCGGTATAGGGCGTGATCGCTGGTTGAGACCGCCACCATGTTCTCTGCATCACAGCTCCTCTACTGTGTCATTCTGTGTCTCACAATATTCAAAATGGACCTTCGACCAGACAGAAGCTCTGACGTATCGTACTCAATGACCCTTCAAAGCGGTTTATAACGTTATTACTGGCCATTTTCAGAACTTTTTCCTTTCTTTTTCTCTTTTTAGAAGAGGTGAACTGAAACTCATGGTCTGCATTCAAGCCATTTTCCAGGGCTCACAGCATCCAATTGTTTCCTACCAGGGAATGTCCCTTTTTGAAGGCTGCTCTATGGTGCCGTTCAAAAAGTCAGTTTGGAGACTTTGAATGGACAATTTAGTTTCTCATTTCACCATCCGACTCTCATTTATAGAGAGCAGTGACCTGTGTCATACGGACATTGGATGGAGGTCAGGCACCGCCAACTGTACTGCAGGGTGCAGTAAAACACAAAGAGTTGCAGCCACACCTGCCTGTCTGGATCCGATGGTTTGTGTTCAGACACACGCCGGTAGAGAGGAATGAAGTAAGAAACGAGACGTGATAAATAGGAGTTTGCTGACTTTGTCTAATATGCCTCTTTATGTGACTGTGACAGCACATAGTAAATTCTGCACAATTGTGTTACTGGTACTGCACATTATTTCTGGCTTCACCCTCCTGTCATGGAGATAAGATAAGCGGGGTGTAAGAGCAGGTACACAAGCCCCCCCCCCACCCCTTACTGAAGGTTTTTATTTTGATATCACATTTAAAATGCAACGAAGCCCATCTCCGTACAAAATCTGCCGTGCTTATAAAAGAGTATCTAGCAAAGTTATCCTTACACCTAAAAGAGCACAGAAATAGGTTACATCCTGCATATATTTACCATAATCACCCAGTTTTTCCCCCTTCATCTTTCAGGTAACTTCTTAGAACTTTTAATGCGTTTTCTCCAAAGCAGTGCTTTCTTTATTTATTTTTTTGAACCTGCCAGCTATTAGTTTTCATTGCTCTTCTGAACAACCACGTGGGTAATAAAAGCTTGAATTGACATTTAAGCTATAACGGCTGTCAGCAGCCCCTGTGGTGCCCCTCCCCTTGCTGGGCTTGAGCTTGGCAGTGGGTCTTCTCGCGGCGGGCTGAGTCCATGACACGGCGAGTTATATATGCCAGGGCATTACAGAGCCCTTCTTAATCCGGTTTGTCACGCTGCTCCCTCTGGACTGGGGTAATTTCATGGTGCTGAACTGGTATTGATAGAGCCTTGGTAAATGAGGCACGCAGCAATCGTTAACTTTAATAACCATAAAGATGTGAGCATTGGAGTCATACAGGCCCACGAGAGGAAACCCATACAGGTGATTAAGAATCGACCAGGGCCGAGGCCAGCAGCACCTCGCATCCCTTATTTGCACTAATGGAATTACCTGTTAAATATGTCAAGAGTATTACCACCAATGGTGCAATTGCTGCAATATACTTTTCCTATTCAGCAAACTGGAACCTATTTCCATGTCACCATGCATGAGGAATACCTGTTAAAAGCAGACTGAATACTAAGATTTTCACTTTTTGTGTGCGTGTGTTTTTTTTCTGGCTTTCTCCTCAGGCTTTGAAACCCATTCACGGTAGGTTTCTGTAAGTTGGAGCCACTGTAGCAGTATTTAGTATTCTGTAACACTATAGCTAGATTCAGAGGTGAGCCATACCGGCAGAGAGAAAAAAAAAAAAAAGAAAAACATTGATTTGTGTGACTCCGGTATAGCTGGGTCAGTGGTTCCTGTCAGTCAGCTTGAGCTCTGGAGCATCTTCCTCCCCTCTCCCCCTCCCTGAGGTTTGTGGTAGCTCCAAGCGCTACTATAGCTGCTATGTCCGCTTGTTTGTCTACTCCCATTACTGTGGGTGATGCTACCTCAGGAGTCACGTGAAATCCAGGCCACTGAGGGGTCAGTGCAAAACCATCCTGAAGCCGTCACACTGAGGTCAGAGAAACCATACGGATCACTACAACAGGGTGCGGATGGGCACTTTGATATATGGGTGAATCCACTCCGGCTCCTGATGCATCGGTGACACGATAGAGACAAAAGGTTTTTAGTTTGGACAAACAACGGTTAACAAGGCCTGAGATTAATTTGTTTGTTTCTCTCGGAGACAGTCTGCACTGTAAAACCTCCCACAGCTGGCTTTCCTCCCATTTCGTCCTCAGATGTGTTTTGGTGGTGAATTGTGCAAGCTCCTCCGGTAGCCTTCCTCCTTGAGGCTACCCTTTTATTATTCATCGGTGGAAGTCAGCCCTCTGGGAAAGAGGCTTCAGAGCGAGAACAAGTGGCTGGGGCTCAAGCCTTAGTGGACGATTTACTCTCAAAGGCCAGGAGAACTTCAAAACTACTCCCATGTCCAAACCATAAGAGTAATGTTGTCTCTTCATGTTTTCCCTGACAAAGGACTCTTTCTTATGTGGGACACACTCAGTCTGCGTCTCTGGAAACACCTCCTGTCAGTGACACGCATAACAGCACAGCTCTAATGTGGCACACGCACAGAAAGACCTATGCATGCAGTCTCTCTCCGCCTTTCTCTTATTCTTGCTACTTCACACATCTCCTCCGTGCTCCATGAGGTGTGATTCAGAGAGCATTAGCACCACGGACGTGATGTACTCCATCATGAAAATGTAGCAGTGAGGTCTAATTCTGCACCTCCCAGGGATTTCTCTTCACACACTATTCATTTGAACTCATCCTCCTACAGAAGCAGAGGAATCTGAGCACTGAATGACGGTTGGGTAATTTGTGATAAAATATATAAACTGTATCAGTTGCCAAGAGGAAGGACATGAAAAGTTGTTCCCTGGCACTGCCTCTAAGGCCTCCATTTGGAATCCACTCAACGGCGCTTTGTAGCGTGTTTAAACATTATCCTAAGTAATCAGGGGGAGTGTTCATGAAGTTCTAACTTGATGTTTAAGTAATGAAATGCTAAACTCTGATGAGCATCATTAAACATATATGCAGTGGGAGAGCTGCCCAACAGCCACTTTGATGCCTTTGCTTCTTGAAACAGATCATTAATATTCTGCTTTTTTGTTTTTTCTTCCCTCAAATCTGAAAAACTAATCGAGACAAACGGAATAGAGCTTTTTTTCATTGTGGACATATCTGACAACTTTTCAATCAGATGCATTTCGTTATGTCTAAAACTGAGCATCACAAGTCATAAAAAAAAAGGGTCGTTCTCCATTATGCATGATTTTACAGACAGAAAAGTTGACTCAATAAACAATCTGCCGCTTAATAAAACTTTACGGAGGTTTGAATGGACTTTTCTGGCGCACAATACAAAGTAACTTTGCTCACTTGGTGAAATGGCTTTTGGCGACTGTGAGAGTCTCAATTTGTCTTTCAAATGAGCATCATTTTAAGCAATGATTTGAAACGCATCTCTCACTCTTCTTCTCGAATAACAACTCTGTCGAATTTACATTTGTTAGCACGACACATGTCTATATTTATTTACTGACAACGGAAGCCGTAATTTATGTTGCCACCTGAGATGTAAATTGACAATTAGAAATGCTACTGTAGCACAGGAGCACAACAACAAGCCCACGGAAAATAAAGAGTCGTGCAGAAAGATGGACTGTGGTTGATGCAGCAGCGGCGTGTCTGGCAAAACAAAACAGGCACTTCAGCATGCAGGCGGAAACGGCTAATTTTCACCTGAGTGTGCACTGATTAAGTTGTTACGACGAGTTGTTGAGAGGCTTAAGTTTTCCCGGCTGCTGTGTTCCTTCCCTCGGCCATATGTCATTACTAAATAACTGTAGCAGTGTGAGAGAGAGCTAAAGAGAGAGAGAGAGAGGAGGAGGTGACAGAAAGTGATTACTGCTCTTGGCCACTCTGCATAGATTATAGTTGTTGACGCTGAAGCTGAGCCATGATGTAGTGGGAAAATGTTGTTTGTTTTTGGGGGGGGGGGGGATTTCTGGCGACATTGTCACAAGCACCTGCATTTATCTCTGTGCTTAAAAATTGCCGGTTGCAGTGAGATCAGAAAGCAGTAGAGTGTGTTATTTGTCGCTCAGAGGATAAAAAGCAAAACTGTCACTTTTTATTTCTGAGAGCGTGGAGTCTTTGTGTGAATAAACCGTCACGGGTTTGTTACTGTGACCTTGAGTTTATGCGCAGAATGTGTTGTGGCTGTTGATGGTAATCGGCATGGGTGTCAAGCATCTAAGTTTTATCATATTGGCCCAAATAACACGACACTGATTATGAGACACCTGTTTTTTTTTCCTCTTCTTGATGATACAACACACTATTTCTGTGGGAAAAGTTTCCCTGAGGTACTATTAATCCAAGGAGAATAGGGTCATCATCCTTGAAAGCTTTTCTCTAGTAAATGTGCAACATGAAATAAAACTTCTGAAGCAGGAATTTGTGTTGCCAGTCTATCCGCCCACATACTGCAGACTTTCTCTCCTGTCAGGCTCTTGGAAGCGGTCAAAATTATTTCTTTCCGGCAGATTTTTTCTTCTTTTTGAGCTCCTCATCGGCTGTGACTGCTCTAATTCTCAGCTGCCTGACAAATGATTTGGGCCATGGTCCGTGTCTGCAGTAAAGACGCCTGGAGACACTTTGAACTCGTTTTTTTTTTAGTGGAAGTGCAACGATCGATCCGCTGCCGATAGAACCCGAGCGGTTTTCAGCAGATGGGACATGGGCCGTGACCAGCTGGTTCAGCGTGAGTGAAGAAAACATAAAGCCCACAATTTGGTCCAACTGCAAGTCCAAAATCAGCCATGGAAGAAGAACCTTAAAAACATTTGCAACAACTAATTTAATCAGACACTTCTTGTATCATAGTTTAATAATCATCGCAGTGACCAGCTGATGAACAGCACAGGGTCTCTCTCCAGCACAGTCCTGCTTATTATGGAACTAACAGCTTAGATCAAAGGAGGTTATGAAGCGTTCAAGCTTTACTCAGTAAAAATTGGTATTAAGCGAAGGTAAATTATGAAGCTATCATGATGTGTTCAAGTGTAATCTAGTAAAATGTAGTTTTTAGCGAAAAAATTGAATAACAGCAGTGCTCTCTTTATTCAAAAATTCAAAAAGAATAGCTGGTCCTAGAAGACACCGTCATTTTTTTCAAAATATGTCATCTTATATTCGGGCCATTAAGGTACATTTATGTGTAATATATATATATATATATGTGCATTTTAGTTTTTTCTAAATTGTCCCAGTTTACAAATCTCAATCTGTCCATGCTCTGCAGGAAATAATCTAATAATAAGCATAGCTTTTTATCCTGAGCTCCCATTCCTTCTCCCGCAATTTATCTCCACATTTTACAACCATACCTCATTAACAGCTCTTAATTGGCCGTTGGGCTAAGCTGGAAACAATGAAGCATTGATTTCCCTCAACATAATCACCTCATCCAGTCATTTAATGGCTGCTGTCACTGTGGGCCGCCAAGAGAAAAATTACCAGTTAGTGGTCCCATCGATGCCCTTCACCTCCCCTCACCAAAGGGTAGAGTGCACAGCCACCCACTCCATCTTAGCAGGTTGGTTTAACCCCTTTAGCTGCCTGACAGGCTCCAAGCACTGCATCCATCACAACCTGCAGTCGTGTCTCAAGTTGTTGTGATCCCGCATTGCAACATAATGCGCACACAGTCACTATTGTGCACTTGAGCGTGTCAGCAAAACATATACATTATGGAATGCCACAAACTATCGTATGCGTAAATGCACATACAAACAAACACAGACACACACACACACACACACACACACACACACACACACACACACACACATACTTAGCTACGGATAATGGACGGTCATTTACCCCAACCCGAGCTCACAGCTACTAAAATTAAATGATGTCTCATCCAAGTGGCCATTTGTCGTCAAAGTGGCTCTGGTGACTGGCCCGGTAGAGTCACTGTGGAGCCATTTACACTGCTTCCTCTTCCACGTACCAGATGGTTCGTAGCGACCGCACCTAATGTCCACCTGGTTGATGGCTGGACCTCGACTCATGGCTGATACCCACGCAAGCATGTGCGTATGCGAGTGTGTGCGTGAGTGTGTATTAGGGATACTAATCTGATGGCAATAATTATAATAGTCATCATAATGATCATAGTTCTGTCCAAATTACTTGTATTCAGTCACTTTTGTCATTTTTATAAGCTTAACCCCCATAAACCTCGTATACTCTATAACTGATGATATTTTTTGCAGATTGTAGTACATCTGTGTAGAGTAGATTGTTGAATGTGCCAGAAGGCCAACCATCAGTTTAGATTTCTTTCAGTAAAGGTTGAAAATCAACAAGTATATCAAGCAACTCAATACTTGCTGGTGGTTATCATTGATCTGTTTTTTTTTGCTTCGAGTTATTATTATAATTGCAGGAGAAAACCTTTTTTCAAATTCTGTTTGGGAAAATGTGTACCTCATGCTGAATCCTCCCACCTTCTCTTTGTGGTGGGCTTCCTTCAAAACTACAGCAAGTCTATAACCATGAACCTGACTTATGATTCATTTAATCCCCAGTCTTGTCCGCACAAGTTTTACACTACTTCCTGTACAACGTTTGGAATGGAGCAAGGCTGTAGTGCAGCAGAGGAAGCTCAAACCAGTTGATTGACTATTTTGTTTTTGTGTCATTGGCTCATTGGCACTTCGTCTGTTTGTCTAGTGACATCCAATCTTAGTCATACAAGTTTACCTTTAGAAACTGTCAGTTCCCGATATAACTTGTATAACATCCTCGGTTTCTTTGAGAGCTCTCTCAAAAAGCAGTGCCTTGTTGGCCAAATCTTATTGTGTAATAAATGGTCAATTTGTGGACAGAAGTGGCTCTAGCTAAAATGGTGAAGACACACAACTTTGAAGGTACACAAACTTGCTTCTGTAGCTTAAGTCCTTTTTGAAGAAACAAATCCAAAAGTCACCCATCAGGACACATTACATCATTAGTGATA
Source organism: Cebidichthys violaceus (assembly GCF_023349555.1). Taxonomy (NCBI): domain Eukaryota; kingdom Metazoa; phylum Chordata; class Actinopteri; order Perciformes; family Stichaeidae; genus Cebidichthys; species Cebidichthys violaceus. Next base: position 1,840,056 of record NW_027176428.1, on the reverse strand, counting down.
CTAATGATATTTATGAAAGGGGTTTCCTTTTGCTGTCTCTTGTTGGTTAAACCTCTGTTGTCCAAAATCAGGCTTTGAAGCTAGCTGAGGGGATTCAACCCAGTGTTTAGTATTCTGTGTTGCAACGTAAAGTCCTCACATATTCAGATATCTGCTTTGACTTGAAAGCAAAGTCTGCAGGTCAGGAAGCTGTCGGTGAAATATTCAACAAGCCAACACATTGTGGGGTTTGGGGTTTTAGGTTTTAGCACACTCAGGGGATTTTTCGCCTAACATTTATAGTCTGTGTTCTGCCTCCTCCTGCCCAGAAATATCTGACAACAAGCGCTGAGAGAGTGACATTAATACTGCACGACGGCACGGTCCAGCAGGACTGCAAATGTTTGCCTTTTAATCCAGGACTCAGTGGCCTTTGGTCTGGCCACAGCAGACATTGATGGGAATGGGAGAAGAAAACTGTTGCCAAACTTGTCTCGGCTACTGGGAGCTCAGCTCCGTAATTCATGACCCGAGCCACTTCAAACATTTGCACAACCACCCCAGCTAGAGAAACACACACCGGTTGTTGTCGTGCCAGTGGAAGCAAATGCATCTTCTCGCCGCAGAAGGATGTCCTCTTTAAAACTTGGTACGGCCGATTGAAATGAGGCACAAACAAGATGGAATATGGCATTTGGTTGTCTCCCCCTTCTTCTTGCACTATATCCCCTATATATTCTGTAGATTGGAGAGGTTGAGTTCAACCCTCCTCCCCTCCTCTCATCTCCTCTCCTGTGTCCGGGGATGAGCTCCAGTTTAATTGTTGGACGCTGGTGTCTGTTGCAGTAGCTGTCAGGGGAAGATAAAGAGTTTTTCCTGGGGCGCAAGAAAAAGGGGAGAGCGGTGATGGAGGGCCTCTCTCCTGCAGCTCCGCTGGCTGCATTAGCCCCACGCTTTATAATTGTGTGAAGGGGGCACTTCCAGTAGCTTCCTCATTACTCACTGGCATGGCCAGTCCCTGGCAGCCAGACACACCTTGTCCTCTGGCTCTCTCTCTCTCTCTCTCTCTCTCTCTCTCTCTCTCTCTCTCTCTCTCTCTCTCTCTGTCTCACTCATTTCAAGATGTCCCTCCGCTCCATCACCCCCTCTCCCTCCCATGGGCAACCCTCCCTATTGTTATTTTGACCCAGTACCGCCAACGGCGCTTTTCCCCTTCTCTTTTCACAGAATTTTTTTGACATCCCCCTTTGTCACACTGGGACCTATTGTACAGTATTTGCTCTGACTGATGTCACCCATGCTTTGGAGTTAATGCTTTAGTGTAGTGTAGCCTAAGACTGCATTGCCTCTGTCATGGCACTCAAAGGTGTCAGCCGTCTAAGTCAATGACTGAGGCCTATGACTGCCAGGTCTTCCCTGGCGAAGAGTAGACAAAAGTTTCATCCTTTTTCAATCATGACGACGTGTGGAAGACATCAAGGGTGCAAAGGCAACCATATTAATACATAGCAAGTGCATGAGGTGATCTTCGTCGTATGCTGATTGGTATGGAGTGAGAACAGCCAGTACTGAGTGAGAGGCAATTAGATGACATAATTGAGATGCCTCGAGGGCCAATTTGTTACACATACTTACAGCGAAAGAGCCCAATGATTGTACTGCAGCGTGCCTCATGATGTGATGTGAGGCCATCGACTTCCTCTAAGCCCATGCTTCATTCACACTATTGTTGCTTATATGGATTTTTGATGTACTAATGAAAAGCTGCAGGAACATTGTGGTTGCATCAGTTCATTTTCAGGAACATGTTTAGTCTCGCATTAATCTCTCACATGTACTGACCGTGTACCACTGTGTCTGTCTATCTGTCCGCAGAGGGAGGTACGTGTGAGGTGATCGCCGCCCACCGATGCTGTAACAAGAATCGTATTGAGGAGCGCTCTCAGACAGTCAAGTGCTCCTGTTTACCGGGGAAGGTGGCCGGGACGACACGGAACAAACCCTCCTGTGTGGATGGTGAGGAAGTCTTGTTTGTTTCAACATTGTACCCAGTATGCTTAGGATTGATGTACACATTACGGCCATTAGCCGATTCGGCGAATAGCCTGTTTGACCCTCATGCAAGAGGCCTGTTTGCCTCTTGACACAGACCTGTAGTCAGGATTCACTTTTTTTATTAACTGTAACCATTACCTGATTATTTGCCAGGACTACAGTCTTTCCCTAACCCTAACCGTACCATGGCTACCATGCACAGATATTGTAGGAATTTTAAAGATATTGGCACTAGATGTGAAAAGAAAAGTGTAGTTTATAAGGAAGGGTCACCCCATAAACAATACATATTTAACTCGTACCTGTCGTGCCATTTATCAATCTAGATTGAGTTGCCGAGTGTTGAAGATATCAGCAGAAGACACGTCTTCTTCTCTAGAAAATAAAGGGACTATATGGCACTTGGCTTGTGGTGTTTAAAGTACAAAAAAAAATACATTTCAAAAACTCAACACAATGTTTCTTTGCAGAAATCATGACCCTGTTACTCAAGATAGTCCCATATTTACGAGAAGGCAGACTCTACAGTCGATACCACCAAAACTAGGCCACTCACACAAATACAATCTATATTGATAAATAGCACTACAGGTAAGAGGACAAATATATATTTTTTATTTGGGGGTATTGCAGGATCATTCAATATTAAAGGTTGTTTTTTCAGATTTATCGAGAAGTTAATTACTCTACAGTGCATACATTTCTTTATAAGAACACTTTGCATATTCTTTGTATGAAAAAAATAGTATTCATGTGAAATGAATTCTTGCAATTAATTAATTAAAACAATAAATAGGACACTGTTATGAACTAAAATTAGGTTATTACTTAATTGGTGTTAACAAAGTTCTATTGAAAAGAAGACCATCTAAACAATTGTTATCTAATGTGTAATTAGATACAAATGACAATATAGTGACAAATCCTTGACTAAGGAAAAGAAACTCAAGAGAGTTTCCATGTAAGCAAACTGGAGTTCACTGTATATTTCTGTTTCATTATAGTATTACTATGATTATCAATGCATTATTGAATTATTACATACAAGATTTCTAATTCTGCCAAACTGCAGCTGTCTACATGACATGTGCGGATATATAGATGTATAGATACAGAAGAAGACTAGCATCAGGTTTGAATGAATTATGCTTGAATTAACACCTCAGACAAAGACCTACAGCATATTCCAAAGTACCTTCCTCTGCTGTCTCAGTGATTTTTCGAATAAAAAATAAAAAAATACATTCAACCTTTAAGAACCCAGTGCTGTGCTGCTGGGCATCATGGGAGTTTATGGATGATCCAGTTGGGCTGTTGAACACCTGAGCAGGGAACACGTTGCAGATCACATTGCCTAAGGCAGTTCAGGCTGATGGAAATGAATAACTAATAAACACAAGTCAGGGAAGCTTCAGGCTAGTGCACCTGAATTACTTCAGCTGAGAAAAACAATCAGGCAGAGGCGTCTCCATGGGAGGAAAAAAAAAGCCAATAGGAAGTCACAAATCTACTGAGACAGAACTGCGATGCCCCCTTCACACCAGGAAGCTCATTTATTGCTCCTCAGCCTCGATCTTTACACCACCACCTTCAGCAGAGATCAAAGTCATCTCTCCGACTGCCCTCTCGCCATGAAGTGCCACTAAAATATCTTCATTAGGGGGGATGTTACATGAACGGCCAGACAGGTCTGCTCAGTGGGCTTCACAGGGTTGGTTAGCCACAGCTGACACTCAAGAAAATCCTAGAAGATAAATTGGATATGAGCAGAGGATGACACACACACACACACACACACACACACAAAAAAGTTCTCCCTGTTTGATGAAAAATAAGAGTAAACCCTACAAAGCTTCAGCGGTGATCAGCAAAGTTTTTAGTCCTTGAGACATTTTGTACGAAAAAAGGAATGTGTTTGCCCTGTGGTTGGACACATGAATGAAACATTTACAGAGCTCTGACCTTGAGATGCAGATATTTAAGCAGACGGTGTTGTCCTTGTGCAGAGAGAGGCAGACAACCAGACACTCTTGCGCAGCACCTTACAGACAAGGGACTTTCAACGCGTTCATATTCACTCAGATTGTGTCTATTTCAGTAACCATTGCTGAAAGACAAACCTGAAAACCTTCCCATCAAATTGAGACATTTTCTTGCCCACAACTAGAAATTGCACCTCAGCCATTAAAGGAATACTTCACCCTCACCCTCTCGAAGGCGCACTACTTATCCATGCAAGTACCGTTTATGTAGATGTGTTTTGAATAGTACAATTTTTGGGGGTAGTGAACAAGAGTTGTGTGAAAAATGCTTGTAAATGGATGTTTTTATATAGTTTTACTTTTGTTAAACATGGCCCCCATTTACTTTAACTCATCAAGAATCCCCCCCCCCCCCCCCCCCCCTTTTTTGGATTCTTCGGCCACCAGAAAGGCATGCAAGAATTCAAGGTGAGACGGGGTGAGTAATACATATACAAATGAACATTTTGGGGTTGAGGTATTCCTTTAAAATGAAAAGCAACAGTAAAAGTTACCAGTATAAGTAGGACAAAGATATACCAAAGAAAAACACCATTAGAGGAATGGAGGTGGAGAAGTAGGAGTACGTGGTTAACACTTCATGCCTCTATGCTTCAGGCTCCCGCAGCGAGAGAGTCCTTGCTGTGTATTGATTAACAAGCACTTTTAGAGGGAATGGTGATAAAAATGGAAATGACAAGTCACTGAGCAGCAAGCTACAGTATTGAGCACAATTACGCCACACTGAAAGAGCTAAGAGCACCTGGCCTCTTAATGATTGTATTTCCTTTAGTTGGGGGCTTCGCCTCCTCTCTTGGATAATTTTCACCTGCTTGGAAGTGAATCAGGCTGTTATTTATTTAACGATGAAACCACCACGGGATCAGGGCTGAAGGGCAGACGGCATAATTATGTTATTATTCATAAGGGCTCATCTGTAGTCGGAGGTGTCACGCTTTGCAAACATGCCATTTAATTAAAAGATCTTTTTTTAGCAAGTGTGGAAATGAATGGACACAGGAGGAGGGGACCACTCTGTTTCGAGAGGTTTTGATTGTCTAGGAAAGGTGCACCAGAAAGTTGGACGTGTTTATCAACTGGGCCCCGCGGGCCGCCGTTGCGCCATGTGACGGATTATAGACTTGTGGAGTCAGTGGTCTGTCCCCTCAGCAGCACACCGGCCTGGCCCAGATGGAGCTTTCTCCCCAGGTCCCGGCGTTATTAATGTACCGTCCAGATGAGGAACGATGCTGCAGCCCAGCTCATCTCGCCGCACCCCTGGGGGACACCTGCCGCCCCCTGTATCATACACAGGTTATGTTCCCACAAACAAACACAAAACAAAACAAAAAAGAATTGCCAGTGCTCTGATATCAAAAGCGTATCTTCAGAGGTCATTTGATTTGGACACACATACAGAGCCTGGAGGAATGAACACTCCTTTATCTTTGGCCAAATTTGTAGAAACAGGCAGTCTCCCTGATGTGCCGTATTATCGTTCATTAGCATCAAACTGCAACATCAAAGCACGCAGCCAGGATCGGGCCCATTGTCGAGTGTTTACTACCTCGAGATTACGGGCCTCGTGGGGTTGTTGCAGTTGCTATTGGTAACTGTTTGGGTTGTTATTAATACATGGGGATGTGACGACAGCTTGCGCTGGGCGGTGGGGGTCTTCTGTCAGATTATCCCTCTAGTGGGAATTGATTATTAGCTTTGACAAGGAGAACTATGTCCCAGATATGTCAGGGCCAACGAGGCTCTTAGTGAAGAACATCCCTTTTAACAAGTCAAACGCTCATATCTCTCCAGCCTCGCCGGGCCGATCACATGCACTTGGATTAGGCGCTCGTCACTGCACCACTGCCTTTATCCCAGTGTATGAGACATGTAAGCCCTCCGCCGCAGTGTGGACCAACACACACAAAGACACACACACACACACACACACACACACACACACACATTTACCCAACACACGCTTGCAGATGCCCTAATACACACGCACATGCTACCACTTTGTGTTGTCATGTAGCTGCTGTAGCAGTAAACTCTTTCGACAAGAGATGCACGCAAATGCCCGCTCACTGCTGATCACTGATGGGGAATGAACCCTTCTGTTTGGCTGTGGGCGCGTATAGCCAAGCATGACAGGTTGTCATGGTACATTTGAGATACGTCCGAGGGGGGGGGAACACATGGACACCACTTGAGGGGAGGGACCAGAGGTGCTGCGGTTCTTCCACATACATTACTGGTCAAACAGATGCTGTCAGAATATCATAAGCATGCAAGAGTTAATGTGCACAGATTGACACGGTCTTTAAAACATTTTACATTACAAGGCCACCATTGTTATTAGGGGGGAATGTAGTTCATCAAACAAAACCTTGTCGTTACATGTGTTCTGTGCATGAATACATATCTGATCTGCAAGAGTTCATTCATCACTGTACGTGCTTGCATGGACAGCCGAGTCTAAACTGATGGCACCCAAGCACAGTCAAGCAAACATCTCATCCTCCTATTATAAAACCCCTGCCCCCCACAGTTTGCCTTTCATATTGGTCTACAGTCCCCCTGCTACTATAGGTGGCTGGCAAAACCTGCTGCAGTTACTGCCTGAGGGGATGGACAGAAGGAACACATACCGTACAATATACAACAATTGCTCGTTTCTCTTTCAGACAAACACATGCAGGCATAAGAGACTTAAAAAGAGTGAAATCCTCCTGGGTCACAAAAGATGTTTGTGTCTTCGGAGAAGTCCGAGATAATGATTGTGAAGCAGGTTTTCTCCTCCATTTTTTTCACGTCCCACTGAGCTCTCACAGCATCAACAATGTGATTAGACTTTCAACCTTTGACCTGCCAGGAGAAGATCTGACCCTCAGCTGGAGTCAAAGGTCTCCTTAATGTTTTTTTTTTCCTCTCCTTATTTCTGTCTCTATTTTTTTTTTTTAAGCAACATCACATTTCCTTTCTGCTGTCACTACTCGAGTAGCCCGTCTACAGTTGTGCTGAGAGAGAAGTAAAGAAACACAAGGCAGATCTATGTCGGCTGTGTGGGAGATACACTTTCAAAAATGGCTTTTGCACCCACATAAAGGAAAGGAAATAACCACCCAACAAAAGTACTCATTGTTCAACCATTAATAGGCACGCACCTACACACCAACGTCCACAGGCACAGAGTCACACTCACTCATGGCTGCTCAAAATGCACACAGACACACTGAGACACACTCGTAAAGGAATCATTGGATACTTTTGATACTCTACAGTTTTCAATTCAACAATATTAATAGCAAACACCACATGTACGTTTTAGCAATTTTGACCCAGAATTACTCCACACGCTGTCTTTGCCTCATGACTGACAGTATTTTCGGCATTATCTGTTTGTATGTGTAACATTTACATTCCAGATTTACCTTAACAAACAAAAAACATGCTGAAAACAATCAAATGATTCTTAAAGTCTGCAGGTGGCCATTACATATTCAGAAAAGCAGTGTGATTAGAAAGCCAAATGGTAATTCCTGAACAGCTAATCAAACCTCTGGTCTCTGAGAGGGGCGAGGATTAATGCAGAATAATGACTCTCTGAAGCTGACCTCAGGTTCAGGGGTTCGAGTCTCAGTCCCACTCTAATTACACACTTGCTCCATTTGCTTCACGCTCCTGTGACCCTTTCAATACTTCACCGTTGTTGCACAATGTTTGCACTCATACCTCCGTCTCATTAGGATGGAATTGTGTTTTCTATTCTAATCAAGCGGTTCACTGTAACTCCTCTTGCCTACTTGCTTGATTGATGTGAATGAGTGATTGATTGATGGGCTTTGTTTGGTTTATAACTGGGTGATACATCGGTGCACTGATGTAAAGCGATCAGGTAAAGGGTAGAGAGACAAAGGACTTTCTGGTAGTAGAGACAGATGACCTGAATGAGTCAGTGGATGAGAAGAAGTGAAGCTGGTTGTTAAATGTGATCTTCCGTGAAGCACTGACCGTGCAAACTTTAAATTTAACCAAACAAAATGGCATGAGAATTCAGAGTCCCATTGCGTTCTGCTCCAGATCTTGGCTGACTTAAGTGACTCGCCAAAAGACAGACACTAAGGCTGACATCATTGGAATGCCATCATTTCGCTATGATTAATTTAAGTCCAGCGAGCACAGTGCAGGTTCGCTCCAAGTTAAAAAGCATTAACTATTCATTTAGCCCACAGATTCACAATTTTGACACAGACAGAAATCAATTCACCTCCTCATCAGTCAAGGTGTTCAAACATTCTGCTACCTGGCAGCGACGTGTCAGCGGGTTCAATCCATCACAGTGCGCGCTCACCTGCGATCTGACAGATGCACTTGTAAAAAGGTCCATCGCTTCATGTTTTTCAATCAATTCAAGTCCCACTCTCGGGTTGTTTGTCCATCAAAGCTCAGGACTCCAGCCTGCTACATGGCTAACATCTTGAATACAACACTCTCTCCGTCCTTGTTTTCGGATTATTTCGAGCCCATCTGTCATCTTTGACAGAATGCAGCAGCTACTCTATGGCAACGCGTGAGGATCGTGTTAATTGGTGATGGTGCTTTAAATCACACCAAAGGCTTTCAGCTCAGATCGATCTGAAAATAAATAGACGATCCAACGGGGTTAGTTTGGACAGTTGCCTCCCCCCCCCCCCCCCCCCCCCCATGCACTCACCAGCAGTAACAAAGGAGGAGTCAAGTTTGCTGATGTTGAAACAAAGGTTATACCCTGTGTGTTAGACTGTGTGCTGACGGTTGCACTGGGAGTAGTTAAAGCAAAATGACTGTTGGAGGTCAGTGGTCACCAGAGAGTGATGCATGGATCTCGGCCCGGAAATGGCTCATCTCCAGTGGTCAAGGTCAGAGCCAGATGTCCTGGCCCGGGTACAGCCACGGACATGAAGCATGTGTGTTCACATTAGGCTCTTCTCTTTTTTCTGGTTTATTTTTTTAATTTTTTTAATCACTTCCCCTATAATCACTGAATTTCTGCCCTGATTCACAAATATAGAACAAGAATTTAATATCGGTCATCATAGAAGTAAATACTGAACATAGGAAATAACACTATGAGAACCTATGAAGGCCCATGAAATGCAGACATTTCCTAGACTCTCCTTGTATAAATGATCTATGCTTTATGCGCACACATTACAGGGCGCAGAGAGTGAGAGGTGAATTCACTTCTGTGAAGTAAATATCATTCAACTTTCATGCAAAGCGGCTCTCATGTTTCCAGCAACCCCTGTGAGGACCTCCTGCTTTTGCTTCATCTTCTTCTCCCTTTTTCCTGCTTTCTCTGTGGCTCCATTTGAAGGGATTGATTTTTTGCTTTGCAGGTATCACTTTACCAATTTCAATTTCAAGTGGATTCTGCATTCACATTGTTGAATATTAAGCCTCCTCAGTGGGTGATATAATGAAAAACATCTTTTCCACCCCCCCCCCCCCCCCCTCGCTCTGCAGCGAGAAGAAGGCGCATAACAGAGTGGCGGTGTTGCCGCACGGCATCCTCACTTGGTAGAACTGAGAATTAAACACTTGGGCTGTCCTCGACCAAAGAAATTCGTAGTCGACTAAAGCTACAACTTTCTCCACAAAGAATCACACAAAAGCACCACATTTAATTGTGTGTTTACCAAAGATGTTCTCGTAAGTTTCTTGGAAAAAAGCACACAAAAAAAGACTTAGAAATCTTAGTCGCCTGAGACCAAAACAGCTGATTAATCGGCTAAAAGAGGGGTAACCCTAATAAGCTCCTCAAGCCTAATCAGAATTTTCCACCGTGGACTTCCTGCATGATTATGGTGTTGCAACTAAACCACAGCTGAATGTAAACATGATTAACGGTGTGAAATGCATATTTAGCCAATGAATGAAGACAGAGGGGGGGAAATTGCAAGAAAGAGGGAATGGACCAATGTGTGGTAATTAGTGGATAAGGTAAACAGCCGTGGGGGGAGCCAAAGGGCGGGTTCACAGCTTTTTAGTGGATGTTCTCATTGTGGCGCTGAGTATCCTCGGGCTCAGGGAGGGAAAAGCGAGGGAGGAAATCAGGAAATGCATCAAGTTCACTGAGCAGCAGTGGGGTGTTGTTCTGTGTCTGGTATACGCGTGTGTGTGTGTGTGTGTGTGTGTGTGTGTGTGTGTGTGTGTGTGTGTGTGTGTGTGTGTGTGTGTGTGTGTATATATGTGTGTATGTGTGTGTGTGTGTGTGTGTGTCTGTTCACACAGAACCGCAGCATGCTCTGTGCTGTGAGGGACTGCACTTTAACAGCCTTCTTTCATCAGTTGGAGACGGCATGTCGCTCGCACTCACAATTGATTGGTGGTTGGCCTGTAACCTTGGCAACACAGGCTGGAGGGGAAATGATAGTTTTCGAGTTGGTTCAAAAAAATGGGTTTGGAAAATGAAATGACACTGCTTTAAGTAATTGCATTTACCCATTCATTTCACCTACATATCCTCCTTACGTTAACAGGAAATGCCCCATGGGTGGGGGAAGATGACTTATCAAAAAGAAGCGTTGAATTTTTCACATTTGCTGTCAGAAGCCGCATACGGACGGGCGTGAAAAACAAAAAAAGGTTCTCCACACATCATGGTTGAAAAAATAAATAAATAAACTTGACTTTCCAAAATAGTTTAGATTTGAGCATTATGATATAATTCAAAGAGATGTTCCCGCTGCAAGACAGCTGGGTTTAACAAAAAGAATAAAACATGAAAAAACTATATTAATTAATTTAAAATACATCACAACTATACGCATGTGGAAGAACGGGGAAGCATTTTTCCTCATTGATGAGTTGAACATATGGACTTGCGTATCCTGAAAGGTGTTGCTTAGCTATAATCTAACACATGTTTCCAGATTATTTTAGGAACACACACACACACACACACACACACACACACACACACACACACACATACATACAGTTGTGGTCAAAAGTTTACATACACTTGTAAAGAACATAATGTCATGGCTCTCTTGAGTTTCCAATTATTTCTACAACTCTGATTTTTCTCTGATAGAGTGATTGGAACAGATACTTCTTTGTCACAAAAAACATTCATGAAGTTTGGTTCTTTCATGACTTTATTATGGGTTAACAGAAAAAGTGACACAATCTGCTGGGTCAAAAATATACATACAGCAACATGAATTAGCAATTTTGGTGACTTAGAAAGTTGTGTCAATGAAATGAGCTTCATAGCATGGCCTCTTAACTTCTTATGAGTGATTATGAGTGACTACAGCTGGTGACTTCTCTGAGGCCATTTAAATAGGGCTCATTGGATACAAACGCCCACAAACGCTACAATGGGAAAGTCAAAGGAGCTCAGCATGGATCTGAAAAAGCGAATCATTGACTTGAACAAGTCAGGAAAGCCACTTGGAGCCATTTCAAAGCAGCTGCAGGTCCCAAGAGCAACAGTGCAAACAATTGTTTGTAAGTATAAAGTGCATGGCACTGTTTTGTCACTGCCACGATCAGGAAGAAAACGCAAGCTATCACCTGCTGCTGAGAGAAAATTGGTCAGGAGGGTGAAGAGTCAACCGAGAACCACCAAAAAGCAGATCTGCCAAGAATTAGAAGCTGCTGGAACACAGGTGTCAGTGTCCACAGTCAAGCGTGTTTTGCATCTCCATGGACTGAGAGGCTGCCGTGCAAGAAGGAAGCCCTTGCTCCAAAAGCGGCACCTTAAGGCTCGACTGAAGTTTGCTGCTGATCACGTGGACAAAGATAAGACCTTCTGGAGGAAAGTTCTGTGGTCAGACGAAACAAAAATCAAGCTGTTTGGCCACAATGCCCAGCAATATGTTTGGAGGAGAAAAGGTGAGGCCTTTAACCCCAAGAACACCATGCCTACCGTCAAGCACGGTGGTGGTAGTATTATGCTGTGGGGCTGTTTTGCTGCCAATGGAACTGGTGCTTTACAGAGAGTAAATGGGATAATGAAGAAGGAGGATTACCTTCAAATTCTTCAAGATAACCTAAAATCATCAGCCCGAAGGTTGGGTCTTCGGCGCAGTTGGGTGTTCCAACAGGACAGTGACCCCAAACACACATCAAAAGTGATAATGGAATGGCTAAATCAGGCTAGAATTGGGGGTTTAGAATGGCCTTCCCAAAGTCATGACTTAAATCCCATTGAGAACATGTGGACAATGCTGAAGAAACAAGTCCATGTCAGAAAGCCATCAAATCTAACTGAACTGCACCAATTCTGTCAAGAGGAGTGGTCAAAGATTCAACAAGAAGCTTGCCAGAAGCTTGTGGATGGCTACCAAAAGCGCCTAATTGAAGTGAAAATGGCCAAGGGACATGTAACCAAATATTAGCACTGCTGTATGTCTATTTTTGACCCAGCAGATTTGATCACTTTTTCTGTTAACCCATAATAAAGTCATGAAAGAACCAAACTTCATGAATGTTTTTTGTGACAAAGAAGTATCTGTTCCAATCACTCTATCAGAGAAAAATCAGAGTTGTAGAAATAACTGGAAACTCAAGAGAGCCATGACATTATGTTCTTTACAAGTGTATGTAAACTTTTGACCACAACTGTACATACTACACTCAGAGACATAAGTGGAGAAAGAAGAGAGGAGGGAGGGAGATCTTGATGAGAACATATTTGTTTTTGTCGATAGCTGGAGGAAGAATTCAGTTGAAGTTAATGAGAGGCAATTAGTTTTGATTAAAAATGAGATTGCTCCCCTACATGCAATGTAGCTATATCAAAACAAAATAATGATTCATTTCTGTTGGTATAAGACATTATTGTCGACAGCAAAAGTACCCATGCAGCAACGATACAATTGCTCTGAGGCCGAAGAAGAAGGAAAAGATCCATTTAGAGACTCATGATATAGTGAGTGGGTGTTTGTGTATGTATGCACATATACAAGTGCGTCTGTGTAAAATAGGTAGGACAACAAAATTGTGTTTGCGTGGGAAGTTTAAGCATGTTTAACTTTGTGTGATGATTCTTTAAACTCTGGTTACTATGTTTTTTTTATTGTGCGTTATTATCACTGTTCTTTTGTAATTATGTAATTATGGCCCTTAACTTTTTTCTACTAAATTCACTACCTTTCTTCCTCCACTCTTTGTTTTTCCTTTTGTTTGTTATATTATAGTTTTATCATTCTTTGTATCTGTGTGTGCATACATACAGAAACGTGTTCATACAGAAATGTGTGTCTGTGTGATAGACTAACCTGCGTTGTTACGTGTCTGTGCTCACCTCCCACAGCGTCCATTGTAATTGGGAAATGGTGGTGTGAGATGGAGCCATGTCTGGATGGAGAAGAGTGTAAGACTCTGCCCGACAACTCTGGATGGATGTGCTCCTCTGGGAACAAAATCAAGACCACAAGAGTGAGAGCTCACACACACTTACAAATGCATTTAAATGCACGCACAGACATCCACTCCCAATGCACAGATGCACATGTACATGTGAAATACACGCACATGGCGGTTCTGTATGCACATTTAACCCAGGCACACACTAGGGCTGCAACTAACAACTATTTTGATAATCCAACTAATCTGTCAATCATTACTTTGATTACCCTAGTATTAATCTGATAAAAAGCATTTTGAACAGCTTTTTTTGAAAAAAATAAAACTTGTACCTTGTATTCTTATGCAATGCTCTTTTACTACACATTGGAGATGCATCCATGCACCGACAATAAGGGAAATGTACCTGCACATATACAGTATATATACATATATACTGTATATATATATATATATAGCTACTTATTATTTCACATATTTTAGCATCTTGCAATATGTTAGCATCTAATGCCTTGTTAAGCACTTTCAGCTTTGAAAAGTTCTTTTTAAATTATATTATTATGTTTATCATTATTATATTTGATTAGATATTGCTCAGTTTCAGTTTCAGATTCACGTTAGACTGTCTAGTATGAAATATTCCAAATACTCCATAACTTTGTAGACCGCTTCAACAGAATTGCCTTGCTCGGCAACAGCTCGTGTCCATGTTTACTTCCTGTCAGCTGATGTCTGACCGGGCAGCTGGATACCTTGATCCATCACAAACAGACGGAAGTTATTTCTGTCCGTTATTTCCGTCCATTCCGTTTGTTCTTAAATTAGAACATGTAAATGTGTGTTTGCCTTTTCTCCGCGTTATCAGTCTCTCCTTCCAACTCTTTTCAAATGCTTACTACAGAGACAGAGGAAGACGGCGTCATGTCCTGTAATTGGCTGGTTTACTGCCCCCATGGAAAACGCTGCCACAGCGCACGGCGTGCATCATAACGTAGACCGAATCGATGATCAAATCTGTTTGCCAACTATTTATATGATTTAATCGATTAGTTGTTGCAGCCCTAATGCACACACTTGCACACATGCCCACATGCGCACAGCAGCACATACTTTCACACGGTATACGCCCAAATGCCAGACAGATTTCCCTTTACTAGTCAACCTCCCTTGAACTGAGGAAATCACTAGAGATAACAAGAGTTTAAATACTTTGATTAAATGCTTTAGCAAAGCTTTTTCTGCCAACTGCTTCCTTAATTTTTAATTAAGCTTCTGCCATTTAACAATCAAACATGCACCACAGAGTCAAATGCGTGGGTGAAAGAAAAAAAAGGTGTCACACTGTATAGAGAATACTCACAGAGTCTGTATAACAAGGTGGACTCTGTTGGGTGTAAGCAACCTATCTAAGGGCCCATAGTAGTAAAGAACAAACATAAAGCAGGCAGTAAACAAACAGGTGGGCTCTGCCTCAGGCCACACTCCTCTCAGAGATAAAGTTAACTGCCACTCTGCTTCTCCACTGCCTTCCGGCTCTGTAAACTGACTCCGAATGCGGCATGCAAAAATAATGAAGGGAGTTAAGTCCTCCAAGGAAGCAGTCCAGCACTCTGTGACAGGTTGATCACCCGATTTGTATTCATATAATTGATCCCACCACCACCCACCTGCTCGCGATCAGCAAACCCCCGTCTTCTCTTAGTGCTCGGTGACAATGACTGAGAATAGAAGCGGAGGCTTAAGTGATGGTAGGGAACGGGTAAACAGCCAGTGAAGGTTAGACCACACGGGGCGTCCCAAGGCTGTTCTGCAGATTTATATGTCCGCAGATAGACATAAAGCTTTCACTGGACCCCTTCACAGCCACCACAGGCCCAAAATGTTCAGAGAGAAGTTGATCGAAAGGGCTCTTGCCATCCTGTCAAGGTAAGGCGCATAGTACTTTGTTAACTCTAAAGAATGCATCTCTAATTCTTAAGTCAGTCCTTTGCACAATTTGAAATAAGTAAACTGGAAATAACGATTGCCTTTTTAACAGACTACTATACATTAACCAAGGTTGTACATTTCTGCGCACGAATGGAGGAGGAGCATTACTACATATCTATGAGTAAAATGGCTTTGGTCTGATATTATCAAAACCGTAAGAGGGCGAAAAAGGTCAGGCCAGAAGCTGCTTTTCTACCCAATACACACGTGTCCTTTTTTCTTGACCCTCTCTTTGCAGAATACCCAGCCATACTCCCCTTTTTAGCTTCCGGAAGCAAAATGCAGAGGATGGGTCAACAGAAATTGAGCTGCATTCTTGCTTCTGTAAAGGTTAGTCTTTTTCTCAAGCTATTCTTTGTTTTTATTTTTTCGTCTCTCACATCACTTGTACTGCACTTGAGTGTTGGGGCGGCAGGAGTGGGACCAACTCATGTTCAATGACTTCTCATTAACCCAAATACTCAGCGCGAAATAATCAAGTGTGTGTTTACATGCTGTGCATGATTAGGCAGGCGTGACACAAATACTGAACGCACTGCCGCCCACTGTAAATATTTATCACTCGGCACAAGCGGCGCACGCATAAATAAAAAAGGAAGTTGCTGCATGTTCATACAAAACGGTGGCGGGCGTGATAAAATACATCAGCCAGTACGTAGACGGGTAAACATGGATGTGCTGCAGCAGCACAATCATGGAGTACTGTAGCAACACACACACACACACACACACATACATACACAGAGCCAGGTCCACCCCTCAGTAGAACCCTGCTGTCAGTGAACAGTGTAATGGAAGGATCAGTCGCTCCTCCTTTCATCGCCTCCTTTGTTCCATGTCCTGTTTTCGCTATCGGCCGCTGTGTGGCCTTGATTACAGTGACTTACTCCGTTCTGCCAATCCCATTAGGCTCTAATCTGTGACATGCTACTTGCTCCTCTGTGTGTGTGTGTGTGTGTGTGTGTGTGTGTGTGTGTGTACACATGTGTTTGATATGTCTGTTTGTTTGTTTGCGTGTATGCTCCCACATGTGCGCGAGACCCCCGGGCAGGCCCTTTTTCGCCGTGTGGCTCCTTATCAGAGGCCACTTGATATCCCAATCCCGATCCTCCTCTGGGGGTCTTGTTGAAGCAGCTATCAGCACACAGCAAATCCACCAATGCAACATGAAAGGCCTTTTATCCTGCACTCTGCTCCCTTTTTTTTTTTAAGTCAACATTCCTCATTCACCTGCCTCTCGAGCCAAATTGACTCATATGTGTTTGTTGCAACAAAAACCAGCAAGCACACAACACAGCATTGTTTATTTTTGTTTGTTCTTTGCAATTCTCCGCCATTTCATTTCACCTGCAGGTTTACATTTTGCTCTAAAGAAGTGTCAGTGAAGATGAGGCGGGCACACACAGACATGTTTAACAGCAAAACATATTTCACGACATCTTTAATAAATTTTTTTTTTTTTTAATGGCATGAGAAGTAAGAAGCCAGTGCCTGACACCCGTGTTTCTTCTTTTCTTTCTATGTCTTTCAGAGAGGGAGCCCTTCATTGCCTGTTCTGTAGCAGCAGACAAGGCAGGCCCTTTTGTTTGTGGAAGTCACAGTGAGAGCGAGACTGGGGGAGCAACCTTCCAAAAAAAAAAAAAAAAACACTCGCCCACCATAGATCTGCATTACCCGCTCCGCTCGCTAAATAGATCAAACCACTCCCTCCAAACAATTACACTCCTTAAGAGAGACAGGCAGAACGAGTGGGCTGGGAATGAAAGCATCTTTTCTCCCCTGCTTTTGATGACAGTGAGAAGAATTATGTCCATGTGATAACCTCACTGTTAAGTGTGCTCAAGTGAATTTGAATTTGTCATCAAGGCGGGGATGCCGTTACACAGCCATCAGACGTTCAATGTGGATTTTCTTTAGTTATTTCATGCTGCAACATAACTCATGTACAGCAGTTGTTTTAAGCATTTCTATTATGGAATATGTAATTGTTCACATTAGTGAGTGCAAAGCGTTGGACTCAAGTGGATACTTCCACACTTCACAGTGGGTCCCATTCAACTAGTCCAACGTGATTTACTTGCTGTTCAGAGACCAACGTGTCCCCTATAAAAAAGGAGCGCAGGGCACTTTTTTTAAGCAGAACAGCACACTGACAGGATGTAGCCCATCTGTGAGACAATTTCAGAGCATAAGTGACCCGCCAGCAGACGCATCGCCATCTTATTTGTCAAAATCGGGAGACGACACTCTGCAGTTGATCAAAATGAACTCCAAGCGGCCATGCCACACACCGTTCAACTTCACAGAGAACTCATCTGTTCCATCACTGTGCTTGACAACGCCTCTCCTCCTCCTGCAGTCCTGTACAATGTCACCACCATGATAAACATAAAAGCACGCGCAAATGGTCGACAGTAGTGCATCGTTTGAGATAAATGATACTTTTAAGTCCGAGCTGCCGAGAATGGCCAGATTGTCCTACTTTTGACTTTTTGTACAGGTTTAGGGGGAGGAGGAGTGCTACTCATTAATCTATCGCCGTTTCTTTCTCATTGTCGATGTCACATTAAATGGATCTTGATGTATTTTGTTGTCTTGAGTCTTCTGTTTTTTTTAGAGGGTGCTCTTTAGTGCTGTTTTAAGAAGGGTTTCTTAGCTGGCATGATTGATTTGTTCAGCACCAAACAAGAAAGGGGGAAAGGGGAGACCGTGTTTGCACTAAATTATTTTGCTACGGCAGTTGTCCTTGGCTCCTTTTACTAACTGAAGTCTGAGTAAATTGCAATTTAATGCGGACGGCAAATTAGAATGCAGCCGGCTTAGTTGCCAGCAAAGACGGGATCGGCAGCAAATCCTTGAGCAATCCGCCACTACCTGCTGCACTGTTCATTTGAAGAGACAAAGGACAAAAAAAATAAAATAAAAAAAGAACAGAGGGCACTTATAGACACACACACACACACACACACACACACACACACACACACACACATGTGGGTTGAAATGACAGCGTTTGCATCCTCTCCCACTAACAAACCTCTGGTGGATTGGGTGTGAGATAGAGAGAGAGACGTAACGTCTAACCTCTTACTGCTCTTGTTCTGACAGAGGTCATTCTCTGCTCTAACGTTTTCATATGACGTCCTAAAGTAGATGATACAGATGATGAGCCCAGGAGATTAATGTGTTTAAGGATCACGGGGGGGGGGGGGGGCTGCTCAGAGAAAGACGCTGGTACGAGAGCTGGAGGTGAAATCCACATGTTCAATCTGAGACTGTGAAGTTATTTAGAGCATACAAAGGAACAGCTGCACTGCAACTTCCTAAATAGGCAAGACATAGTCAGCAAGGGAGAATATGTCAGTACTGCTAAGTGTTTCCTTAACATGGGGCTGTGAGACAGCTCATTTTGACATCCGTCTCAACAAGTCATTTGATCTTCAAAAAAGATTCTTCTTTAAAAAAAAATATACAAAAAAGAATGTGCCAGTGGTGTTCCACTTATTTCTAGTGATGCTTCCCTTGTTTCATTTACTGTCTAGCGTCTGTGTCCTCAAACGAGATACAAAAAGTACTCCACACATTCACACCTGTGCAATCCTGTAAATGTGTTATTTTAGAAATCTTTCTAAAACATCAAAATACATATGTAATGGTATATTAGAGAACAATTGTTTTTAGAATGAATAAATTTGGATTGGAATAGAGGACACATTTTTAATAATTTAAGTAAAGTGCAGAAGTGAAACATTCCTGGATCTGCACCAGAAATAATACCTGTATGATCTAACTGCTTACACATAAAATGTCTTTGAAATATTTAAACAGGTTTTGGAGGTATTGACTAACGGCCTTTAAAGTATGGAAGGAGAAAAGGCAGAGCTGAAAATGACACTTCCTTATTGGTTTTCATTAAAAACTGTTGAAACAAGTGCAATCCTTTGGCAAAGAAACAGATGCATGACCTAAATAGCTTGCTTGAATTAAGACTTGTTGTAATGTCTCAAATGATTCTGTCAAATCAAACACAGTCTCCCAACAATACAACAACTGCACTGCATTATGTTTTCAGACATGCTCGACGCCGACGCTAAATTAAACCCAAATTAAAATGCCAGCGAGTCTCCTGCTTTCAAGATTGTTCTCTAAATAGTCTCAAAATAACACACCAAACACAGTAGGCAATTACAGGTGCACATAATTCCACCCAGAGAAAGTGGTCGATAGCATCATTTGGCTCCCTTGCCAGCATGTCCAACATATTGGAGCTCTGAGATTCTGTATGTGCTGCAGCTCACAGAGTCCCGAGCAGCCCCCTTCACGACCAAATCCTCACACCTGGCTGCCACCTGCCAAGCCTGCAGGAAATGTCACCGCTGTATTTCTTAATTGAACAGGATTATGGGATTTCTAATTGGCCCGACGGTATTCAGGGAACTTCAGACTTCTTCACTGTCAAATACTAAAAGCGGCAACATAACTGGAAAATGTGTTGAAAAGTGAGGCGAAGAGGTATTCTGTAATAGCTTTTGCTGCCGAGACGGTCATGAGAGGGCAAGGGACTCCACTGTTGTAGACATCGTGCGCATAATTTTTATTCAGGTTGGGCAGGATGCAGAAAAGCAGGACATTCAATAGCAGTCTCAAGGTTGAATAAGAGTCCCTGAACCAGAGCCACAGAGAAAAAGCTCAGACTGATGCCATTTAGCAAAGCCAAAGTCATTTTATTATGTTGGAGGAATTCCTCAGCTATGATTGGCTGGCTCGGTTTGAAGGCGCAAATGATGGTGTGTGTGTGTGTGTGTGCGTGTGTGTGTGTGTGTGTGTGTGTGTGTGTGTGTGTGTGTGTGTGTGTGTGTGTGTGTGTGTGGAAGGGGGGGGGGGGACAAGCTGAGAGTGGAGGGGATGTGACTAAAATGGTCTGAGATCAAGTCAAAAATATAAATTTGTGACTCAGACATACACAGCGTGGAAACACACCAGGGTGTTTATTGTACAAAGAGCTTCCCTGAAATACCCCGGTATACCTATAAATGCCAAACACACCTCCATTGTCTGTGCCGTTCACACTCGTGTAAGCGGTCTGTTTTTAGCGGCAGCGGGAACCAGGAGGTGAGACGCGGCTGTACAAAGCCCCCGCAGTTCAAAAGACTCCCCTCGTTTTTTTTCTTGAAACACACGAACGGTGCAATTCCTCTGGGTGTAATCCTCGCGCTCTTGTATGCCTTTGTTCTATCTAAGTGCATGTGTGTTTTTTCTCTCCTCTCCTCTTCCCCCTCTGTGCTGCAGATTCATCCCAGGACCTAACAGAGGGCTCCCGTTGCAGGGCTGCGTGCCAGGCTCTTCCCTTCATCTACCCTTTCTCTTCCCACCGAACGGACTAAAACTATTACATCCACGTCTACTGACTGGATTACCTGGGACCACAGAAAGGATATCCACCCAGATAAAACAGCTTTGCTCGCGTGGTGCCAAGGATTTGGAACCAGACTAATCCCCTGTTTGATCAATGAGCCCCATGTTGGTGACTCTCCTCTTCCACACAGCTGTGGCCAGTCTCCGACCCTCTCTCTCTCTCTCTCTCTCTCTCTCTCTCTCTCTCTCTCTCTGTCTCTGTCTCTGTTTCCTTCCCTCTGTCCCCCGCTCAAAAACTGAAACAGCTTAGCAGGGGTTATTTAGAGGTTGTTAAAACATTATTTGAAGACATTCGCACTGCCTGAAAGTAAACCGGTTTTAGGAGCTTACATGGACCTGAACATATGGGATCCACAGAACTGAGGGCAAACTGAAAGGGGGGAGGATTACCTTGATTTCCTTTTATTTCTGTTTGGAAAGCATTCGTGTTGGACTCGCTGCCTGCAGCTGGACGGCCTTGCTGTGTCTACACTGAGGTTGAAAAACACTGGATTGTCAGTGACAGAGACCGCTAGTAGCCTATCACGACTTGATGAAGGATCTTTGAGTGTCTCCGGGGTCCTCGCGGCCTCGCCTTCAGCCTTCGCAACGGACATTTTGACTTTTATTTGTGGGCATGCCCGATGTAAATTCATGAGCACTTCTTTTCTTTGTGTGTAAGATAATTTGTGTATAAAAACATATATAAATACATCACGTATAAGATGACAGATCCAAGAAGCTGAAAGAGATATTGAAGACTCGCTTGAGTATTGATCAGCCACTGAATATACTTATCCAGAGGCTGTTGTTGTTCCGATGCGGTGTGTATAGGACTGCTTTGCAGTATACG
This sequence comes from Cebidichthys violaceus, assembly GCF_023349555.1. NCBI lineage: Eukaryota > Metazoa > Chordata > Actinopteri > Perciformes > Stichaeidae > Cebidichthys > Cebidichthys violaceus. The sequence continues at coordinate 1,818,402 of NW_027176428.1, read as the reverse complement.
CTTGCTTTGGAAAAAAAAGCAGAGTCATAAAAATAAGTATTGGTCACTTTCGTCAGTCAGCAGATGTCCTTGGTTAATGCCAGAAAATGCTTGTAGTTTCTGTAAAGATGAGGAAAACATTGTATAGAACTGCCTCACAAAAGAAAGCAGCACTAACAACAAGCCCTGAGCTTCCCACTCAGACACAGCAGGGACATAAAACAGCAGCAGAAAAACTTGGAGCGTAATCGGACACTTATTGTCTATTTCAGCTGTGGAAAGTGGTCATGGCCGACTGCTTGACTGTGTTTGTCGTGTTGATCTCCCCTCTCACGCGCCAGAGGGAGATGATGTATTTTTAAAACGACAGTGAGAAAGTATAGTTACTATTGAGAAACATACAATTATCCCCCAGTAGATATAAGTACATTACAGGACAGCCTTATGAGAAATAAAAATGGTTTTCTATACTGATATGCTGTCTCTCATTCCTTCACATTGTTACTGATCTTTTGAAAAATACTCCTCTTATGTTTGATATGTTGTAATATGCGGGTGGAAGATCTTGTCAGAGTTTCATTTATTTGATATGTTAACACAGACTCTTTGCTTGAGTAAACAAGCAATCAACAACAGCACAAGGCGAGTGTGAAAATGACTTACGGGCAGACAAACACACACACACACACACACACACATGCAGTGAGCACACACACAAATCTGTGATGCGTCATTTATACAATTCCCTTTGTGGCACAGAGGATTTATCAGAACAGCACATTCAATTCATTCATGCAATTAGAATAAAGATTTCCAATATCGTGGCAGGCAAAATTCCAAATGATTTCCAATATCAACCTCCTGTCTCGGCTGATATGAGCTTCGTCTCCTCTCCCAGCGGACGCACTAGTGTACATTCATCATTTAGGAATTTGGCTAGTTTCGTGGAGCCCGGCGCCTCGATGAGCAGTCACAGAAGGTATGAAAAAGACAGACACATCAATCTCCCGGCGGTCTTGCCAGAGTCGTGAAGGAATATGCAAAGGGAGAGGGAGCAATGGCGTGTTTTTTTCCTCCTCAATGAGCCGTTCCCGTCTTTGTTTTCTCATATCTAATAGGATTCACTGTCCTGCAGTCTTATTGAGCTGGTGTGAAAGAAAATGAGTCAGGGAATGAGTTTGTGTGTGTGTGTGCGAAAGTGTCTCTGGGTGCGTTTTTGTCGCTGTAAATGAATGCATGCGAGTGTATGTGTATTTGTCAGTTTTACCATGCTTGTAAATGTATTTTTAGTGTACCCAGAGTCTGTGCGGCGCTGCGTACTGTGAAGATTATCCTCAAATTCGGTGCCTGTGTAGAAAATCAAGGGATTTCTCCCTCCCTGCTTATGCAAGTTCTAAGTGGATTTTTGCTTAAAAAGGTGCTTGGGGATCACAAATGGAAGAGGTTCTTTTTTCGTATTCTCTTTTATGCACTCCTTTAGCTTTATCTAGAAATGATGGAGTCGTGCTGTGGAGGGAGGTCCTGCTCCATTTTAGGCAGAGCAGAAAGGAACACAGCGTGAATAGATAACAGGGACCAGGTCCTCCTCCCTCTCAGCGGTGCCGTGCAATCTCAAAAGAAAGACATCCATCAAGTCCTGCCGACCTCCCACCGAGACACAGAGACAGCCGTGTCCACATCACGCCGGACGGCTAATCAACGGCTGACAGCAAGGACAACCTTTTTCACACAGCCAAGACGTGTGCAGGAGATGTCGGGCTGTGTTGTTTAGAAAACTTGCATCTGTAACTTCCAAGGGTATCTCAAGTGAAACACAAACTTTTGCCCTTGCGCATAGAAGTGAAATGCCTGGTTACTTTTTGAGAGTTTTTTGTAAAAAGCCTCCGCTCCTCTTTGCCACCGCTTCCTCCTCTTCGCACTTTATCACATTCATAATCTTTAATAATTTTGAATAGCAAACTATAATCTGTGGAAAGGGCACACTGCTTACCTGTGGGGGCTGTGCAGTGTATAATTATAGTCATTATGGTTATGAGTCACTGTGAATGTCGCCTTTATAATTAACATCTACTGGAACTGGACAACTGAGAGCACCTCAAAATCATTATGACACTCAAACTTGGTCTCAGAGACAGCTGCTCAGCGAATTCGGCATCACTGCCAAAGGCCCATTTCCCGTAAAAGAAAGGCAGAGTACATTCTTGATTGATCGCTTTAAATCATTAGACATAAGAAAAGGGAAAATGACGTGTCAACAAACACAGTTACAGCTAACGAACTAAATAGCAAGTGATAAAGATCAGCCTGCTGCTGCTGCACTTCCTCTAAAGTCAAAGCAGCAAACAACACACAGAGAAACACACCAGTGCCCTGCTGCTACGCGCCGGTGTTTGCAACAAACGAACAGCAACACTGATGGGTACACAATACATCACTGTCACAGGCCCAAGACTGTGCGCCATGACCGGCAACCACCAATACAGTCGTCAGCTAAAAATGACTTGGCCGTCTGATTGCAGCTATAATGACAATTTACTTGTCTTCAGCTGTAGCGTTTTCCTCACCTCATCTCCCCTCACGTTTCTAGCCAAAGTGTAGCAACTGAACCCCGACCAGAACACCAATGTCGTCACGGACCAGCCTCACTGGGAGATCTCAGACTTAACACCTTCCTGTTGTTTCCACACAGCTGGATCGACGTCAACACACAGGCTCTCAGTTGTTTGCCACAAGAATGACGGGAGAGCTGGAGTACATTTTTTTTTTTTTTTAAAGGCATCAGGAAGAGAAAGTAGCTAATATGATATTGCCATGAGCCTGAGGGGAGTATTCAAGCATACTGTGTATATTTTTAGAAGTCACGTAGATTCAGTCTCATTCCACCCTCCAACTATACCAATCACACATTAAATAAATCTGAAACACGTGCTTTCAGTCATTTGTTTTCATGACCTTTACATGGTGGCACACGGGGGATGTAGAGTGAGCAGTCTGCTGCTGTCAGAATGGGACCGTCACACAAAGGGATGAGGAGACACGGCACACCTTGCGGGCTTAAAAAGCACTTGCGTGAAATGTGAAAACCAAGAAGTGCATGTGGGGTTTTTTTCACATTCTGACCCCAGTGCAATGCAAGGCAATGTGTCCTGGTATAGCATTGCATTACATCATAGTGTTTAATCATTGAGGGGTTTTTTCAGTTCACTCTGTATCAAGAGTATATACTGTATATGGGTATATACTACATATACTGTACATAAGTTAGATAATGTTCTTTCAAATTATGTTTCTAATATCCTCTTACTGCGTGAATCATTTTAATTTGGGTAAGAAACAATTTTACAATTTTTCTTCTATTAGTATATTAGTAAATTTGTTATGTGGACAGGTCTGATAATAATAACCAGGCACAGATTGTACTGGCTTCTTTTTTAGTGGAGGTCAGATGAAATTTCATGCTGTCGCTCTTTATGGAGAGTTCACAACAGCAGCCTGGCCTTCAGGCTGCCTGCCAGAGACAAAGACTGTTGCCGTCAGTCCATACCTGCCCACACACAGTATGATGCAGTGAACTTATCGAAAGTTTGGTCCATGGAAAGGAAAACTAGGGCATTTGTCTTGCCTACACACTGATTGAAAAGTTTTTGCCATGCCACTGGGTCCGTGCAATATCTCTCTTTCACTCTCTGCCAGGCCTGTGTAACCTGTGTTTCTTAATCCATACATTTTACTCTGAAATGTGAGCACATTTTTAACCAATAGTGCTTTTTAAATAACACCCTCAAGTCACATCACAACATGTTTTATCATAACTGGTTTGGTTTGTCGCAGTATAGCGATAGTTCACTTTTTTGTTTCATGTGACTCACAATGATTAAAGCAGTTAAAGCAGTGACTTTCGGTAAAATCTTTGCCAGAGTAGGAAGTGACCAATCAGCGTGGCACATGGATACGTCTACAATATGCATGCATTGCTAAAATATATTCTAACACATGGTATACATTTGTTAGGCAGACAAACATCACAATAAATGGCCCCAGAGACACAGAGAGCTTGGTGTCAGCGCACCAGTAGAGAACAGCTTACGCACTGCTACAAAACGTGCAAAGGTGCACCTACACACAGTGAGTGTCTGGAAATCGGTGCACCAGGATAAACAGAAAAATAAAAGAAATAATGGTGTCAGCACACCGTGGCCTAATCAGACAATACACACAAAGCCAATACACGGTTTAAAAAAAGGAAATATATATATTGAATTTGTCATGTTTTACATTACAAACTTCTATTGAGGCTTTTGAATAAACCTTAAAATGTCATATTGTATGATGTCATCAGCCTAAACAATGGGATAAATATGATTTTGTGTTATTGTGGTTGTATTAAATGTCTTTGTGTGCAGCAAGCCGGAGAGCACACAGTTTTAAACCACAGTGATAATGTTGTCTTCAAAGGGCTAAATGCCAAAAAATATTCACAACGAATACTTCAATAGAAACATGGAATTGGAAAATGATTACATCTATCTTTTTTCAATAAATGTTGTCTTTTGGACTGATGCAAATACAGCTCAGTGTGGCTCACTGTGTATGTTTCTCTAGGTTATCATTAATAATCATGAATGACGCTCAAACTGTTCGGTACAGTCCTGTAATATATAAATATATATGTATGTATGTATGTATTTATTTATTTATATTGTAAAGAAGGCACTTACTTTATTTGCAGACGAAGACCATGGGCCTTTTTGTGATTGACAAAGATGTCAATCACATTGTTGTAAAAGTCGTCTTTATTAGGTGTATTCCTCATATGTCTGTCCTTTGCAGTGGAGCTATGAGCCAAGGACCAAAGCCTTTTCCGTTTCCTTCTGTTTCGGCTGTATGTCTTTATCCACATACGGTCTATGGTCTTTGAGCGCGTTAACACTGAACAGTGGTGGTGGTAAAAGGCATAGTTAAGACCAGCTTCAATAGCTTTGTGGCCTCGGATACAGTCCCCTGCAGATCATGAGTAGCTGTAGAGGCGTCACTCCTTGAGAACACCACCACTGATATTTGCAGCTTGTTTGTGATATCCTGCTCTCATTCACTTCTTTAAAATGCTGCTTGTGTGTCATTTCACATGGCTCCTGATGAGCTCCTCTGAATCCGATTGGATGCTCAGATAAACACAGTTGAGGAGATCGACCGTGTGGCTAACTTCTTACATCTTTTTTCTGCCAGCACATGCAACAGTTCAACATAATTTCCATGACAGGCAGAGCTGGCGTTACTCTAGTCATTTCCCAGAAAGGCTAGCTCTTGCTTGGCTAGGCAATAGATCACATCGATGAGGCATTTTACTATTTCCGTCTTTTCCTTCACCTGCGCTGCTCGTCCAGGGCCGTGTCAATGAGACACCTGCCGAAGGGTTTTCAAGGCAATTTAAGAGTGGCAATGGGTTTCATGCTTCAGCAGAGCTTTGGGTAGATTGTTCAGGTCACAGTGTCCCCCTTTGTATCCACACGCTGTCACTGCTGGAGAAGCGTTGGCATGGAAAACAAAAACAGTTTGCTAGTCTGGCAGCCACAGCCAGACCAGTCTTACGACACTGGGTACATCCCAAGTCTCTTATTTGGATCCCCGTTTCCCTCACTTGCGTCCTTTCCTTGCATCTTAGTCCCTCCCACCAGGGATGCATGGAGAGATGCAAGGAAACCATGCAAGGAGAGAGGAAACGAGGAAATGATAAATAAGAGACTTGGGATGTACCCTGTGTCATGTGACATGCGGCAGGGTCAGGTAGCAGCAGGGGGCAAGGAACCTTTAAAATATAAAAGGCTCATTACATCACTGAACTCACATTTAGTGCCAAGCCGGTGGTATTCTACATTCATTTGATTATAAATAACTAACCACCTGTTAAAATGTTAATGACATTTAGCTCTCTGTAATTGTCTGGAGGTGGCGCTAATCGGCAAATTTGATATGCCTTCATAAATGTGCTTTTATCCCAGTACTTGTTCCTTTGTTCGTTAATTAATTTAATTAGCATTTGCACTTTGTTTAGCTAACATTATCAAGCAATATCTTTGCTGAGACGTTCCAACATTAATTTGGAGATAAAACCTTTAACGCTGGTAAGAAATAATCCTTTTGAAGGTGTAAAAGAAACACAGGGCGCTGTATGTAACTTCCTCTAGTTTAATGACTGTCATAACAGCATAAATGTTTATCACTGAGGCAAACTGTAAAGCATAAGCACACTGTCAAGTCTCTGACAGACCATATCATCAAGTCCAAGCAGTTTTAACCATAGCCATTAATAAATTGTTATAATTGCAGTTTGGTCAGCGATAATAGGTTGGTTGTGTATCATGATGTATATATCTTGAGTTGAGCCGTATGCAATTGCTGACAGAGCCTAAGTAAACGTAGGTAAACGTTGGCCTTGAACTTCCTGTATTAAGGAACCGGATTTTAAGAGCAAGTGGAAAAAGAAGCATACTATACTATTCTGAGTAGTTTTACTGAAGTATGTGTAATCCTGAGACAAATTATGAATAATGAACAAAAACAATTAAACATAATCATAAAAGTATAAATTATGAATTTTAGGAAATGATAAAAAATACTACTATGATGCAATTTTAACATTTATTTTTAGCTTTGGTGAGGCACTGTCTAATCTGCCCGCACATTCATTTGTCAGGACTCTTTGACCTACTTAAATAAGTAAAAAAATATCGAGCTTACATAATTCCACAAAGGGGGAATTTAATGAATTGAAACTGTCACCTTTTTCACACAAATTGATTTGAAAAAATTAAATGAGGTGATATCACTTGAGAGGGTTCAGCTACATCAACATTGATCATTTATACTTTTTCACTGTTATCGACATTGTAGTGTTTACTGCCCTATGTGTGTGTTTTATTTAATCTATCTATGTAAATTCATTCATGGCATACAGCATTATAACGTTGATGCAATAGAGTTAGAAACAGCTCTCTGCAGAGTCTTTAGTCAGGGTTAATGGGAAAGGTGATTGTCTAATGGTTGCAGGATGGAACCGCTTCTCCCAATTCCATCCTCAGCCAATGAGCTGCTCTGTTCTCTGGTATGCAAATAAGAGGCACAAGGGCAAGCAAGCATGGCTGGTGAAGGACAAACTCTTTGGACCAGGAGGAGACAGAGCTACCCTGTGGGCCAAGCATGCCTCATTAAGATTCAACACTATCATTTCACTTAGGCAGGTGAAATCTGAGCGCCATGCATGGAGTCCATACAGTGCCAAGAACACAAGCAGGCGTTTGCTTGCATAAGCAATAGAGACAATTGTGTGTGACCTGTAGTTGTTTTGCAATATAGTTGAGGCTATCAAACCAGGATTTAATGTGAATTACCATAATGTCCTATCCAGGCCCTAACTGCATATAACTCACAGCAGCAAATCACTGTTTAGCGAATCATCATAACCCAGCAACAAGCATACAGACACACAAGCACGCAAAAAAAGGCAGCGCTCTTTCATGTAAGTAGCCAGTATAGAAAACCTTGCTGCTAGAATGGAATGTTAACATGAGCATTGTGAAGAAATCAATTCCGATGTTATTCCCACGACAGTGTCTGGGTATGACCGTCCAGGGTATTTCTATTTTGTATTACCTTCCCCATCTTGTTTTTCCCCAAGCTATCATCCCAAATAGAATGGCGTCTGTGTCTCAAGACGATGGCCATTGATCCACATTGGAAGTGAGATACTACTGCCCGAGCCATTAGCACAATGCATTTTGTTCGTTGTGCTACATTGATGAGTGCAACCAGACAGACCATATAAAAAGGCCTGCTGGCTTTTTTAAAAAACAATGCTGTGTAGCAAATACCCATGTCATTGAATTATATTGCAGCTGCTCTATACATAACCTGTTCCTTCTTACTATACGTTTACACATATATGGCTTCACTTACAATGGTAATCAGCCCTAGTAGTAGTATTTGTAAGCACATGGACGCATAAGAATCAATGTGAAACACACAGAATGCTAAACAAAGAGGGCCTTGTTCACTCTTTGTCCCTCATGGATCTATTAGGGAGAAATGGTTGACAGCCCTCTGGATGGATGCAGTCCAGTAGGAGGTCTCATCATTATCTCATAAAGTTTCATATTCCAAGTATACTTGTAGCACTTTCACAGTCACAACTTGTTACACTCGCCCACATGCAAGAGAATATCCAATGTCCCTACAGTCCTTTACATCAGACCTGCCAAGAACAACTTCTTCAAATATACTCTGCAAAGCTAACATGAGAGGTTGAAAATTGTCCGACTTTGACAACCAGGTGACTTATGAAGCATTTCAGCACTAGTACTTCTGTTGGCTGTCACAATGTTAACTATGCTACCTTTCACCAAACTCACAAACTCAATAGAGGCACTGAAATATAAAGCTGAGTTATCTTTAACACTGGTTCATCAAGAGGCAGTCAGCTTTCCCTGTCTCCACTCATCTTAAGCAATGCCCGCTTGACCAGTGTTGCGTTACGCTTTGAAACTTGTGAAATAAGAAATAACATTTTGTTGCCAATTATTTCACTTAATGGTCCAATATTCATTTAAGAATGCTCCAAAGTAGGATGATACATTCAAAGTAGAAGCGATTGCGCTTTGTGTTTAGTCTCGTGTTCAACATGATGCTCCAGGTGTTAAATATATTTGTTTCATCTCCAAAGCCTCACACATCCATGACGTACTGCTGAGTCAAAGACCCTTTTCGAAAATTTGCCCAAATGCCTCACGTCATTGAGATCCAGTGATCGCCACTGTGGTGCACCTTTCAACTGACCACCTTGATCTTGAGCTGCTCCATCAAACGACCCCTGGCATGAAAGCTACTGATTGCCTCCCAGACTGTGCTTCATGGTAATCTAAAATGCACTTACAGCAGCAACAACTCTGCTTCGATGAAGCCATCGAGCACATATGACAGCAGTCCTGTGTGCTGAAGTAATTTCCAAAACCAGCGAAGCTTTAATATGAAAGGTTCAGCTGGAGTGGAACTGTGATCTCCAGATACGGTGGGCTACGCTGCAGGCCGGTAGGGGGATGTCCCCTGCCACCGCTCTCATTTCATATAACACTGGCAGTGCATTTTCCTGAGCTGCTCAGAGCGAAAACTATTTAAACTCATTCCCCAAATGAACAACTTAGTAAATGAATGCCTGGACTGTGTCATCGATTAAACAGCACAGTCTTTCTCCTATGATTCATACGAAGGGTGTGTGCACTCGGCCACATAATCTCTCTTTTTCATTTCAGCGCCTCCAGAATTGCCTTCTAAACACAAATAATGATAGTGGCAGCAAAGCTCTGCGAGCCTATCCACGAGCTCATATGAAATGTGTTGATCCTTTGGCTGATTCATAATTTTTCTCTACCCAGAAGCACAGGTCTGTTCCACAGCGGTCAGATATTTGTTTTACCGCATCCTAAATAGCAATACAATGCTATTAGCCAGTGCACATGTGAGAGACAATGTAATTACATCCTTTAAGGATGCCATGGTACTTTTAAGAGCGTGATAATTTGTCACTGTGTGGAGACACTAACATAAAGTCCAAAGCAGATCATCTTTGCCTTTTTTTAATATCCAGCAAAGCAACCTATTGTTCAAATCTTAAAGACACAACAAAAGCTAAGGTTACAATCATCAATTCCCAGCACTGACTCAAACATGCCTATTTCAGCCATGGTGTGTAACATGGAGTGTATTTTCCAAACCTATCCCAGACTTTCTGCTGCAAATGAAACAACTGAAAACCTTCCGCCTGATCCGACCCCCTCTTTAATACATTAATCACACTCACCTATAAATGAAACCCATTTAAATACCCCTAGTTGCACAAATAATTTGTGTAGCCAGGTTGAAAGAGTTGGGAGTCAAAGGCGGCATAATTAGACGGGACGATTCTCAAACCTAATACAAGATGTAATTAAGGAAATTAATAAGGTGCCAGCCCCCTTTCACTGGGTGCTCCGCCTGATGATTAATCACAGCCTGGGCTAATTTGATTTGTGACAAGGAAAGGGATGACTTGGTGAGTCAGTTAGGAGAGTCCAGTTCGACAGCATATGACATTAATAAAACATGAAAAGTGGGCGCTCAGAGAGGAACGAGAACCCACTCGCGATCCACGTGAAGCGATCAGATTAAAGAGGACTTTGGATAGATAGCCTTGTGACAAAGTCACTGACAGGGGATTGACTGCAAGTTAATCAATGTCTCTGAAGTCACATTTTTGTTATCACTGAGTAATTGGACTCAACACCTTCATAAATAAACAAGTGTTGACCACAGTATTCTCTTATTGAGGTGAAGACGGGGTAAAACCAGCATGGGGATTAAGGTGTATGATGGAAGGGTTGGCCCTGTGTATTGCTGTGCTGTCGTTGTAATATGACACAGTTCACCTCCTGCTCTGAATAAAAAAACCTAAGTGGAAGCAAACAAAATTCAGATGTATTTAACTTATATCTGGGCAGTTAATGTTTGTTATTGTGTTCACAGCTCTAGAGGGTAGACATAGTAACAGGAACACCTGTGTAATAAAACGTAATCCTGATTCCTCGTATTAAATTGTCTTTGAGGAGCACATGATGTTTGATTTTGAGCTTCAAACCATCATGTCTTACAGATGTTGAATCATTACTATCTCTCTATCACAGGTGATTTTGACAAATAGAGATCGTACAGTACGTGGTGGTGCTTCTGTACAGATGTTCCTGTTATTGCATTGCCTGCATATGCTCTAGGAAATACATGCAGGAGCAGCTACATTTACACGCAATGCAATATAAAATGTGGGCGTATACACACACACACACACACACACACACTTATAAACACCAAACACATGATTACACTCTCTCCCAGGAGCCAGAATATTCCCATCGTTGCCAAACCACTAGTCCCCCTCCTGTTTAATCTCCCAGGTGGGTAGGCTTGACAGTGTCATGGCCTGACCAGCGAGCGTGCACGTGGGGGAATCAACCCTCTGAGGACTGCAGTGAGACTAGCCGCAGAATGAAAAATAGTCAACAGCCATTAGAACCAAGTCCCTGTAGACTCTTGTGACTTGGGGAGTTTGTCATACACACTTAATGCGGTGATCCAAAGCAGATGCTGCTAATTAAGATGTCATAAGTAGAGAGCATTATGCACGGCAACGGCAGCTCCTTATCCATTTCATATATAGGATGTCATGTATGTGCTGAGACATGCCTACGGTGTGTTGTAGATGCATATTCATGGGTGTTTATAGAAGGGACATTTATCAAGGTTGGATCAAATCCTTTTCTGATCAAAAGAGGAAGTGTGTTGATTGAATTATAGATTAAGAACTATTTTACAAAACAAACGAAAAATCTTTTTTTAAAAAGAATATAATACAAAAATAAGTTAAATGAAAATGAATACAAAATGATGTACCTGGCCACTGTGGGAAAATGTTTACTCAAAAGTGCATTAATTAATATACATATATTCAGGAAAAAAACTACATATATACAGTAGCTTAAAGAGAGAAAACAATTCCTCTGTATTAAAAGTCTGGAGTCTAAAATAGATTTGCTATAGTTAAACATTATCTCTTAACCTTACCATAGTCAGTCTTTTTATAATTAAAATGAAAAAAGGAGTAGATCAACCTTTTTGTTATATTTGTTCCCTTAGTAATGAAACCATTTTAGTCACCTTTGAGTTTACATGAGTTTTATACACATTCACTTTTAAAATGTGCCTACATATAACATTACATATTTTAACAGTTGAGCTACAAAAGGAAAATGTTACCGTAAGTATGAATGTTGTGGAGTCACTTAAACAGACCATCTTATGAATTCAGTTTGCTCATACCTACAAGACTTGAGTTTGGAAAACATCCACCAAATGATTGATTTAGTCGAGTCAGATATCTCCTTCATCATTCACCAAACTGTTGGGAGTGTTTAGATAGTGACAAATCTCACTGCTTTTGGATCTCTAAAGCTTCAGTTACATCTAGTGAACGTTTTGTAGATGTAAAATGAAACCTGATTCTGCAACTGCAGAGCCCATTTCCTGTCTCGGTGTATTCATAAACTGAGAAGTGATTTGACAGAGCAAACCATGTATTTACAGTTTAACATTGGATGCAAAGACTAATGAAAGCCTATTTCACCCAAACGCATGTAGGAATGGTGCGTGCAGATGCGTGTGTAAAAGCGGAAAGTATCATTCATGTGTTATACAACCCATTTCATTATATCTGTCTTGAGCTGATTTGTCTCTGGCCTTGGTAGACCTCAGTGACAGAGGCAGAAGTGTGGGCTGGCTTTGACAAGGCCAGAAAGACTGGCAGGGACTGTGGAAAATAAGGATGACGCTCTGAGACAATGATGGACACAATTAACTGTATAGACCAGGCCTGATGATACATACTGTAAGTCTGTACACATATTTTCCCCAAGAAATGGATGAAACTGGAGGTGGAACAGGTCTAGCTGTCATAAAATACTGCATGTAGGAAGTGAGTGGGTGTAGATAGCAGTCAGGCTATCTGGCTGAGATGTGCCCTGCCAGTTGTAATAGAGATGTGAATGTCCCGCTGACAGTACCTGGACAGGGTTGCTCATGGGGGGAATATTTGCTTTAGTTTTGAGGGAGATAGAAAGCATAGTCATAGCTGTAACATTTATCCTGTGCAAACGGCGAGACATGTCCTACGAATGAAAGTCAATATACCCGACTGATAGACAGACGGAGTGGCTCACACACAGCCGGATCTAGCAATGACTCAGTCCGCTGCCTCCAACGGCTTCCTGCTGTGATGCACAACATGTACTGTGAGAATCTAAAAGGTCAATATAAGTAATGACTTCCACTCATTTCAGTGCAGTGAAGAGCACCGGTGCTTCAAATAAGGGTGTAAGGAATTGAAAATGAACTCAACTTAAGGCTCAGTCTGCTTCACCTCGGACTCCCTCTGCAGCAGAGAGGCCTCGTGATTACAGGGGGCCATAATTCAAAAAGACAGTAAGCCGCTGCTGTATTTCTACATTCACTGGCTATCTGTAGTCTGAGAGTGTGTACAGGGCTGAATGCCTCTGCCTGTGCTGTCTACCCCCCCCCCCCTCCCAGATGTCGGACGCCAGGGCTGCCGTTTGGCAGTGGATGCAGATGCTGCCATTGACTCTTTTGGTCACCGCCGCCAGCTGAAGCCCTTCACCGGCACAGTGATCTTCCTGGCAGCGGTTGCAGGTGTTGCCCTTACTGACGCTTACAAAAGTTCTTTCTCCTGCCAGCCTGTGCATCATTACACTGGTGTTGTTGTTTAGGAGAATGTTGTGCTGTGACCTCGTCAGAGACTCTTACAATTTATTTTTGTTCTTCTCCGTTACTGTTCATTTTCTGACCTGCTGCGCTGTCATGTCATATCATTCTTTTGCTATTTTGTTATATTCTTCACTCTTTTTTTAATGTAGAATGGTTTCCCTTATTTCGTTTTCATGCCCGAGGGGTCTTCAGGTTATTTTGGATGTTTTCCTTGCCCTCGTGAAGAGGTTGAGATATTGTTTCCATGTCGAATGCCTGCCTGTAAAATCCTTTGAGACAGTAACTGTGATGGAAGCAAACTTGAAAACTGATTGAAACACTGAATCCAGCAATGTGCACAGCCAGGACCGAAGGAGAAAGGCCCTCCTACACAAAAACTGTATATGTCTTAAGAATTTATATGATGACCTGCATTCAGCTCAGTAAATCCATGTTCAATAAATTTACATAATTTGTCTTTTTATTACCACAACGTTGTTTTTCTGACTGACAGGTTTTGAGTGAAGCCTCTAAGCATCTTCAACTGTCTTTGCGTAAAACCATTATACATAGGAATGTTGCATTCTTCATTCCTTATGTGTTGATGCGACAGCTGTGGAAAAAATCGTTTGAAAATATGTGAACAACAACGTGTTTGGCATTTCTTGAAAGCAATGGGTAATAAATGTAGTTTGACATTTGTGTCTAATAAAAAAGATTAGTTATATGATTAGTCTTACGTATAGTAAACAACCAGTCAGGTCTCTACGATGAACAACATCTCGAGCTGGGGTGGAAATGGTCTATTTGTGATGTTTATACAGTTAATACCACATACTGCAGCATATATGTGCAAATAAAAAATGGAAAATTGAAATCTTTGAAATATAGTCCCTAAATGTCACACAATATTGTTGACTTAACCTCTATAACTCTGCTGTGACCCTTGTTGTTGGGAATGTTTTTTTTCTCATTCTTGTTATGTGTGCTGGTTTGTTTTAGACATTGATGTGTTTTCCTCTTGAATGTTGAATATGAAGCTACAGCACCATTGGCGATCACAAGCAAACATGTCAAGTTTCTTGAATAAAGCCTCAAACTCTCTCAAGGACGCTTCCTTTCCTACAGCTTACATCATAGTTTGCCACATATCCCCCAGCCCGCTGGAGGTTTACCCAAGGACAATCGTTCACATGGTGACATCTGTCAAGGCAGCCGAGAACGGGGCAGACAGTCTGATCTCGTGGGCTTTTCGCGCATTTACGCTGCTGCCGAATACACCGTTTCACACAAGCAAAGGTGTGACGAGGTAATGATGAGGAGATGGTTCATGGCCATTTCCCCTTGGACGTATTGCTATTACGATATCTAATGAGCAGTTATTGTTCCCTTGATCATGGCCCAGGGTTTCTTGTGCATTACCTGCCAGGTTTACAACAATCAATTAAAAAGGACCCTTCTCTCATGGGTTTAAATTACCAGCAAGACGGATACTGCAGAGTGGAATGGTAGGATTCACAAAGAAATGGCAAAAATGACAATGATAATTAATGGTGTCTACTGTACAATTTATCTTTCCCACTTCAAATAGAGACATCAAGAAGGCTTCTGGTCATGCTGTTATGTTGGTTTTAAAATCTTCTCTGGGATAGCTGGTTAAAAATTGTGATTCGTGAACGAATGCACATGGACTTGGCATTAAATCCTCAGATGAACCTTTATTCCAAAAACATTACAGTTTTTTATATAATAAAACCACTTAACTTTGAACTAAAGTAGGCAGAGCTGAAAACTGTTTGCTGCACTGGTGTTTTGTCTCCTCACCTGACAGACTGTTACTTTACTTGCCAATTAAGCTGAACAGCGGGACTCTGACCATTTCCTATACTGTTCAGATCACACGCTTCATAGCTCTTATATTTATACAATGAATACAAAAATGAACTAATGGGGCCATTCAGTCTGAAAAGATCAGTTACATAATACCCCAGTATCAAGGTACAATCATTATTCTAAGGAATGTTCTCAGAATCTTTTGATGTTTATTTATTTCATCTTATTTCAATGCATACACATATTACAATAAATACTTTTAAAGCATAACCTGTGATCCAATGTAAACATAGCCTCATCAACCACCAATTCAACATAAAAGACTCACTCCACACAATACTCATTGTATTTGCCATTGTTTCCATCCTCTTTTGTTCTCCACAAGCTCTCTCTCTCTTTACTGTGCTGCAGTCCACTGAAATGTGTGCATGTACAAGTTTGGCCAATCAGGACAAACCCACCACAGCCCCACCCAGTACCAGCTGTGTAAACATCTGTGCACCTACAGATGGGATCAACATCTTTTTCAGATGAAAAAGCAAAACAACAGCTAAGATGACTTACCTGCAGTGACCTTGTCTCCTGCCCAAGTCTTGCATGACATCTACTTTGCTGGCGCTGTGGAGCCTCCAGAGTGTTGAACTGATAAGCGCTTCCCTCGGTTCGACTGGGACCTGCCTGACAAGGTTCTCCGATGGGTGTGTACGATCATTGATGCTCTCGTTCCAGAATTTGCCAGCCCCACTGTCCCCATCATGTCCTTGTCTATAATCAGAGAACAGAACTGTGAAGGTATAGAACTTTTTTAAATTCATTTAAAAGTTTAATTTCATGGGAACACGTCTCCTGCACCAAAAGAACAAAAACAGGAAAAATATTTTTTTATCTTTAGATGATGATACTTATCCTTATGTCAGTCGCTCACTTTCAGTCACATTGGACAACTAACCCCGCAGAGAATGTGACAAGCATCCCTAACTGGGTTTTTTGCCAGCAACTAAGCTAACAGGTACATGTTGTAGCCTCATACAAGCCATTGTGTAAAAGCCTGGACTAGAAAAACCCTAAAAGTCTTCTCTCCTCAATGTCAAGTGTCTTACTCCTGAAATGACCCCGTAGGGGACCTCTAACCCCAATTTTGGAAACAAGACTCTTGATGTTAGACGTCTGTAACAACAGGCCCTATCCTTCCCCACACGTTGCTCACGTTTTCTAGCTCTGTCGTCTCTCATTACATAATTGCTGATTGTATCAACAGTAATAAGCTATTAGCTGATGATTGTGTTCTCCACACTCCTTTTGTTACAATCAGTGAATTAATTATTGCAGATGTAATTATCAGCCCATTGTTCCTCTATAATTTGGCTGTCACTAATTAATTTTAGGAACCTCGCCCCATCAAAAGCTAATTGATTCCTCTGACTCTCACAAACCTCTTTAACTGAAAACAAAAGCGTTGCCATTGCTGTGGCTGTGAACAGTCTCCCCTCTCCACCCGTTCTGCGGTGTGTCAGCCTCCATTTTGCTGTGAGCTCAGCTCTCACTTTCAGTGACCCAGAAATGTTTCCAGGCAGCTCAGCAGCCTGATAGGCAGCTTTGTTTAAGCTGGCCTTGCACCATCATCACCACAGAGGTTAATGAAGGATGTTAGTACTCATTGGAAGCACACGTCAGCAGCAATGTCTGGATCATCGGTCGCTTTGATGTCACGAAGGGTCCCTTAAAATGAACGTCATTGGTTGCCACTAATCTGCTGCCGTAGTGTGATTTCTCTATGAGATTTTCATTCTGATTCTGTGACTCTGCAAATGGAGGTGAGCTGTGATGCAGACTTTATAGTCTGCTATGTGCTTTTACTTAACTGGCAGTGTGCATGTTTCTGTGAGGACGATAGCTTCGATGGAGACTCTCTGTATGAGCATAGTTCTTGTTAATGAGTCTGGCTATGGCCAGTTAGGGAAATGAAGCAGATGCTTAATTTTCTCTTTCTCCTCTCCTCGGTGGATTGGCTGACTTTGGGATATTACACCCAAATTAGCGCTGTGAAGTGACAGTTTTTTTTCTGTCATTAGCATAGTGTCAAGTGTGAATCAAAGCCTCTACAAAATCCCCTCTCGGTTTTACTCAGATACACCCATCCTTACACATGGTCTCCTTAATCCAACAGTCATTTGACCTTTGGCAGGAGGTGTGATTTATTCTGCAGCTACTTAATGCACATTCCTACTACCAAGCTAACCTCTGTGTGTACTGAGCCAGCAGCACTAGCGGCCCTAAAGGGCCGTGGCTCAGATATCCTTGTCATGTAACACCTAAAGACAGTCAAAGGTCAGGTACTGAAGGAACAGAAGGGCCACAGATGGAACTGCACCAACTGGCCCTGCTTTGCCTCAGCGCTGTCACATCACACCTAGCCCCGACCACCCCACCATCTCACTCTCACCCCCCTGGGGGGCCGAACCAGCTTCCTCACCCACACACACACACACACACACACACACACACACACACACACAGGACCATACATGTACTGCTGGCTACACAGTGGCACATGTACATAAGTGCACACATTGCCACACTCACATCCTGAGAGGATTAATGAGGAGGAACATGCTTTTCTGTTAGATTCTGAGGAGTTTAAGTGGAGGTCTGCTGAGGGTGTCCACAATGACCCCCAGACAGGATGGCGGGCAAGGAGGTAGAGCAGGTGGTCAGAGGTCTGGATAGCATGATAGCATGATAGCATGGCATCGCTCTCTCTCTCTCTCTCTCTCTCTCTCTCTCTCTCTCTCTCTCTCTCTTTCTCTCTTTCTCTCTCTCTCTATCTCTCTCTTCTCTCTCTCTCTCTCTCTCTCTCTCTCTCTCTCTCTCTCTCTCTCTCTCTCTCTATCTGTCTACTACTCTCTCTATACATGGGGATATATATTTCCCTCTTTCCTAATGTCAAGCCCATGGCCTTCTGCCAATATGAAATGTGGTCCATTAGTATGCTTGTCTCGAGGACATTTATGTGGGACCATGGGAAAAATGTTATTTATTACAATTTAAACCAACAAGCTTTTGCTTCAACACTGGACAAGTACTGTTCACAGAGTAAAACACATTTTATCTGTAACAAACAACAAAAAAGCAACAGCTGTGAAACACTCATTATAGCTGGATCATTTAGAACAGATCCCTCACTAAGTTTTAGGTTTTCTGCAGTTTGCATAATTCCATAGTGATTAGTCAGCTGTTCAAAATGTGGTCAGTCCAAAATATCTCTGAGCGCACGAGGTCCCGGATGTAAATCAATGATAGATTACCGCTGGCTGACTAACTGACATGGAGCTTGTCCCACACTCTCTATTTGAAGTGTAGTCTGGACTACATGTGTCAAGTGCATTTATCATTAGCAGAGGGCTTAAACTATAAACAGGCCACATCATTACCAAGTCTAATTACATTTGGGTTCAAGGTTTCACTGCAGACAGACACAGGCACTCACACAAGAGCACCCTAACAAACACATACACACAGTTGTCCAGTGAAAGAAACCTTGACTACACTAAGACGATGGTCAAAAAGGTACACTTTTAAACTGACTGTTGGTGAATTGCAAACTGCAGATGAAGCTACAGTATTGCTACAAATATGAACTTTTATTCCTCTAAGAGTCTTGATGATAACCGTATAGTGAGCAAGTAGAACTATTATTGTCTGACATCATTTGAAGTCAACTGTTGCAGATGGGAGTCAACATGTGTATCAAGGTGATTGGAGTAAATTGGTAGGAAGTATGAAGTCAGTCAGTGTAACTGCAGAGCACCTCATTATGATGCTCTCACATCCCAGCAGCAGCGCCGACTGACCCCCTTGGCAGGAACTACGATTTACAGCTATAGCAGGTGACACCGACAGAACCGGCGGCATGGTTTGACAGGACCACGCTGTATTACACCTCGGACTTCATCAGAGCGGAAGGTCTGGATAATGATCTGATGCACACCGATCAGGATCAGCGGCTCCGTGATTAGCACTGACAGCCTGATGACAAGAGTGCTGTGGAGGCAAAAGCTGCGGTGAGAGACTCTGTGAAAAAGAGAGAGGGTGAGTTAGGTAGACACACAGAGAGAGAGAGTAAAGAGAAAGGAGAGGATAAAGTTTGAAACAAGAATAGCTTCCATAACAAAGTCTGACATGGAAACATCTTAATCAATGAGAAATAGTGAGACAAAGGGTGATTGGGAAGGATGTAACGCGGCAAACATAAACGTCCATTACAGCAGAACACATAATCAATATGCCCTTTATAGAGCCAGCTTGCAAACAGTGAGACATTCCCTGGTGCTTGATAATGCCACCAAAATTATTTTTCCCCTCCATCTCCCTTGTTTGTTTTTTTTTATCTCCAGTCCCTCTTCCGTTTTTCCCGTCTCATACACCCTTGCCACGACAATATGTCATGCAATGAATATAATTGCAATAATGCAATTTGGTTCGGAGGCGGATTGAGAGAATAATTGGACTCAACCCCAACGAAGTGACAGGCTAATGATTTAGCATGGCCACTGGCTATTGTGAGAAGCGAGCGCTTTCAACGCTACTGAGCTAATTTCCTCTGATGATGGTCTTAGCGCGTTGTCTTTGTGTCGGCACAGAGGAGCGCATGGCCATGAGGCGGACAGCTAGATGATGTAACCCACCCACCCAGTGCCAAACAAACACATGTCTCTTGTCTGGGAGAAGCCACCCACTGTGCTCAGTTACTTCATGCAAAAAAGCGGGCCTCATTTGAACTAAAGATAAAGCAAATCCCGGAGCAAGACAAAGTCCAGAAAAAGAGCCTCATCTCCATTCATTTTCCCCAGACACACGAGCTCTGTAGGAAACCAAAGAGAGCTGCCAAGAGGAGGGAAAGCATTAGCATAGCCATCATAGATAATAAGTCTCACGGTAAGGCAAAACTAGGACTTCAAATTACTGCTGCAACTGCACTTAGTTGGGTATGTAGAAATATGTGAATGTGTATGACTTTGAAGTAGAATTTATTCTGATGTCGTACTGTACAATATGCAAGTGGAATGTTTGTGATTTATTCTGATAAAAAGACTAAAAAGATAGGCAATATACAGTCTAAGCACCTCATGGTGTAGCTGTATGACTTTGTTCAAAGAGACATTTGCATTTGAATGGAGCGAGCGCCCATCACTTACACAGCACTAACAAGGCAGCAGCATTTGCAGTGACCAGTGTCGAGAAGTGTCACATCTTGATACCTCTTCTGTTTGATGAGACCAGAAAAAAGACTTCAAGACATTTTCTCCTGCTTCTGCAAAGTACAACTCAACAACCACTAGATAATCTTGCTTCTCAGTTTGCGGACATGACACAAATGCAAAGTGGGCAAAGTCAAAAGAGGCTGTGAAACAGTGCGTGCTTGTGTGCTTGTGTGTATCTGCGCGTTTGTGTCGTGCGTGCGTGTTTGTTGGCAGACTAAGGCTTGAAACCAGGCTGGTGAATTTATTTATATCAACTCGTTTTATGAGCCCTGCAGCTGGTGAGATGAAAGGGTTACCACAGCATAGGCAACGTGCATAGTGTGTGTGTGTGTGTGTGTGTGTGTGTGTGTGTGTGTGTGTGTGTGTGTGTGTGTGTGTGTGCGTGAGGGCGGATTATTAATGACTTTAATCCAGGTAAATTGGGGAAATCTCGCACACTTAAATTAGTTGTTTTCTGACATTCTGTGCCAGGGGCAGACAGAATGAAATGTTTTGCTATGACAGTGTTTCTCTCTCTACCCTTTCACCGGCACACTATCTCTCGCTATCCCCTTTCCTGTTTGTCTACTTTAATTCCCTCTTCTTTTTCTTGCGTGGTTTCTCCTTCATCTCTCCCATTCTATCATTTTTGTCACTTTTATTTCTCTCTCTTGCTCTTTGCGGCCATCTGCTCTTTTGTTCCTCTCTGGCTATGTTGTTGTCATGCTGGCATGAAGGCTTACCCACCATTTCACACAGAAAAACATGACAAAGCGAGAGCATAGAGAGAGGCTGAAAAGGAACAGAGGCAGATGGGAAAAACTATACCTGGCATGCATAGAATCACCACGGCTGGGCGAGGTGAGGGCTCAAGAAAAAGAGAGAAGCATTTATAAAGGTTAGCACCAGGAAAGCCTTTCTCTCTCCCCTCCGCTCACTCCGCCTCAGCCAGAATCAATGCTCCAAAATCCCCCAAAGCCAGATCCTCTTACATCCTATCAATTATTCAACCTGCCTCTTTTGTACAACCACTCCTGTTTACAAGGACTGCCTGGCCAATTGTAAATGTTTGCGTGCCCACTGAGCCCCCATCACCTCCCAACCACACACGTTGATTACACAGTGATTTAGCGCTATTCTGCCATCCCCCCACCACCCCCCCACAGCACTCACATCTGCTCTGACGGGGCATCTGTCAGGCTGGCACAGAGGCAGCCGTAGAGGCGGATAGCCCTCAGCTCTGTGGGCGAACAGGGTAGAGCGGGATGCGAGACGCCAGTCACCGCCTGCGTAGCTTGTCGTCTGGGCTGAGGTCTGGCTAAGGGCACGGCATCTGGCTGCCAGTGCCGGCAGGTGTGCAGCCACGCTCTGAAAATATGTGTCTGAATATCCGCCTGCTCGATAGCACCAGCGGGGTAGCTGGCGGACAGAAACTACAAGTGTAATTTCTCAATGCATGCCTTCGACATGTAAGGAGACATGGTTCCAGCCCCTGGAATCTTTCTCATCAGTCTTTCTGAAAAGTTTAAACATGTTCCTAAATGGGTATCTACTGGATAGTTAGCCTTTTATTTCCAAAGTTTGCCTATTCTTTTGTTATACAACATATTCCAAAAAAACTGGTGGCACAATGCAGAAACCTCAAAGAGGGCTTAAGTCTTGCTATCATATCCAGCTGTTGTTTCACTAGCCTCTGTAATGGCTGTGTAATGCAATCTCTTATTGGGGCTTTCTTTCATCTTTGTTCTAAGTGAGTAGTTTTTGAACAAAAACAACAACTCATTTGTCAGTATAAAAAGCTATAGGTCCCTTGTTCTATTATATCTACACACACCCTCATGTCATTTTTCAGCTTTATCACTGTAATTTATATTCTCTGACAGACCGTCACCAGCCATTTAAACTATAGCTGGCAGACCAATTCTCATATACTAAATACTATTTAGCCTCAAGTTTTGATAATTGTGATCACTTTAACTCAACATGTGAAACACGTAAACAGGATTTTGACAAAGACAACGTCAGCTAATAATACAGGATGGCATTAGTTTACCAAACCGTGTACCATTCCTTTTGAGACACATGTGTGAAACACATCACGTAGTGTTGAGTGAGTTATGATCCAGTACTGATTGTAACTTGCATTATTACATAAGTCAGCGTTTTCTTTCTTCTGGAATACAACCCAGAAGTTCCTGTCTCGAAATCTGTTTTCTTTTTGAATAATGTTTGCCTCTCGTTAGAATTGTGTTCACCCCCACTGCAGTGATGTTTGGGCTTATGTTAGTTTATGGTCAGGAAAAGCAGAGATAAACAATTGTGGGTTCAGGATAAGGTGTAAATTAAGGGCGACAGGGAAGCAGACTTCGACACAAACGCAGGTTTGACTTTGGCTCTCTGTTGGAGCTGTAGTTGTTGAAAGCTAACTGCAAGAGGAGGAAAGTCATTAACATAACCAGTGCAGCATGAGAATCACAACATGTTTCTGATTTTAAAAATGACAAGGCACTCAAGTTTCACGACAGCAGCAGATGTCCATTTAGCTGAGAATGTGGATGGAGAACCACAGGAGCATATTTCAGCTTTGCAGAAACATGAATGAAAGAAAAGAATGCTGGTGGGAACAGAAGCTAGCTCGTCGAGGGGGCAGGAGTATGGCTCTTAATACTAACTATATTTTAAAACTTCTGGGGTCTCTGCTTTTAATGATTTTAAAGCTGAAGCAGCCGGCCCAATGGAGACAATGGAACAAATGGCTTCTGTGTGTTTGATCCTCCTTTGTTGTGTCTCATCACTCTCTCCATACCTCACCTAACAGGAAAATGTATGAGGGTGTTGTGTCTTCACCCAACGCACCAGACAGGACACATCTCTCAGGAAAACAAACCATTAATTTGGTAAATAAGGAAGGAGTAGCACATAATAATTCATTATGAATAATGCATGAACAATAGCTGTTGTTGTCATTGGCGCAAACCCTTGTTTGTCTGACAGTTAAATTCATATTACGTCTCATCTTCATGTGAATTCTCTCTGTTGTGTGTGTCTCACATGTCAGGGAGCTCGCTACATGTTTGACAGTAATACAGTGTGACAGTAAAGTAAATGTAATTTCTTCAAATTAGAAACAGCCTTTAAATAGCACTGTTATATTATATTCACCAGTACCACAGTCCACGCACCACACTATGGTGTCTATAGTCCTATGCTTATCAGTGGCAGCAAGCAATGCTTTTCTCCTGCAAGCACTTGTCTGACACTCATCATGTTGTCACGTGTATATGTGTGTAATCTTATAGCTTCAGTGAGCAAAATCACATCTGTCACTTCTGTCGGCGTGAGCAGCCTCACACCTTATAATACAATGGAGATATTGTGTATTCAAATGTATGTTGCTGGTGTCTGAAATCTGCCGTCTACATTATCAGTGTTTTTTGCATGTTGTAGCATGAAAGTAGACAAAATTTCCCAGATATGAATTGCTGACATCGGCCATTTAGTTATTCACACCCTCTTGTGCGAACAGTACTACAGCAAACACACACACACACACACACATACTGTATCATACACAAATACATAAAGAGTATATATACTGCTCAATACAAACGACACAATGGTCGCAGGACAGTTAATATTCATGTATGTGGCTCCCGTGCTGTCCCAAACACACATGCACATGCACACCGCGGGGCTCCTCTGTTATCAGGGCTGCTCACATTGGCAGAGACACATGCATTGCCAAGACTGCCAGGCTACGGCCATGGTAATGCAGCCCCTTAGTCTAACAAAGGCTCAGGTCAATGGAGCCTCCAGTGGCTAATTGCTTCAGAGAGATAAGTGAGTTTGACGACGCAGCAAGGAACGGCTCAGCGAGAGGAAAAAGTGAGGGGGGAGGATATGTTAATGAATCACTCCACCGTCAATATCGGCCCGTCGCAGGCCTGCCGCAAAATGAATATTAAACACAGTTTTGATTGTTTGCTGGGTTTTTTTTTGTTTGTTTGCTTGGTTTCATTGAATTTAAATGGGCTGTGTTGTGGTGTTCTTTATCACATATGCTATGCTGGGTAAGAGAGTGGAGCTAATGCAATTAATCCCCGCATCATCACCTGACGGCTAACCAGCTATGGTAGCCAATAAATACACGTGACCGTGTTGCGCTAATCTAACGCGCTGCACCAGAATACTGAGTGAAGGGGACTGACTGCATGATAACAGGCCTTAATGCAATTAGATGGAGGTTTAATAATGTATTTATTTTTTTTAGAGCTTTTAGAGCTTTTGTGCACACATTTGAGTAATTACATGTCACGGGTACCGCGCTAAAAAGATTTGATCTATTGAAGGAAACATTTTGGCTTGAGTTGATTTGTTCTCTCTGAAGTGCCAGTGACAAGACCAGTGACATGCCATCCAGCACTGATTACACTGATCTTCCTCATCAGCTAATCTGCCTCTGACTTATATTAAATCAATGTCAGTTTCAGACAGCAGGAGGTGGTGCCCGTTTCCCCAACAATGGCAAAAAGCTCTCTTTTCCTAGAGCTGACTCAAGTTGTCACACATCGCTCTACCTCTGACTGACTCACTTTATCTGAAGATTACCATTCTCACTGAACATGAATTCTGAACCCATATTTCCTGGATATGGCTGGAGGCTAATACAAATTGGACTTGACAAAAGATGATGCATAAGCCAAGACAACGGTGTTTCATCCCTTTATTTCTCCCTCTCCAGATACCGATTGTGTGAATTGCCGACAAGTGTGATGATGGACTATTGGAGGCGTTTGGTTTGACGATGCAAGTGGCCTCTCGGGAGCCACCCAGGCTTAGCGCATAAACAAAGACGTACATAAAATACTCTTCACACGCACCCCCCCCCCCCCCCCCCCCCCCCTCCTCTCAAACACAACAGCTATACCTCTCTATCTCTGTTTTTTTCTTTAAGGCAGCTCATCGTTCCTCCGTTTTCCATTCTCTCTCAAACTGCCTATCATCTTTCATTAGCATTTTCTTCTGCAGGCATGTCCTCCATGCTGTTTATTTGTCTCTGTAGGTCTTGCCCTCTGTGTCCCACCAGTTGCTAACCCGTGGAGATGAATGCAACCAGTCTCCATGGGTTGTTTTGGAGGTTAGACTCCCAGTGACACATTACAGACACATCCCACATCAAGATTTATTTTTTTTAACAACAGAGAATGTGTCTCTAAGCACAAGTCGGGGAATAGACTTATTCTATTATATTTGAAGCCAGCTGGTAACAAGGATGTTAGAAGTGTTTTGGTTTTTTTTACACAAAGAACAGACGTATGTATAGACCTGTGGATATGCACAGATGCTTGCTAAATCTGCATGCTATGTAACATCTCATTAAAGGTGAATATGGTAATACGAAATCCCTCCAAGATACCTTGAGGCCTCTCAGCAAGTTCAGTCGTCTTCCTTCTCATAAATTGGCAAAGGCGGAGGAGTGTGTGTTTGCTCTGCTGCAAGGCTGGCCAGCCCGCACAGCACTCGTAAATACACGTACGATGGTGCACTTTGCAGATTTTCCTGTTAAATAGCGGTGACCTGAGACGAGCTGTGAATCTGTCCCTGGCAGGAATTGTCTGTCCGTCTAAACCTTGTTGAAACTGAGGGTGGAGCTGCAGCGTCAAACCCCAGCCACCAGGGAGCATCGCAGTGCAAATTGTCCTCAAATATTGATTCTGCTGCAGAGAGCAATGTAGGACGGAGGGAGCAAGGCGCCAGGCTCATCTACAGAACACGAAACCTCTAGGGGAGAGATAGAGAGAGATGGAAAGAGAGGGAAGAAAGAGGGGAGGAGAGAGGGGCAGGAAAGCAAACAAAGCCCTTAACATTCACATTCTCTGCTGATTCCAGTTGTCCCACATTAGTATGTTTGTGGGTGGGAGGCTTGCGAAGTTTTTGTTTGAATGTAGGTGTATTTGCTTGTGTGCGCATGCGGCTGCAGAACGTCATCGTATCCCCGCTCTAAATGGACCATTGTTGCTGAGACGCTGCTGAAGGAAAGAGGGCATTGTGGTGTGACTGGCCTAACTGCAGTGTTGCACCGTAGGCCTAAAAATATTCCATGTCAGTGGTCCCGAGAGAAGCCCAGTGCTATCCAGGCCTCTCAGTAATGAGAGAGTGGAGCTGCCTGCCACTGGTAGCCCTGCTGTCCCCCAGCTCCCTCTGGCTCAGAGCTCAGCACTGGTGCTGGAGAGGCAGCAGCTCAGCTCCCACAGATTTATCATAGCTCACAAAGCAGCATGTCTGAAAGCAGAGGCTCTCATTCGCAGAGGAGCAGCCCCCGGCGGGCTAACCCCTGGGCACACTGACCCAACACATTCACATATCAGAGAGGCAGACAGATGCAGTTCGAGAAAGACTTGCACTTGGATGTGTGTCTACA
The DNA here is from genome assembly GCF_023349555.1 of Cebidichthys violaceus. NCBI lineage: Eukaryota > Metazoa > Chordata > Actinopteri > Perciformes > Stichaeidae > Cebidichthys > Cebidichthys violaceus. The sequence goes on along the minus strand of NW_027176428.1, from coordinate 1,791,594 downwards.
AGAGGAAAAAATGGATTGGATAGCATGAGAGCAAAAAGGCAGTACACTGGTACAAACGGCTGAGAAATAAAGATAATATGGTGTGTGAAAACTACTTAAACTGTGCCATCTATTGTTTTATATGCGATGCGGCAGAAAACAGAGAGATGGGCACAAGAGAGGGACAGAAAGGTTCAAAGAAGAGGCGAGTGTGAGAGGGAGAACGGACAGAGATAATTGAGAGATTTAAGGTGGTTGTTTGGGGCGCTACGCTATTGTACTCAGCGCAGTAATGATCGAGCCCTGTGGGGAAAAAAAACATGTTTGCAATGGGAAGGTTGAACTGCCATTATCGATGGCAATTATTTCAGTATATCTCACTGAAGCATTGATGTGGAGGAGGGGTTCTGGAGGCAACCAATGGGCAATGTGCGCACAAAAACATACTGCATCTCCTAACAAAGGTAGCTAAAAAGAACCCTATTCATAGAATTGTTTTGTGTTTACAGTGCCTTTGAAAATTACGAACTTGAAAAGGAAGAGAGAGAAAGCGAAGAGTATTCCCAATAAAGTGAAATAATAACATAAAGACAACCAGTCCTTCTTGTTTGAACATTTTATGGGCCTCCTTTTAACAGTTAACATAAGAGATTGAATATAATAGATCAAAGATATATAACTTTGAAGGCTGAGCTTGGAAATGTTTCTGGGCAAAAATGAGACAAATGAATCACACTTTGCTAGTTCATATTGTGCCAAGCTGTACGTAAGTGAGGCTCAATAGTCAGAGTCATTTTTAACCAATTACTACTCAGGAATAATGGGGCGTGATATATATTTATATATATTCATCTAGTGTTTGACATTTTACAAAATGCTCACCTCCAATTTCATGTGACATCCACGGCAAAAGATGGGAGATATCTAGAAACAAAAACATTCCCAAACGGTTTCAACTAGTGCAAATATCTTACATGAATTTTTAATATGTTGTTATGATCCTACACTGCAATTCCTAATTAGAACTGCAAAACGACTCCCGCAAAACAGTCTTGATGATAGTGACTTGACCCACAAGAGCAGTTTGATGCTAATTTGCTATTTGCTAGTTATGAGCTGCTATCTCTTTCATTTTTCCCAAATCATCTCCACTGTCTCCAGTACAAGCTCGACATATTGACAACCGGTCTAGACTGTGTCCAGAAGCATTCAAAGCACAGCTTTTAGTTCACATCTCACATTCATCGACGAATGCTTTGTTGAAATATATACCTTGAAATGCGTAATCACTCTTTGAAATCAACCATTATTTTTCATCAGTCCACATTTTGTCCATTATCGGAAGATAAGAGTCCATTTGTGTCCAGATTTACCCTGGGTTTCCATGATTGTAGTCCATTGGTCTCAACAACCAGCATACTGTGTATGCTGTATGTGGGGCTCCATGTAGCCAAGTGTACGTATTTGTGATGAGTACATTTTGTCCCATTGTTTTGTGATGGATGGCCTGACAGTGGTCCTTTCCTTGATAATTCCCCCCATCGTACAGTAAATATGTGTGAGTCATCCATCCTTTCCACATGGAGAGTTTCAGGTTTCCTCGTGGCTCATTGTCTCTCTTGTTATCGTGTGACCTAAAAAAGAAACAATATCACAGATAAGACAAGAGGATCAGTGTCACAGAGACATGTAATTACACAGAGTGTCCCGCTTCACTGTCGCTGAATGAATGTTCCCATTTGAAAGAGTCAATCAGAGGTCAGGGGAGAATATTCCAAATCAAACCATTTCTTCTCTCTTTCAGACTCGGGTTGAAAATGTTTGTTTGCAGTCTGGCCGGCTGACTGTTTGCAGGGACCAACAGTGTCTCGACTGCTAAAGCTGGATTTCACATGTCTCCGAGCTGTAATGGTTTGTTTACACATAGTGTGGAAAGGCGTATAATTGGAGATGTACAGAGGTTGTTTTCCATCAACAAACCCCGTCCAATGTGCATTTATAAAAAGAAGATGTGCTCATATATTGCAAAAATCCTGTTTTAGTCCTGAGAACACCAAAAACCATAAAGCCACAGATATGAAATGGGACTTGTGAGGATACAGTATGTGTCAGATGGTGCGATGTCTTTGCTGTTCCTCGTTTTACAGTGTTCTGGTTCCTCTGTCAGGCATCTTTCTACAGCACACCTACGCTGTGTGGGAGTTAAAGAGATGGACAGATAGAGATCATCATGGTGAATGGGATGCTGAGAAGGTGAAAGGAGGTCATGGGTAGAAAGAGAGTCGCAAGATAAAGAAGAGAGACTCAGAGGGGGCAGGAGATCAGGGCCGTGCGTGTAGTTGCCAGGGAATCGTTGTCTCATTGCAACCATCTTCAGCGACATCTGCCACCAAGTCTCCAAGTAACTGCTCCCCGGTCCCAAAGCACCTTGCAAATGCACAATTAATGTCCACTGATGCAGTCAGCCATTGGCTCCTCATTCCTCTCTCAGCTGAGCGGCTAGTCAGAAAGGGTGGGAGACAAAACAAGGGAGAGAAGAAGAAGAAGAAGAAGAGAGATGGCACCATGCAACAGAATGAGGATAATTGCACCTATACCAGTCCCAGAGTTGGTGTTAGGCCCAGGGTCATTAATTCCACTGCCTGCGACTGAGCCCAGCAGTGCCTCTGTTCCTCAGTCTATCCCACTCACCAATTTAATTATGACTCTTAATTGTAAAGCCTCTGTGGAAGGCCCCAGCCATAATGCATTCTAATGAATGCGACAGATGTTGTGCTGTTATGCCACCTCCCGAGCAATTACTCTTATGGCGCCTGCGCCGCTTCCCTCACAAATGTTTCTTTTTTTTTAGATTTCACCTGTAAATAAACTGCACCTGCTCCATCCCAAGCACTCTGGCACGTACATGCACACACCCCAGCAGTCAGTCCCGCAAATTAACTTTCACACTTCAACAGCTTACAAAGGGCCATGAAGGACTCTCATTTAAATCAATTTATCTCATCTGAATAGCGTCAGTTTACATGGCATCACACAGTGGTTGTCTGGGGTACAGAGTGTAAACAGGTCCTGTGTTTTCTCCATCAGTTTATTGTCACCCTCGCCAGAGGAGATACAGTTACAGCAGATTAACAAATAAGGCTCACTGGGGGGCTTGCTTGTTGATTAGCTCTGTATCTGTTTTTTCGTAATTTCTTATTGATGTGTGAAATTAGTGCTTAAATTGGATTACACTCATTTGTGGGCATCTTGAAGATCAAAACAACCTTTGTTTATAAGATTATCTCTAATTTGCTTGGTAAGCACTTCTGAGTTCTTTCTTTACGTATACAGTTAGATACAAAATTAAAAACAGAGTCATCTAGTCAAAAGTTTGTTTACCAAACACTAGTTGACGCGAGATGTTTCACAGGTAAAAAATCTATTTGATTGAAGATCAAGGTCAATTCTTGCTACATCAACTATTAGTCAAGATGGAAGATGCTCAGTCATATATTCATGAATGAAAGACTGCAGTAATTACAGTCGGCTAGATAAACATGTAGGTGACACTGCGCAAGCACATAAAACAGAACGGGCAAAAATGAAAGGAAAAGAGCAGCATGTGTGAGATGACATGTGCATCAAATGTACATACAATGGATCAGTGGCAGAAATTACACAACTATACAAACCCACGCAGTCATTCTTCTCACCTTGGTGGTTTTGACTTTGTTGCCAGTGCTGCAGGACCAGCCAGTCAGGTCAGGCAGGACCTTACACTCCTCTCCGTCCATGCACGGATGCATCTGGCACCACCACTTCTGGGCTACGATGGAGGCTGGAGCAGTACATGGAGGTTCAGAGGCAAAGAAAGACAGCAGGTTACTGAATGGATCCTATGATATGATGAAGAGCCCTGCATTAATGGCAAACAAAAGCAAGAATAAAGTGGTATTTACAACACAAACACACAAGCCATTACCCAAATAATAACTCAGTAATACTGTACAGTAATGATTTACTTTATATCCACAGCCAACATGAACTGTTATTGTCCATAATAAGGGCAGAGCATATAGCATATGTTTACAATGTAAATGCAATGAGTGCTGTCCATGGAGCTGATCCTGCAGCAGGATCAGCACCATGGACAGCACTGTGGTTGTGTTCAAACCACCAGTATCACTGAGCAGTCGTGAGCTTTATCATCTGTAATATGATTAGTGTGAGGAGCTAAACTGTATAGCAGCTACCTTTTTCTCATCTAAATCAGATGAATGTAATCCCTCTACATGGGATCTTAAAGCCTGTGCGGAATGGGTGAGTCTGGCACCCGCAGGAGACAAAAATGAAAGAAGGTAGAAGAAGGGGAAATATGACACATATATCATACCTAGGCTGCAATGACTAATACAAGTCCTTAAACTATCCTGGAGAAATCCAATCAGATGTGGCTAGTCTATTGTGCTGCTGATGTTTTAACAGAGTATTCAGAGGTCTTTGAATAAGATTCAAAGGTGAATTTCTCTGTATTTTGTCATTTCTGCAGACGTGTGAGTCACCTCCTATAATTTAAATGGAATGACTGCTTAATGCCGAACTTCCTTTTTGTTTCTAGTATAATCAGCTAAACACAAGGCACATTTAGACAATGAGCCAATATTCCAATTGTTTAATGCAGAGAGCAAGAACAGGATTATGATGAAGCAATGCTATCAATTATAAAACAGCCTTCTCTTGAGTATTTGAAGCAAAAGAGACTAATGTTTGAGATCTATTGTATAATTTTTGCAAGCATAAAAGCCCTCTCGGAAACTCATCTCTCTTACAAAACACAAAAAAAATAGAAAATACGGAAACGACCTTCTAGAGTTTGATTCTTTCTTTTTATTGATTTAAAATAATAATTTCCATCCTATTTGCATATATTTTCTAAAATGAAATGATGATTTGGTGTACATAATACAACACAGCTTCAGAATTTGGCGAGATCTACAGTTAATCCAGTGGTAAAACCCAAAGTTTTCTCATGTCTTCACAGCTGACAATCTTCCAGATCATCTGACCCACTGTCTAGACAGAAGACAGCCCGACAGCTGAGAATAAGTCCCTCTCTCCTAACTCATCATCCATCCATCCTCCTGTCTCAAGTGTGAATGCAGGGTGGGATAAAAGAGTGCACCCGTTTCCCCAACTTCATTAAACTGGTGGATTGATGGATTGATATTGTGATCTCTAGTGACTATTGTTTCCGAAAAAGGGAGAATTTGAGGTGATATTGGCAGGAAAATGGGCTTTCAATTGCATAATGCCAAAGAACATGGACAAATCCTCTCAAGCCTCAGGTAAGAAGAAAAACACTGTGACTGTGAGAAAGAGAGGGAAAAGGGAGGAAGACGAGGCCAAATACTAAGTGTTCACCAAGAAAACACATCTTTGTATTGTGGAGATGAGCAGCGAGAGGAACTGCGAGAGGCGGAGAGTGAAGGGTGGAGGGGAAAGAGGCTGTTTGAGGACGACCATCACCGAGTTCAACAGAGAAAGGAGCCGATTAAACAAATAGAAAGAGGGAAGGAGAGTAACCAAGTGAAGCAGAGTGGAAAATAGGCGGCACAAATGCAACAGCAGGGACAGGAAGACATGTAGGGAGAAGCAGGAAGTCAACACAAAAGAACTCACAGCTATCACGGGGCGTAATGTTGAACACACTCTTATGATGCATGAGCTCAGTGGCAGTAAACGGTTCTAAAAACCAATGGCTGTGTAATGGTCGTTAATGTGGCCATTATGGTGTTGACGACGGTGCTTTGCACTGCAAGAGCGTTAATGGGCATGGCCTGTGAGTGCTATTATGGAGTTAGCGTTCCCTGCAGCTTATCTCATGCTACACTGGGGGGGGGGGGGGGGGGGGGGGGTGCTGGGCGAGCACGACACATAAGCGCCTGCCCGTCAAGTCAGAAAATGAACATGTGCCGGTTCAAGGCCTGTGATGTCATGGATAGTTCAGATGTTTGGGCAGCACTCACAGACAGGCCTCAACAGGTCAATGATAAAAAGATTACAGAGGTGCTTAGTGTGTGCTGTGGTAATTCTGAGGATCATGTTTTTCTCTGAGTAGCTGTGTAGAGACTGGTGGTGGGGGCTAGTCGATGGTGCCTTCAAGGTCAGCTACTGTACAGATGGACTGCAAAAGTCTCTTTTTTTGAGAGCAAAGCGTTTGCTATCTTGAATTCTACTTTAAAGGAAAAGTTCAACATTTTGGAAAAAATATGCTTATTTGCTTCTTTGCCAACGGTGAGATGACAAGATCAATTCCACTCTGTACGGTAACTATAAAGCTACCACCAGCAGCCGGTTGACTCTGTCCAAAGGATAACAAAGTCCACCCACCAGCACCTCTAAAGCTCACCAATTAAGACGTCACATCTAGTTTGAAAAATTCAAACAAAAACAAAAATTGACATGTCGTGGTTGAACGGTGAAACCACAACTTCTCGTTTTTTACACTTCAGTCTTTGTGCAAATGAAGAAACTAGACATATTGTGTTGAATGGTGCGCCTTAGAGGTGCAATTAGGTGGGTTTTGTTACATTTGAACAAAGCAGTTTTCCACTGCTTCCACTCTTTATGCTAATCTGTGCTTGTTTTATATTTATTTTGCAGTTATGACTGTTCTGATCTTCTTCTAATCTAACTCTCAAGATGTTGAAATATTCATTTATCAATTTACTGCTTCGTCTCACCACCACTGTCACAACTCATATGCACAAGTTGTTAATCATCCACAGTCACACTGGCCAACTCTTGAACAGCAGAACATACTTGAAAAGCATTGTTAGCTCAGTTGCTTTAAAATGATTGACATTGATGGCTTTACACTAAAATCCTCAGCAAGTATGTGTGAAAATGAATCATTGCTTCCCTAAGTTCTTGAAAGAAGATGCATATTCTCCAGATAGAAATGTGTGTAACTACCTCACAGCCTATCTGCTCTAATTGCCTCTTTCTCATTAAGAGTCTACATTTAAATTCACAAAAGGTGCATATGCTAATTAAACAGGTTTACAGCTCAGGCATACATTTCATCACAGTTACTATCGACTCATTACAACAGAATCTGCTCTCAAAATGGCTCTCTTTTAAGTTCTCTCTCAAACTTTCAGAGCAGGATCATCTGAGAGCAAACCTCGAGACTTTGCTTTGCTTAAGGTGCAGGTGATTAGGCAACACCAGGGACTGAGGCTATGCTATTCCCCAGGTTCCCGCCTAGTCTCTGGGGTTCTCTAAATACGGTTTCATGCTACGAGGATGCCGACGGCTCTGTCTCTCCTCCCGCTGATCACGTCAATCTCCCGCAACATCCGATGAACGTCACTCAATACCTTCTGACCGTCATGGTTACGGCTTTTCATTTTTGTTGGCCGGATGAGCATTCATCCAAACACAGCCTCTGTTCATGTCTCCCTGCAATGTCGCCTGAATTGTCATTGTAATGTTTGTGACATCAAGTGGACAAAGTTGAAATTGCAGGTCTCCACAGCAACACGTTTAATCTTCGACTTTGTCAAATATTTAACACATAAATTGCGTAATGTTAAGACCCCTGTGACCAAAGATAAGCCTGCCTGCTAAACTAGTGTGACACTTGTGTGTGTGCAATGCCCTGTTATTTACCAATCAACACCTTGAGAATGCCTGACGTGTTCCACCTCTGCAGGTGTGTGCCCCCCCCCCCCCCCCCCCCCCCCCATGACAAAAACGTCAAACATGATAAATATCTCTTTATACATAGTCAACACACTATAAGGCAAGAACTGTGACATTAGATCAGCTCACCTACTCTACCATCTCATGTGATGTAATTGATTACGCCACCAACTATGCGTTCATGTTCAAAGAGACCTCCATCACCCGGAACCCTTTCATGTAAAGTCATATGATAAAGAATAATAGATTAGCCTTTAAAATAAGAAGAATACGAATTCACTGGCTACATATCCCATTGTTTGATGTAAGGCAGGCCATACTAATACAATAACTGCACTCAGGCTTGTGTCTTTTAGAGTGCCCATTAATACTTCACGAAGGCACCGCCTGAACTCACTCTATGGAGCAACACAAGCTGCAACAGGGAGTTTACTTTTACTTTGCATGTGCGCACATGCCTGTTGTGCACATATGGAAGGCCTTTGTGTGTTTTGTGTGTGTACATGTATGTAGTCCCCACTGGGCAGTAAGTGTCAGGCGTAAAAGCACAATCACAAGCAGCCCCGTGCCCTTGCTCCCAGGTCATTACTATTTAAAGGGAATATGATGTACACACACACATATACACACACACACACACACACACACACACACACACACAAGAAGTTGGGGATGGACCCGGAGGTATGGATACCCTCAGGCATTGTAACTGTTCCACTCAGTGATCCTGGAGTGCAAAAGCAGTTGGAGAGAGGCATCCATCTCTTTCTACAATGATTTACTAACACACTGTATCTCTGTTGCCAGGACTCACACAGCCATGCCAGCACACCCAGGTATGCATGACGAGAAAACACAAGCGGAAAAAAATGGTGTGGAAAAACTGTCAGAAAAGGATGCACAGGGAACAGTTACAGACTGCCAGAACAGACTGGCAAAATGACAAAAGCGTGATATTATAGAGCAGATACTACAGTAAACAACAGCAGGTTGATGTGTGCTAAAGCACCAAACTAGATTTCTTTGCCAATTATTGAAACCTAGTTTGTCTGTCGCAGAGCTCATCAAATGAGTAAATCCACTCATCCATCGTTTTTATCAGGTCGCCGTGCTCCATCTTTCTCCACCACCACATTTAAATGATTTAAAGCCCTATTTCAACTGACGCTCAGAAAAGTCTCAGACAGACATAAATGCCCAGTTGGCATGTTGTTCCTAGTCAAGGACTGTACTGTAGTTGACTTGAGTACATCAATTAAATGCAACTTTCTACTTTTACTCAACATTCAGAGCAAATTGTTGCAGCTACTACTTTGCAGACGAAAGTATAGGGCTTAATTTAATGTGACGCATTGTTAAAGGTTAAAATACCAAGCAGTATATAAAGTGCTTCCATTTAGCCCCGCATGTATCAGGTACAACACTACACGTAAATGCGTTGATAATAATAAGTAGCATTACATGAGTAGCATTACATTTGAATGCAGGTCTCCTTATAGAGTATTTTATACATTCTTTTACTGTTAATGACATTTAGTACAGAATATCAGTCTTTTTTATTTCAGCCAGTGCACAATATTGAGCAAGGGGTAACAACCTGCATACTTTATATGCGGATAGTTTTCTTTTTGGACACAAACTTATATTCATTCTCTAGATGTGCAAACAAGCCCTAACCAACACAGTCCTAACCAGCAGTGTGAGCTAAACTAAATTTGGCAGAAACCCAATTGAGACAAAAACATTTTATTCATCCTGAATGCTAGTGCAGCAAAAAACCAAAACAAATAGTGTATACACATTTTGTCTGCACTCGGACAAGCTGTTTCTCCTAATGGGAAATCTATGAGACTTAGACACACAAGCGGACCCAATGCCTTTCTCTTGTAGAATATTCCTGAAACAGATCAACTTCTTGACATCTATCTATTATCAATTCTTCCTCTAAAAATTCATTTACGCTCCGATTTAGACTTTTCCAAATCACCTCACGATTCACAGCACTAACTCTTCCCGTCCACCACTGATTCTAATAGAAAAATAAATAAAATAGAAGTCTATTTCATGATTAAAAATCATGGAAAATAATATTGAGGCGAATAAAGTTTGCTTGAAAAAGTTAGTCTCACTGTAATGGGCCCCACCGAGCGTCAGCCAGTAATGGGACCTGCTGCCATTTACTCCACTTTCAGCCGGCATCAATAATGTAACTCCATTTACACGGTAGCTTTTCTACAAAGGTGGCTACTGAGAGAGGTTTGTCTCATTCCAACAGCGCTCAAGCCTACAAGGTGAGAGTAGCATGCGTGGAAGTGTGTGTGTGTGTGTGTGTGTGTGTGTGTGTGTGTGTGTGTGTGTGTGTGTGTGTGTGTGTGTGTGTGTGTGTGTGTGCATAAGACAGTGTTGGATGAGGTGAGAATTTTTGTAACTGTGAACTCAGAGGTCAAGCATGACTCATGAGATAAGTGCTGCTGAGCACTGGATTTTGGAAGTGAGAGGCGGTGTGACTCGGAAGGGGAGATCCAAATAGGAAATTAGAAAAACCTCATGACTAGTGTGATGGAAGAACAAAGCTGTTTTGCCTGTGAGATAATGTGAGGGTGAAAGAGGAAACGTGACTGAGACCATCAAAAATAGTCCATCGTTGAATGACTTTCATTAACACAGCAATAACGTATACGTAATAAGTTTATTGGCTTCCCATCAGTGTCCTTCCATCCTCTTAGCAAACTATATCAAGTCTTTAAAGAAAAGTGAACAAACAAAAGCAAAGCACCAAGGCAATGCCTTTTCTGAGAGGTTAGCAAAGCTTCACATGATTCCTTATTTATCCCAAGTTTCATTACAGAGCCAATCATCTTTGCTATGGTTGCCCGCTTTTATCATTATCAAGCAATTGTTCTCATCTAGGAACTCATCAAAGAGGTTAAACAACAAATCTACTTCTTTATTGGGTGAAAATAGTGCTGAAATGATGTAGCAGCTGTAGACTGTTTGTGACTGAGTCATTTGAATGGGAAAAGCACCGTCTACTGGCCACATGCAAGAATAGCAACACACTGGATGGGGGCGGCATGTCGGGTGCTTTGTGGATAGTTGTGACTAAATATGGAAGGTGCTTGGACATCTGCATCACTGGAAGTCAGAAGTGATTTACACTGAAATTGAAACACATGCTAGTTTCATTTGAAAATAATTAAATGACTCACAACTAAGAAGCAAAAGTGGCCATTTAGAATGCAAATGAAAAACAAGAGTGAATGAAAATGAATCAACTCAATTGTTGTGCTTTGGGTCCTGGAGACCCAAGCCCTTGTTAACAACAAAACATATTTAATATTGTTTTATCAGCTTGATACTCCCTGACTTTAACTTAATTTATGAGAATTCCTTATAAACATGATTTATAATTAATGACATGATAGATTACTTTTGTTTGGGGTCTCTGAGACCCGAGCTGTAAGAAAATAGTTAAATACAAAAGATTTTACAGTATCTATATCTGCGATTGGTGTTGAGAGTACTTTTTATTCAGCACTACCTCTCCCAAATCCCAAATAAGTCTATTTGGATTTCTATTAGAGTTTTATAACAGTTAGTGCATAAGAGGTCTAACAGGGAGTTAAACCCCAAACGTAGGCAACGTCACTATGTAGATATCATAATGTAAATGTCAAAACAAACAGATATAAAACCTGAAATATATATTGTTGGTGTAATAACAATACTTTATGGATATTTTGTCCCCTTTAATAAACATGAAGGCCCAGGTTGTGGTTAAGAGAAATGTTATCACTAAATACTTGTAACATATTGGGTTTAATAAGGTCAGAAGAAGAAAAAAACATGATGCAAAGAAATCTAGCAGTAATTATTATTTTACAGCAGAAGGGTCTGTGGGAGCCCAGACAATGATGGAACACCACTTTCAACAAAACAGAACAGGTAAATCCTTACCCAAACAATTTCTGAAATAAAATAACCCCTTTGTGATTATTTATCAAGGTAAATAAATGTAATTTCTTCTCGTTACCGTGCTATATTGAGTCTACTAATAGAAGTGAACAAACTGAAGCTGGGGCAGGGTGAATGAGTTTTTTGCTTTGTTTTGTTGTTCCGTCTTGATAATTACCATATCATTAATTTAAAAGCATTAGCATGATATTGTGCTGAAACTGTGTTTTAATCAAAAATAAACCAACCAAAAACTGCAATTCTGATCAAGTTTGAGATCAGGCATCACTTCGTCTTTGTCCACACAACTCATCAAAGTCTCTATTTGTATTGGTTTGTCAGTCATTCAGCTCTGTGTCCACATACCGGCTGACCTTAACAGTTTGAATAACCCCAGTGCTTCGGAGATGCACTGGCTCTCCTCACGTATGAGACAACTATGTATTTTGCTCCGGTAGGGGGCTAATACAGCGTGATAGGATCGGGTTGGCCGACACTGTGTGTGTGTTCGTGATCTCAGCGGAGCGTCTGCGGATGATAGGGGTCAGTGACACTGCTTGTTTCTTGCTGGGCAGGAGCTCGCGGAGCGGACAGATGGGTGGAACAAAGGTCTATGAAAACGATCCGCAGCTTTCCTCTGTCTATCATCACTACACACACGCGGCGCATAACAGACACAAACACACTAATACATGCTTGTTGTGTATGTGTGAGCAGAATTCCTTGGATGATGTATTTCCTCAAAAAATAATGTTTTTCTAGTATACATTTGACATGTGCTTTTTACTTATTGACTCAACATCGTAAACAACATACTTTTTCTTTTCATTTTACCCATATAACAATGCTTGGGTCATCATTATATTATTCTTTATTTGGATCCTCATTAGTCTCCACAAAGCGGCATCTGGTCTTCCTGGGCTCAATGTCTTGTTATGTCTTGACGTATAAAAGAGATCAGAAGAAAATACTGTCTCCCCATCTGTCGTGTACTCAAGTGGATATGAAATGGAACGCTGTCCCAAATAAAATCAGGGCTTTTAAACTGCAGTTTAAATTTCCAGTCATGAGGCCGAGGCAGTCTTGGTCGACAGCTGTCGTATATTTGCTTCTCCTTTCATACAGCACGGGGGAATAAGGACGCAAGGAGACACTGGTGGTCGTGCTTCTATTACCTGCATTAGTGACTTTAACCTTTCATGTTACATGATCTCCTTGGGACATGATAAACCGCTAACTGTTGGACCAGGAGGGAAGTGATATACAATTTTACATCATCCACTGAAAACCATGCTTAATATGTTAAGTATGTTTTATATTTTGAACTCCTTTTCAAAAGTGCATATTTGTATCAGAATGGTGGATATGTATTAATTGTCTCAATTTCAAAGCACAGATTTTCTTCGCTCTCAGTGTTTAGACAGTATTTTGTTGTTTCTTCCCTCTGATATTTGTTCATCTTCTCCCTGTCTCACCCCTTGTGGGCTTCTTTACTGTGTGGCTTTGCTAAGAAGGACAGAAAGGCCAGGTGTTATTTTTCCATCAGCGTTTCATGTTTTCGACCACCTTTAAAAGGTTTAGCTCTGTTTGTGCAAGAAGAAGAGCAGTGTCCTCCTGTTTTGTGCCATAAGGAAATCAATTTCCACACAGGAATCTAACCTGGCAGCAATTCAAAATAAAGTGCAACCTATTAATCTTTGCTGCAGTGGACTCACTTATTTATGTCGTACTGAATCGGGTAATGATTTGTTTTAGGTGAGATGATTCATGTAGCAAATTTAATGATGCAAGATGATGAAAAAAAAATTAGCCTCTTTGAACCGGTGAGATTCAGCAGTGCGTCTATCATTACAAAAATATGTGGTGCAGCCAAGCAACGTCCAAACATATAAAAGTCTAATTCAGAATTCTAGTCGTGAATCAGTTGGATACCAAACATTTCCAGCGGAATTATCCTGCTAGAGAATTGTGGGGGAAATGTGTATAAAATGATGTACTAGATATCTCTTTGATTTAATGCATTTAATCTAGAAAAACACAGTGTTTGGGTTTGAATATGTCCTGGCTGTATTGCTTTAATGAAGGGTTGGAACAGAATATACGGTATGTTTTCATACAGTGTGGAGCTTTATTATTGCTACTTAAGGGTACATTTAATGAATAACTAAGGGTTCAAGCACTGCAGTTTTAGTATTTGGTGCAACTGCAGCTGACCAACCAGACTTAAAGTAGACTGTTGGCTAATAGAGTCATTGTAGGTGATTTGTCCAACAGAAAAGATCAAAATACCATAGGGCTGGTTTTCATAATACTTTCAAAATATGATGACAACTTCTGAGAATTATTTTTCTCACTCACACTCACATATAAACAAATTGATATAAGGAACGCACATGTTGGCACCCTATAGTGTTGATGTCTTATTGTGTGGATACATTTGCACCTTTGGGAGATGTCTGGATTGTGGGGCTGCTAATACAGTGCGTCATTAGAATATATATATATGAATAACTTTTGTTTACCTTCCACACAGGAGGGTCTGGCTCTGGTGGTGCCAGCGACCTGCCCAGGGAAACAGGAACACTTGACGGTTTGAGAGCGCTCCTCAATCTTATTCTTATTACAGCAGCGATGGATGGCCACCACCTCACATGTCCCCTGCTTCACCTGGTATGAGACTGAGAGAGCGAGAGAGAGAGAGAGAGAGAGAGAGAGAGAGAGAGAGAGAGAGAGAGAGAGAGAGAGAGAGAGAGAGAGAAAAAGATGTGGTGAGGGGGATTATTTGCTAGAAATTCATAGACTTTAAAGACGGCTTATTGGTGTTTTGACGGTTTGTTGCAGCAAAAGAATTGGCATTAAATTCAAATAAATGTGTGCTGCAAATAACAATCAAATATACACCACAGCAGCTTATCTGAGGATTAAACAAATGTGATGAATTATTTACTTTTGTATAAACTCCTCAATGTATTCTAGTCTCATACTCTTTGATTCATAAGTAAACACTCTTTAGTATGATTTGCTTTTATTCTCAGCACAGTGCCCTCATTAACTCGGACACAGAGGCACCTCTGTTGTCTTTGTGTGGAGGGGGAAAGAAACGTTAAGAAAATAATAGTTTCTTTTGACTCCTTTCAGACATAATAAACCACTTGATCTAAGCAAAGAACAGACATGCACATATTATGAGAACAACCCACTGGTAGGATATATCTTTGTGGCATTTAGCCATCACTGCGAATGTTTGTGTGTGTGTGTGTGTGTGTGTGTGTGTGTGTGTGTGTGTGTGTGTGTGTGTGTGTGTGTGTGTGTGTGTGTGTGTGTGTGTGTGTGTGTGTGTGTCTGTGTGTGTGATCCTCAAAGCCATAATTTATATGAGGATAATTGCTTTTCACCTGACACCTCCAACACACAAACAGCGTCTAATCTCCCATGATTATCTCCACACTTCCCTGGGGACCTTGGTCTGGTTCGTTATAATATTCTCTTGACAGTAATGGGACAGAAGGGCACGCTTAACTTAAAGTAAATTTTAACCCAAAGCTGCCTACCCAGAAAGAAAATGAATGTGTAATTATGTGTGTAATGTTACTGAAACAATATGCTTTCTTACAGGGACAGTCGTGTGTGTAGCAGTTTATATTTTATCATCGTTACATCTGCCACATGTGTGTCTGTTGACATTCAGTACAGCATGATAAGGATGCTATGAGGATAATGTGTGAATATGTTCATGTTTAGAAGTGTTCACATTATAAGGTTTATGCTAATGTTACATTTTACTAAGCACATTAAAACCATAAATCTCATAGGAAGAGGGCTTTGTGGCCACCTGAAGGAAAAAGTGCCGACCACAAATGTTGGGGAAAATGTTTACCAAATCTAATCTTTGCTTATGGCTTCTGAACAGATTCCAGCTGCCTTATCTTCCCTCTCAAAGCTTGTTGTGCACTCCTGAGAGTCTCTGGTACCGTTTCCCGAGCACAGCAAACCCTGCTGGCGACATTACTACCTATAAGCCTCTTTACAGCTCTGGAAAAACCTTGGTTATACTGTACCATAAGCCCAGATTTCATTTATGTACGTGACTTTACCCAGACTCCCAAACTTTTCACGCTCAGCTGAATGAGCTTTGCAGGCAGACACACAGCGACCAACACAGCGCACACACAGCGCACGCACACACTCTGTCGAGGGTTCCATTTCTGCAGGCCATGGCCTCTCTCATCCTTTCTGATTTAAAGTTTGTTTGTTCTCTTCTCCAGAGAGCCCCATCAATGATCCCAGGCTCTCTGAGGGCGCCCCTCCGCTATCATCCCTCCACTTTCATTTCCCTCACTCCTCTGTCTCAGGCTCTCCTGAGGCTGGAGCAGCTGCCGGATCATCACCGCGCACACACAAATATATAGCCTACTGATCAAAACCTAGACTTTAATAAAATTGAACCAAACTCAACGGGACAAGAATTATCAGCGTTGTGGTAATTCTAACTGTAATGATCACAATTAGAGCACAGAGTAACAGTTAAAAAAAAAAGAACGTAAAATTTAAACACAACCAAATTGCCTTTGTTTTACTCTGACTCGTGCCCTCATTATTATTTATCTGTATTGAAAATCACGGTTAGTGCAGAGCGGTGACTGGGTAAGACTGGCCCTTTGTCTGCCCCCATCTCACAAATAGGCAGCTTGTTAGTGAGAAAGAAAGAGAGAAAGGAAGAGGAAGAAGAGAGGTAGTGTCACAGGCAGCAGAGAGAAGAAAGAGCGGCTCGCCTCCGACTAGCATAATGAGGTCACAGGGTTCGCAGGTCTCCTCTCTTTATTGCTTACATCAAACCTGGGCTGGGCCTGTTTGTATTTTAAAACTGTAAAGCTGTGAGGATGTGTGTGAGCAGTGGAAGATAAACCCACCTGAACTTCATTTATGTTCCTATTTTGTGTCTGGCCAGCTTCGTATGCTAATTTAACTTAAGTGGGTATGGTTTAAATTCAAGCTGGTGTAACGTAGAAGAGGTGACCAGGTTGGAGGGCCTCCGTTGGGTTTTTCTTGTGGTTTACAGTCGCAGATTAATGAAAAATAGAGAGTTGAAGGTGCTTTTCAAGCAAATACTCTAAAAGTCTTTCTTTCATGGGCATTTTAATAGGACACAAAACTACTTCAGTGTGTTTCAGATGTGGCCTTAATCAGGGAGCAGCACAACACTGCATGTTGAAACACGTTCTTTGATGATCCGTTGCTTTAAAAAAATATCATTAATTGAAACAAAATCTTGAGTAAAATACGACAAGGATGTGGCTTTTCGCATTTGACAAAATATTTCTGAAATGTCATCACTTCACACGTGATGGATGATGAACACATTAGTCAGACAATCTGGTGAAGGAATTAACCTCAGTAGATTTTTATCAGCCTGTTTGTGTCTAAATGTTATGAGTGTGATTCGAAGCAGAAATGTAAATATTTGAAGGAGCAACATTGCTATGAATTACACACTTGAGCATCCACGGTATATAACCAATCAATAGAGGTTAGAGCCGTACAGAGTTTGCAGCCAAAATCTATGCAATTTGGGAGAATTCAAGACCACTCATTCCTGAAGGCACATTCTCACAATGTTCCGAAGAGACATTTTTAAGGATACTTACAGGTATGTAGTTTTTCTAAAAATACTTACCATTTCCCTATTTACCACCTAAAAATGCTGTTCAGGAAATGGGAAAGGGAGTGTGTCAAAAATCTATAAAACAATACAGGACATCAACTCCCCCTCATGGGTTTCTATCAAACTGGCATGGGAGGAGGACTTGAATTATACAGTCGAATGAGAGTCTGAAGTTTAAAAAGTTTACATAGCACCCCTTTTTGCATAAGACATGGTCTCATCCAATTCATAGTACTACATTGATTGCTTTTCACCTGAGATATTGGCCAGAATATACCCTGGCAGTAACTTGTAACAAACATGTGCAACTGACTAGATTTTAGTGCACAATAAACATATTTCCATGTATTGTTTGTGCTGTATTATTATGCACAGATGTGGCTGGAGCAATTCATATTCAATTCAACAAGGACTATAGGAGCCTGAAGCCCCGACAGCAGGTCTGTGCGTAGGCACAGCATGCCAACACTGACAATGCTAACATGCTGATGTTGAACTGGACCAAAGTGGTGGGTCAACAGACAGACAGACAGACAGACAGACAGACAGACAGACAGACAGACAGATAGATCGGTGTTGCTATTCCTCACACCGCTACCGTGGCCAAAAATGGAAGTTGTCAAAATTGTTTTCAAAATGAATGTTCAAATTAGATTTTCAGTTTCTTTCAGTTAGAAAAAACTGTCCATAAATGTTTCAGTGCAGCCATACTAACCTGTAAAAGAGCAGCTGTCATATAACAAACATTTGTTTTTCTGCAGTGAAATGTCACTGAGAAGTGATTTTTTTCAGAAGATGTTCCAGGAGTGACCAGCATAAAGTTGGACCAAGATTTGAAATAGTTGTACAAAAGCAGGACAAGTCCCAAACATCAGAAAAGTGGTCTGGAGTGCAGACTGAAATACTGCAGCTTTACTGTGAGCACTCTCAGTCTGCACTCTGTTCACAGAACGCTGCAGCCTCTCACAACTCATCTGCTTAAGATTCATGTGTTGAACAGTCAGCCTCCAGCTATATACACACAATAACAGTGTATCTAATGTCTCAATGTTGCCTTTAAACCATTCTGTTATGGCCATCTCAACGTAATAGAGCCCAGCACACACTGAGATGAAAAGACTTCTCAAGCATGGCTAAATGCTTTTATTCCCGCAGCAGGCAAAGGGAGGGTGGGGTGGGTGGGAGGCAAGGTGGCGGGGGGTGGCAACAGTAGCTGTGCAGCCAACAAACCAAGCTACCTTGAACTGATGGGTTAGCCAGGCGATTGATGTATTCTGACAGACACAGGCAAGCAGGAGCATCGTGCAATTTATCAAAAAGCTGTGTCTTTCCCCTGTCAATACCCGACAAGCATGTCCACGGCTGTGAAAGGCCAGATATCTAGAAAATCTGTCGGAGGCGGCAAAGTCAATGTGAAGGGGACATACTGTACGTCTCTGTAGGAACTTACAGGTGGGTCTCAAGAGAGCAACATTACAGTGATCAGCTGTGTGGAACAGAGTTGGAAACCGTGTCAAATATCTTCCCACATCATTTATACTACAAATCAACATATTCGTATACTACACCTTGCTGAAACTCCTTTTTTTTTTGGTTTAAAATTCAAACCCTTCTTACTTTCTTTCTCCATTTGCCCTCTTTGACCTCCACTTTCTTAACTTGCTCCATCTCCTCCTCACTCGGGTCCTATACGCAGCCCATCAATCCTCCTGACATTATCAGTGTTTAACAGGCCCACAGGCTTCATGCTAATTATCACAACAGGTCGCTGGTACGGCTGAGTACTCCTGCGCAACAAATCTATCCCCAATAAACCCTGCTCACTAAGGAGACATCTTATATGACAGACAGACTGGTGAACAGAATGCTCAAAAATCCAAATGCATGGACGCACATTTAAAGCTTGCTTATATTCAAAGAGCACATGAGTGTGACAGTATGCCTTTTCGTGCAGAAAGACACAGGTATGTTGTTCCTCACATGAGCCATGGAGGGCCCAATAACACATGAAAAAATGTGTCTTTATGGGAATTTACGATATCATTCGTGATCAACAGTATGTTGAAACAAGGATGAGCAATTGATACTAGAAGCTGAAAAATAGTTTGGTTCGTTACGCACTAGTTCTGCAAGCTAGTGACTGAACGGCTGGTCTCAGATTATCAAATTTCAGGCATTCGAAGAAGAAAAGAAAAAGGGCATATGAGAACATTTCATTGTCAAAATACAGGAGAATATTTCTCAGAGCTGGAAGAGTAAAATAATTCCATTTAAGTCTGATGTTTATTCAAGAAATGGCACATAAGGTTGGAGTACATAATTGTTTGCGCTACATTCACAGCTCCTGGAATGCAATTTACTGCGTGACCTGCTGATGTGTAACAGTTATGAAATACAATAAAAGAATAAATGAATAGCAATAGAGATCTCATTGTGTGCTAAAGGATTTGTTACTGCATGTTTGGCAATATGTTTCATATTATTCTACACAGCCTTGCACTATTTGTGAGAGGTACAAGTGTGAAAATGAATTGATGATTTGTATGTGCTGAATGTTTCAGCGTTGTAATAAGTAAGATAAGCTATTTCCTGTGAGATTGTGACGTTTTTATTTATATGTGTCTTTAAGATGGATCTGTTACTTGGCTCATTTTATATATTTTATTCCCATGAGAGTGCTGCCAGAACATAATAAAGAAAGCAGATGCTATTTTTTCCACGTCTATTTAAAGTGACAGCTGTCAGTCATATCATGCCTGCTTCGTTAGTTGCCATTCATTCCATCCAGTCCCACTATAGATTTGTTTTCCAGGTGAGTTTCTGTAAAACGACAGATTGCCTCTGAGAATGACATTGGACCAATGAGACTGAGATTAAGGAAAAAAATACATATTTCCAGAGGAGGATTTTTTGACCTCTAGAGCCACCATGTGGCAGTAAATGGTACATCACCAGAAACAAATGCCTCACTGACCTGCCAACAGACCAGCAGTAAAAATACTTAAGTAGAAAACACAGAAAACATATCTAGCAGTCATAATGAACTGCCAATTATTTCTTCGCCTCAAACTGTATGTGTGTGTGTGTGTGTGTGTGTGTGTGTGCGTGTGTGTGTGTGTGTGTGTGTGTGTGTCATGTTGGTATTCACAAGTCCTTAACTTCCACCAATTAGAGTAAAACCCTTGAATAAAAAGCACCAGCCGATTTGGGAGCGAGTCAGTTTTGTTTCACAGCGAGAGTGAAATAAGAAAGGGGCAGAACCCATGCTGACCTTCACAATACACAGGGCCTGCAATTAGTAGTGTCCCTGCCGTAAGCAGGCTGCCTCCTCTCCGTCAAAAGGAAACTAATACCATCACTCACTGCACAGACTGGATGCTGGTAGCATTTCTGTGGCACATAAAGGTCACCTTTCAGAGCACCAGCAGTGAGAGTGTAGAGACCAAGAGATAATTAAGGAAATTGTCATAATTAAATGTGAACAGGAGGAGGTGACTTGGGAGTCGAAGTTGAAGCGCAAGATGCTGTGACTCAGCACAACTGTCCCTGTAGCCGGCCCCGATAAAATATTAATAAGACTGTGTTGGTCATTTTTTGGTTGGGTGGCGGCCTGTCTCCATGACTTATGGAAATTAAGGATAGAGAATAGATTTAGCTTGTGGGATTAAATTAAGTCAACTGTGGTTTCTATCTTTTTTTTTTCATGGATTTCTCAGGGAGTAAGTGAAGTCGTGCTTTGGTTAACAGTGGCCCTGCAGAGCTATGCATATTAATGTCGGCACTGGCAATTTGAAGCCTGAGGATTAGAAGTCATGAGCCTACATGGCCTCTTCTACACGAGACACACACCCTATTTTATAGCAACCCTAAATCACTAAGAATTAAGCCGCTTGAGAACAACAGCATCAGCCCTGAACTGCTGGTCGTCTGCAACCGCTCTGC
Organism: Cebidichthys violaceus; assembly: GCF_023349555.1. Classification (NCBI taxonomy): domain Eukaryota; kingdom Metazoa; phylum Chordata; class Actinopteri; order Perciformes; family Stichaeidae; genus Cebidichthys; species Cebidichthys violaceus. Next base: position 1,770,368 of record NW_027176428.1, on the reverse strand, counting down.
AGAGATCAGATCACACTCACTCTGATCTATTTGTGTTGACAGCTCCTGACAGCTTAAGTGCCATTTGTATCTGGAAGGGCTCGATCATTCAAACAGGGGTGTGTTTGCATCCAAGCCCAAAACGAGGTCTCGTCTAGATTACATTATGTCACACTGAGGGACGGAGCAGATTGTCCCCGCTCAGCCCCCTCCTCCAGGATCAGGATGACTCAGTCAGCGACGGGCTCGGGGAACATGTGTTGTACCTTTGCAGTGACAGTGTAATTAACCTCTTGTGGTGTTGGAAGGGGGGTTCAGAGCAAGACCTGGTGTACCTGTCGGTCCCCGATGGTTACGGCTGCCAGCGGACACCGGGTCAACGCAGAGCATCACCAAGGCAACGAGGAAGGCCACCTGCACAGGCCAAGCTGACCTCCCCCACAGTTTCATCCTGAGAGTCGGAAAGAGGGGAGAGAGGGGCAAAGAGGAAGCCAAGGAGGGAGAGGAGGAGGAAGAGGGCATGAGAAGAGGTCAGAACACACACCCCCACCTGAAAAAAAAAAGAACAGCAAACAAAACATATTGCTTTTCAAACAAGCAGAAACAACGTAAAAGACGAACTGGCAAAGGTCAAAGGAAAAAATGACAACCTGGAGAACAGAATTGACCTGAGAAAAATATTCTTCCAGCCAGCACAGACACACATAATGGTGGGTAGAGCTAACTCACCCGCGGCACCACGACAGTATGCTACCAGCATCCTTTTCTGCCTATTAGTATCACATTAGGATTAACTCCTCCAATTTCCATCTGGCAGCAGACAATTACAAAAAAAGTCGACTTTATGAGTCATGACAGGTCACAAAGAAACATGAGGCTCAGCTCAGAAATGATCATTTGTGGGTTAGGGCTGCAACTAATCAATATTTTCACCATTGATCATTCTGTTAATTATTTTCTTGATTTATCATTTGTATATAAAATGTCAAAAATGTTTGAAAATCCTCCATCACATAACTTTCCCCAAAGTTGCTTTGTTCAACCTACCTTCAAAAACTAAATGATATTCTGTTACCTTTTATGATGTCAGCTGGAACGAGGGAACAGTTACATATAACTGAAACGATCAATTATCAATTATCAAATAGCTGCTAATTAATTTTCTGTTGATCAACTAATTGTTTCAGCTCTAATGCGGTTTGGAAGTTATAATCAATCATTTAAGTGATGTTTCAAACAGAATTGCTGATTCTAGATCCTAAAATGTGAATATTTACTGCTTTTATATCCATACAGATCCTCTATATTTGGGTTTTTAAACTGTTGGTTGGACAAAATAAGCAATTTGAGGTGAGCATTTTTTGTATCATTTTCTGACATTTCATAAACTAAACAATGAACAGTTTCAGAAAAAGAAAGAATTAAAATAATAAGTTGCAGCAGTAGATGTTTGTTCTTGTGTGCATCTGCGCAGGATGTCGTCTCACCTGTTGGTTGTCTCTGTCTTCTCTGATCTGTCTTCCACTCAGTAGATCCTCTATGGACAGAGTGCACAGGCCATGGCTGCATTCACTCGCACCTTAGCCCCCCTCCTCCTCTTCCTCCTGCTTCTCCTCTTCCTCACCTCAAACAGAAGAAGCCCCTGGAGAGAGGAGGTACAAAGACACTCGGTCAGAGAGGCCAGTCTGCCCTGGGGTTCCTCAGTGGCCTCCAATGGCCTTGTATGAAGGTCTATACACACACACACGCACACACACACACACACGCACACACACACACACACACACACACACACAGGGTAGAGATGTGAAGGCCTAGATTCTGTTAGATCCATTGTTTACAATATGTTCACCTACCCTCAGGCTGAATGTGATCCCCACTCTATATCACTCACACTCATACACACACACTCCCTCGTTCTCTGTCATGAGCGCACACACACGGATGGACACACTAAAACAATGTTTATAACACAATAAAACTTAAATTGATTCCAAAATGGGTGTACATGAGAAAAACTTCATAGCTGAAACCTTAAATGGCAGCAAATCAGATGATTAAACAAGCCTTAATCACAAGTGGACGTTCTACACACACACACACACACACACACAGAGTGAGTACATTTGCACAGTGTTTGCCAGGTAAATTAAAACAGTGTCGGAGGACAGCAGGAGAGACTCTCCCTAATTACAGCTGAGTGACAGCTTCTGATGCGAGTGCACTTCTTCTCACTCTCTTTCATGCACACACACACACACACACACACACACACACACACACACACACACACACATACAGAGTAAATTACCATGCCGCCGCCGAGTATGTCAACACACCTCTCTTTACAAAAGGACTAACTCTGCAAACTAAATGAAAGACAACAGATTCACATTAATAACAAAATGTTCTCCTCTTGGAACCTTCATTATTCATCACGACTCATTGATATGCAGCTCAGTCCGCTGCAATGCTCAGAAACTTCCTGGGAATGTGTCAGCTTCATCCAAGCCTGATACCTCCGCTGAGCGCATCAGTGTAGCGCCACTGCCCCCTGGTGGGCACAAAACAAACATCAACTGCCACGAACGAGTCAAAGATCGAGAAGAGAAACAACAGGAACAAGCAAACCTTTCTACATAAGTGAGAACCCAGCAGGGCAATGTAGGTGAGACTAAGTTAATGGGTATTGTTTGTGTCTATTAACAAAGATAAGTGACCTGTTAAAAAACTACATCAAGGAGTGACACAGGTCAGAGAGAAAGAAACAGGATCTTGAGAAGGTGAGATAATGAGAGGGCAGAAAAAGAAGAGTGGACGAAAGGAAAGACTGGAAAATAAGAAAGCAAGAATTTTAGGAGAAGTGGGGAAATTAAAAAAATAACAGTTTAAACATATGGATTATATATTATGTTATGTTGCACACACACACACACACACACACACACACACACACACAGACACACAGCAAAAAGTAGGGGATGTGTTTGTTTGTGTATTCTGAGTGTATTCTTGTGTTATGGAATCCTGCAGAGGAATGAATAATATTTGTATAATTTGTGTATATAGAATGCATATGCATAATGTATACCCGTGTGTGTGTGTGTGTGTGTGTGTGTGTGTGTGTGTGTGTGTGTGTGCTTCATTCCAGTACAGTATGTGAACGTATGCATGGTGCATGTACTGTGTGTGCAGTATGATTAGGCATGCTGCATGGCAGCACTGTAGCCCATTTCTTATTCTCTTTTTAAAGGCTGGACCATGGCACGCATTTTTATCAGCTTTGTTCTGTGACTCACTCATTAAAAGAGCACAATAATGCACGTGTGTGTGCATGTGTGTGTGCATGTGTGTGTGCGTGCGCGCGTGCGTGGTCTCCAGATGCAGCTCAGTCTCGTCGAGACTTCAGGGACAAAACCTCCCATCAGTCACAGCGGCGCTGTCACCTCTACTGGGTCTCACACATACAAACATAGTGATAAATAGGTTTAAAAAGACAAACAACAACAAAACAATCTATGCTGATGCGTATGAATATCAAACACAATCTCACACAAAACATCCATGTTACCAAAAAGTCTCAAGTGTCCCTGGGAGCATTTTGTTGAAGGAAGCAGAGGTGTGTGTGTGTGGGGGGCTCAGCTGGTCATCACTGCTATGAGGAGTCGTTGGATTTGGCAGCAGAAGGGACAGGCGCACACACACACACACACACACGCACAAACATTAACAAACAGAGCACAGTCATGCTCAAGATTATCTGAGAACATCAAGTCTCGCTCTTTCTAAAATGATCCCTCCTGCTATATAACCCAGTCACCACCTCATCTCTCGCCCTCGCCCTCTCTCTCTCTCTCTCCCTCTCTCTGTGGGCTGAAGGGCTGATTTGTGTCATTCCTTGGAGTAATCACACAGGAGTGACACGGGCGCTCATTGACATGCAATGAGACAATCCCACCTCGGCCACGAATATATCTGTGTGCCCTGCATCCAAACAGCATCATCAGCCAGCACTCTCCAAGTGCACATGCACGGTCACAAACATGCGCGCATGTTTAAACGTGAATTCGCAAAATGATACTTGTTCATAAAAGCTCTGTGACCTTATCCGTCACATTGGGAAACATCTATATGCCCTGCATCAAAAATACAACAGTGAGACACTTTCTGCATGACGGGTGATGTTACTGACACTCTGCTGTTTGTCAGATTACATCATTTGTCAGGACGGTACAGGAAGTTCAGCTCAATAGGACTGAGCTTCTGCGAAGAATAGAAACAGCAACATTACTTGATAACCTCTGTGCCACCTGTTTAGTGTGTAGCAGCATCCGTCTTCGGGATTTTGTTAATATCCCTGGTTTATCTTTCTTAAATCGATACGTTATCTCTAATTGGAATAATTGCATTTCCTTAAGTGCTATTTATCAGACTTTGTTATTGAAAATAACAGGAATGATAAATGTATTCTGTTTCAGATTGTGTGACAAGATGGTCTCGTCATCAATCTATGATTGATTTCGCCTCACTAGACGCCTCAGGGTGATGATGTTGGTCATTAGGTCGATCCATTTAACACTTTGGGCCAGAGCAAGGTTTCTCAACAACTACTCGCCAAATCAACATATGTCTTTAGGTCAACGGTGACTTTGGTGACCTTTGATATTTTGTCTACTTGAGGTTGAAAAGAAAAAAAAAGGAAAACTCCTGACTGAAAATGTATGATACTTTGGGTGATACTGTACGCGACAAAAACGTTTTGGTGACTCTCTGAGCTTTCTCATTGTCTCACATGCACCATCGTGAAGCCGAAATAACTAAATCTAAAGGAGCAGGAAACAAATGACTGATTAACTGAGCATATTTATATTCACATTAGGATCAACTCTTTTAATTCTAATGACTCTGTTGTTCTTCCTCTCGTGCCTCATTATTAAACTGTCTGTCCAACACATCTACTCTGTGGGATGTAATCGACACCGTAGTCCTTTAGTCTAGGTTATTTATTTTCGCTCTCTCACACTCTCATTTTGTGAATGAGCTTTCAAGTTTGACTGATATATTGGTTGGTTTATTCAATGAACCAGTAGGGGCCTTTCATGAAATGTCGGACATGTAACACATACTGCCAGCTGGGTCATGTTCAGAGGGAGAAAACCTGCAATTTAAATTCCTTTGTACATTAAATGTATTTTTCGCAATTGTAATAGTTTACAATGATTTCTTCAAAGACAGTGTTGCGTCCTGAAATTGATTAAACCACAAGATACATACAGTGGCTCATCTATCATAACAGCAGCTAACTCTGACAAAATCAGTTAGTCTGTGTTTTGCGCAAAGTTTGATGTGCCATGACGCTGTAAATGCTGATTTGGAGGCATTTTTGTACGCAGACAAGATTAGTTTTAAGTGCTAAATATTAGGGGATTATTTGACATTTTTAAATATTTGCATTAAATACAAAATGAAATAAACCTAAATACATGTATGGATCGTAAAATCAGAAACAAGTCGCATGGACTTTGGTTGAGCTCCAGTTTGCATGTGTCAAAAATAGAAAGGCATTGAGATTGGAGATCACACAAGCATCAGGCAGGCAAAAAGCATATCAGTGTAAAACAAAGTGCATCTCCCTAAGGCGGAGAGATATTGAAAATGAAACGGGCAAAAGCACAAACCCCAATGGAATCTTACGTGAAGCGTTTCAGATTTCTGCCGATATGCAGAGTATTAACATTCAGTTAGGGACGTGTAATGTTCTGCTGCTATATATTTGTCTGCCTCCGACTTTCAACCAGTACAGAATGCTTCTCCTCGCTTTTCCCTCTGAGTTGCTGGGCAGATAGAGCGGGTGTGTGACCACACGCAAAACACTCTCACATACAGAGGCACACAAAAACTTTAAGTAACACAGCAGTATGTATTTCTCTGTACCCTTACGTTCAGCCACCACAAGCTGCTATTTTCCTGGTACTTGTTTCTCTTTATGTCTCTCGCTATGCCTCTCTTGCCTCTGTACATGCGGGTGTCTCTCTCTCTCTCTCTCTCTCTCTCTCTCTCTCTCTCTCTCTCTCTCTCTCTCTCTCTCTCTCTCTCTCTCTCTCTTTCTATTTCTCCCTTCTATTCTCTTTATCAGTGTGCAGATGAGAATGTTTGCTTTTTCCTCTCACATGGTTTTCTGTGCGACACCAAGTCAATAACCCCCAACTGTAATTTCTAATCATCCAACACGTGTTCTTCTTCACACATCACCTGCCATGTGTGTGTGTGACAAGTGAAGTAGAAATCTTGGACATGTTGTGAGTAGGACACATGAAAGACACAACTAACCACAGTTGTACATCAACGTGGAAGTAGAACAAATTATATGTAAGTTGGGAAATGTACAGGATGTATTCTGATACACACTGTACATATTTAAATAGTACATAAATGACTTTAAGTGTAATGTGTATGTAGATGTTTATAACAATTTTTCCGCTGATATCATACAAGATTATACTAATACTTCTCACCACCCATGTATTAATAATACGTCTAACACACTACAATATTTTGCATTATCATAGTTTTGTTTCTGACATACGTGCCACACATATGTACTTTAAAACTAGCATGCACAAATATTTAGGTACAATCTTTTATGGAATCTGATTGAAATCGCCATATTTCTTATAGTTTTTGTTCTTTTTAGATAGGAAGAGGTCAGAAGTCATCGGAGGGACACATAATAACATTGCACCTGTTTATTGACACCCCCCCCCCCGTATTGTTTCCTCCAATAAACCAACAAGCAATAAAGTGGAGGATCCTCTGTTTGGTGAAATGGTCAGGTGGGGAGACAGAGAGGAGAGAAAGTTGTGAGTGAAAGTCGGACTTCAGGGCCATTACCTGAGTCTGGTATTGACTGCAGAGTTCAGAGAACGGCCTTGGCACTAAGGTACCATTACAGCTCAATTGATCGGCCTGCACTTAAATCCAAATCCCACCTTGTTGCACAAGCCGTCCGATGGGGATCCGATGATCACGGAATATATGTGTGTTTGTGTGTGTGTGTGTGTGTGTGTGTGTGTTCGCAAAAGTGTCCAGAAGATGCTGATGTTTTTCCGAGTTTGCTCTTTGCCCCGCTTCTCATTCTCTCTCTCCCAACTTGTTTTCATCTTTTTCTCAGAACTCACTTCCTCTCTCTCTCTTTTATTCTTTCACTCTCTCCCCCCTTCCCCTGGAGTATTTGTTTCTTAGTTTCACTGAATGTACCCATCACATTAACACATTTGCTAGCAAGTCTTATTAAAGTCTTTTAACATCCTCTTCCACTAAAGCAGACGAGGGGGAGAGGCAGATGTAGGCTGTTAGTTGTTTTATGGAAGGGGAGAAAAGCACAGACGCTAACAGGCATATAAACATTAGCTCGCTAATACAACAAGTCTGCGGCCACGGCCCAGTCCCTGGTTTCCTCTTTACAAGTCAGTCGTTTAAAACCCAGACAGCCAGCATTGGGTGGCATAGATCAGAGCAACCCTCCTCAGAGCCGCTGACAGACAGAGGAAGGGCCTGCGCTGTAAATCCGGCGCACTCTAATAAAGCAATAAAAGGCCATTAAAAGTCAGTGTCCCTCAGCACTGGAAGATGGATGGAAAGGTGGAACGTAAAGGAGACGCTTTTAGATGGCTGAACACACCCACACACACTTTGGCAGGTTTTCTTCCCTTCTCCGCTCAGACAAACTAGGTATCTGCAATATTGATGCCTTTCTCCTGTTGTTACTCCTTCTTTTATCCGTGCTGGCTGCAGCTCGCTTTTGCGATAAAACAAAAAAAAGAAGAAGAAAAGTAAACATTGTGATTTAGAAAAGTGAAGTGCAATCTCTGTGTACTGTTCTATTCACTCAGTAAGCTCTCTGTTTACACCACTGATCTGCCTTCCTCCCTGCGAGCTCTACTGCAACGTTTCCCTCTACAATGATTTCATACCAGTCCACATTTTATACACACTATCATGCACAAATGCAAATGTGAAGTTCCCTCTCACATCCTGGCTCACCTATTTATTTATTTTACCTTTACCAAAGAAGCAATATCAGACTTTCTTGGGACTTGGATTGTAATTATTTACTGGAACAAATAATGCAAAATTAAGCATTTGCATTATCTAAATGTTTGTAACAGGAAGGACAATTTTCCAGTCATGGGAAACCAACTCTTTTGTGCTTCTTTACCTTCTCTCTTTATTTTCCCTCTTGTTATTATTTCACTACAAGACTCTGTTCTTTTCAATAGTTCTCACACTGTACAGGGATCAAAAGGAGGAGAGGTATAGAGGAGAGAAGTTGTGAACCCCAGAAGGGCAGGAGGGACAAAGCACAACTTAGCCAAGTAATAAAACATGGTTTCTACACACCCAGCCAATGCTCCTTGCTCCTGTTTGTACAAGGAATAAGAAAAAGATAAGTGTGTGTGTCTCTGTGGCAGTGTATTCCCAACCCCGACCAGACACTTCCTCTGTGGCTGCTGGTATCGGAGGGCGGCTCGGAGCCAAACAAAAGCCGGCCGAGGCCCTGACAGTGAGTCTCCCGAGAGCAGCGGCCATTCATTGTGCCTTGTGCCCAAATTATGATTAATGGAAAATAAACAACCTTGATGTGAAGCCTGCTTTGATTTTCTATGAGCCCTGGCAGCGCTGTAGTTGTAGCTACTCCTCTGGCCAAGAGAACAGCGCTGGACAAACACTCAACTCTCGGCCTCACGGTGCTTTCACATAACAGCTTGAAATTATTGGACACACAGACAAAGAAGCTGCTTTCACAACCTCTCCTCCTCTCACACAAACTCTCTACCGCGCATCATCTCTGCACATCCGTAAACGCACGCATATATGCACACAAACCGACATCTTGATGATATCTGTCCCCTCTGCTGCTAATGACCAGCTTGCGCGTAATTATATTAATTACCGTACGTGCCACGGCTGTCAATCGGCCAGCCAAAGAAAAGGGAGAGCTTGATACGAGTAGAAATGAGAAAGAGAGCAAAAAAGAAGGGAAAGGAACAAAGCTACAGACGAAAGGAGTTGGAGAGTGGTCAGAGTGGCAAACGGCAGAGAAGGAGGGAGGAAAGGAGGGAGAGAGAGGTCGTGAAAATAGAGTGCGGAGAGTGTGAGAGAGAGGTAAAGATAGAGAGCGGGCAGAGAGAGGAAGCCTGATCAATTGTTCATTTTACAAAGTCACTGAGACGTGTCAGCAGTGTCAATAAGTGAATTAATTTGTCTGTGGGTCTCCGGAGCATGACACCATATCACTCTGTTCCCCTGAGACAAGCAGGGCCTCTAACCCTCTCTCTGTCTCTCTCACACACACACACACACACACACACACACACACACACACACACCCACGCACAAAGGACAATTCCATACAAGGATCATACACGGATATCAGGAATAGCTGACACAAAACCATTTTCATTCAAATGTTCCCATGCTTGTAGATGCATATTCTCACCCCACGCACAACCTTTTTTTATCATTTGGAAGAATATTGCAGTGGCTTACCATAATTCCCTGGAGACTTACCGGTCCGTATTCATAACCACAGCATGCCTAAGCCTAAGATAACCCGAAAGAAAAAAAAAAGTCTTAACCCAAGCGTGTGGATTTTCCTTGTGGGGACCAGCGTTTTTGTTTCCAAAGCGGAGGTGAGTCTCCGTAACGTGACTATATGAAGAGATTTTTATCAGCGCACTGAGATTAATACAAAAACATATATGAATATAGGCATCTAATGCACCTTCAACTACATGAATCAAAATCCAATTGAAATATATTACTTGATAGCAATACAAACACCTACTCACACACACACACACACTCACACACACACACACACACACACACACACACACAAACTAGTAATTCATCCTCATCCGAGCAGCCATCCCCAAGGGAGGTAATTGTCCGCTGGTGACTGACATCAGTCAGCCACCAAGAGGGACCCTCGACCACTGGCTGCCAGCTGTTTTCATTACAGAGCCATCACCTCAAGCACACACAAACACACACACACACACACACACACACACACACACACACACACACACACACACATAAACTGTGTACACAATGACACACACTCACTCACTCCTCTGACAGATTCCCTCTCAGTCCTGACTACTCATTCAATCCAACTCAGCTAACACCCACATTAGGCCCTGACTTCCTGTATTTCCCTCTCTGTTGTTTTCTATCCCCCCCTTACTTTCATGGCCCACAGGGTTGAACCCTCCCACCCCCCCTCATGAGGCGCAGTGTTGTTTGAGGGCTGCTGTGATGACCGCCTCAGGCTCCGCCACCACAGCACCGCTTCCTCTCCACAACTTCACAGTGGACCCACGGTGCAGAGCATGCTGGGAGCTTTTCATAATCCCACAAACACACTAACACTGTCGCTCACGGTTACCAGCACATCTGCCAGCTGCCAGAGGGGCGCGAACAGGGACGCGCTATCTCGCAGAGACGCACACAGACTGACACACATGAATACGTACACACACACACACACACACACACACACACACACACACACACGAGTGGAAGGAGCAGATTGCATCCAAGGTGATAGATAGAGCACTGTGGGAAGGAACTGTGCCCGTTCAATTACAATCATTACTACCACTTTGGGAGATTTGTCATGGTCAAAGTGAGTTGGAGCTGTGGAGGAATCACCTTGAGCCCAGTAAAGTGCTGTTATTTTCATTTTTCACAAAAGGCCCACGACGTCCTCAAAACTCTCTCCCGATTGAAAATGACTAACATTGAACATAAATGAATTACTGCAAAATTCCTAATGGATGATTAAAAAAAGAATCCCTCAGCGGTACATGACTGACTCTTTCAAAGCACTTGGCCCCTAAAGAACAGTAATCCACAAACCCGCAAAAACTGTCACCTGCTTTCAAGCAGAAGAGCAGTACATTTAAATGTGGTTCGCTGAGCCTTTCTCTGTCGCCTCTGGGCTGGACAGGGGGAAGCCATGTGGCAGCGCGGGCTGTCAGTCAAAGCGGGACCTGTTAGATGGAATTAGAGAGGGTCTGGACGGTGTGATGGCGCCACACAGGAGACCGAGGCCTTGCTGTCACTGATTGACAGACTGACAGAGGGGAGAATAGAAGACAAGGAACACATACAGCTGTGGAGCTCCAACATGAGACCTCCATTGCTCTTACAAAACAAATGCTGAGTGAAAGTAAAGGCCAAAGTCATCACCACACCTTTGCTGAAAGGACACCATAGAATGCTTTTATGATTGGATCAACTGTTAGTGAATGTGTATTGATATGTGCAGTGATGTGGGTAAACTGTGACCTTATATATAGTTACTCAATTGCGCACATTTTTTTTGGGTGCATGATGCCTGTCTGTGCTGCGTTAGTGGTGATGATGAAAAAAGGATGGCAATTCTATGTAAAATATCGATAGATAGGTGTTAAATTATTTATTTTTGGTCAATAGTAATGCTTTCATCAACACATAAACGTAATCTTGATACGGATCCCTTATATTTGTCTCTTTAAAGAACTGTGAATATATTTAGTGGGACATTTTACAGCTGAAAAATCACCTTGTACACAATGGTAATGGTGACACTGTTTCTAAATCACCTTAAATATAGTTTGGCATTTCCGCACTGCAGGTTGTCAATTATTGTCTGACATGCAACAAGGCCAATGTAGCTGAAGAGGTGGAAAGTGATTTCCTTTATTCGTGGAGGCCTAAACTCGGTGTATCACCACACACTGTTACAAGGTCTCTCATGTTACCACTCTGGCCTGTCAGCAACATCTGACCTTTAACCTTTTTGTTTTTTACCATGGGTCGTAACCTCTGTCCAAATGTGGTTTGTGGAGACAAGAAACAGAGACACGGCACACTCACAATCAATTGATCTAATATCACTGGTTCCTCCATTAGAGTCATGGATCTCCTTTTTGAGAAGAGATATCGTACCCTGCGTGTATTTTCTCTGAACCTGATTTCATGAGGATGAGGGAAGACATTATTGTCCACTGCTTCGGCATGAAGCCTATTCATGTTCTCTGGCTCCATACACCCAGAGGCTGCCCGAGATGAAAGCTGTCCAGGACACTGTCATTTACACATGGGAGGCCTTTCTCCCTCTTTCTGCCCATGACATGAAAGAAGGCCTCCCGTCTCTCCTCCTCTCAGTCGGGAAGTATCCATTCATCACAGTCAATCTGTTAATGCCAGTGTGTGTGTGTGGAGGTGATCTCCAATCTGTCGCGCTGCTGTCACCTTACCAGTGCTACATGCCTGATCTCGGTTTATTCATGTAGCATATCATCCAGAACGGCTTTCACACTCACACACACACACATACACACATCATCATCATCTCACAGTGTTTTCTCTCCATGAACAAGCACACACAGATTCACAAAACCCCTTTGAGCAGAGTTCCTCCTAGTTACACACACACACACACACACACACACACACACACACACACACACACACACGCTATCTCCTTCCTCCGCCTCATCTCTCACAAATATTTTTTCTGTCTCTCCAGCTCATTTCTCTCGCCTCCCTTGCTCTCCCGTCTCCTCGCTGCCGTCCATCGCCTCTCTGCTTGGCCGTGTCCTCATGCACAATCACAAATGCACACAATCCATTCCCCCTCATTCACAGCCAGTCATCCTGAACAGCTCTCTGTGGGGTAAGTAGATAGGAGGCTGTTGAGACATGTAGAGCCGAAACGGCCCTCTGAGGATACCGGCTGTCCCACTGCTGGGAGCTACTATAGGAAGAGGGGGGGTGGCGGTTGGGGGGAGATCGGAGGAAGAGTTCAGATGAGAGTGAGTCTGGAGAGAGGAGTAATTGCCAAGTGTGTGAATTTCTGTGTAGGGGGGGGATCTGCGAAAAGTGCAGTGGGATGGTGGTTGGGTGTGAGGAGATGGAAAAGAGTGACAAAGACATAAGTATAGTCATCCACTGCGGACAGGAAAAGCAGCAAAGCCAGACGTCAGGGTGCCACTCTCATACAGGTGTGTGTGTGTGTGTGTGTGTGCGTGTGCGTGTGCGTGTGCGTGTGCGTGTGTGTGTGTGTGTGTGTGTGTGTGTGTGTGTGTGTGTGTGTGTGTGTGAAGCTGGGTGACAGGGGGTCAGGTTGGAGAGAGTAATCTCCCCAGGATTAAGAGTGCTGCTCCTGTGTTAATGTGACTGTCAATGAGAATTAAGTCCCTGGACCGATCCTCTCCACCCAGCTCTCCTCTCCCTCTCTCTCTCCCCTCTCCTGTCCGCCCTGTCACACTAATGACACCACTTTCTGTGGACTGCCAGCGCAGCGCGCTAAAACAATGGGGAAATAATTACACTCTTTCAGTACAGTACAAATTGCAGAGCTGAGCAGCAGGACAACGGGAGATATAAGCAAAAGGGAGGGAATGAGGGGATGGGAGAGGGAGGGGTTGAGACAAGGATGACTAACAATTACAACACGATAGGGGTTGGGTCTCATTACTGCGCCTATTAACATGCACCAAGTCATTTTCCCCCATCAGTTTGTGTGTGTGCAGAGAGAGAGAGACAGAGAGAGAGAGAGAGAAAGAGAGAGAGAGAGAGAGACAGAGAGAGAGAGAGAGAGAGAGAGAGAGAGAGAGAGAGAGAGAGAGAGAGAGAGAGAGAGAGAGAGAGAGTGCCAGTGTGTGCGCCAAATAGTGTGTGTCCATTTGGTTCTGCAACACACCTCTCTGCCTTCGTGCGCAATATGCCCGGAGAGCCCGGCGGCACCTCATTTCTCTCCCATATGTCTGAGCTCCGCGCGCTCTCCTCTTCCCAGCCGATCACGATCTATGCAAAGCGATTAGAAAGGCGCGTGAAAAGAGCCCGGTCAGCGGATCAACCTTGCAGATCACTCAATAGGTACTAAGCAGCGACGAGCTTCGACCGATCGCTTATTTAACCTTATAGCGGTAAAAACACCGCATCAATCTCACACCACTTGCCCTAACCGGCGCTAGACACGGTCAGCGGGAATTTACGGACGTTGGAAACGGCTCATCATGTGGTCCATTTTTACGCATGGCAATCACGCGCCGTGGCAGCGGAGTCAATTGGAGATCGCGGAAGGTTTATGTTTGGAAAATCCTGATGCTTTTTTTAAGAAATCGTTCCTCAGCAAAAATGTTTGCTGCGCTCTGAGCAAAGAACATCAAAGTTGCTTCCAGCTCGCAAGTCATTTAGTGAGTCAGACAATCACCACCCTTTCTCTCTCTGCTGGACATGGAAAAAATGTCCCACATCTCTACAACCAAAGTCCCCCTCTGACCCCACTCGTTTCATTAGCCTACTGACCGTGCGCCATGAAACGGCACAGGGAATTAAAATGAGAATCTAAACGAATTGAATTTGAATAAAAAACACCACCTTACCCAAATCTATAAACTCGATGGCATGATCACAGAGAATTGTAAAGGATCCAGGTGAGACAGTAGAGCGGTTTGCCACTTTCTGCTTCAACTCCACTGGTTTTGTTTTCCACTAAACGGGGCAATCCTTTTGAGCCTCCTGCCCAGCTCCCGGAGCCCGCGCGCACAAACACACTGAAGCAGGGGTGAGGAGGGCTACTGCAACGCCAGAGTACCAGCCCTCCGGAGCCGGGTGAGAAAATAGAGCTCGCGCAATAGCGATGTGCTCCAATGTGCCATGATCGTGCCGCGTCCCATCTCAAAAGCACACTGAGGAGGAAGTCATCAAAAGTGCGTAATTCCCCCAAAGAGAAACCGGGCTGATGTCTCTTGCGGCCACTCCACACAAGTTCAATCCCCCTGCGCGCGACTGTCACACGGAGGCGTTAAAGTCGCCGGAGAGCTACTGATGAGAGCAATGGTATAGCGATGCAAGAGTGATAGTTGCGCTCCCGTCGCTCCTCCCGAGCTGGGATCGATTGGACATGAGAAATGCGATGCGAGCCCGTCTTCCCCATTCAGAACACGTGCAGCAGCGCCCGCCCAGTTCACCAGCTCCCAAGTACACCCCCTCTTCCTCACTGATGTCATGTAGTTTACAAGTAGCATGGACTGTTGGGGGGTGGGGGGGTCATCTTAACAAGTCATGTATCGTCATTGTGGGATGCTTGAGCTTGATCCATTTTTTCATTTTTAATTGTTTTGTGATTATGTTTTATGGTTTGTATCAGTTCATCTTAAAACGTACCAGGTGCACACCTGGCCGTGCACCGTTTAACATTACATTTTACATGGGATAGTATCTTCCTATGTGAAGAGTATCATTGATTTTTGATCAAATTGGTAGGGGTTTGCCCCATTGTGAAAGTGTTAACACGTCACCACGCCATTACTTGTGTATAACTTGTGTGTGTTGAGTTGAGGAGGGGTCTGGTGACTGACAGCTGCTCGATGTGCGCGAGTCGATGACCCCTGCTCATCACATAATAGTCCGCCTCGCCTCCACACTTCGATCATGTTACAGATGGTGTCTGGATATCAATACTTGGGTCTGTACTCGGCTAATACGCGCGGATGGTGTAAATCTAGCCCCCCCTCCCACCGCGATGTTAAACAGAATTTAATCACCGCCGCCTCTCCGTTACGCACCAGGAGACAGCCTATCAATTATTCCATCCCTAGAATATTCTAGTGTGTTGATGGCGATTGATTGCTTTGCGCTGTATTTGCAGTCGTTAAGACTTAGAGGAGGTCGATGTCTGCTAACGACCCAAGGTGAGGAGTATCCGATACGTTCAGATGTCTTCCTTGTTTTCTTGTTGCCAGCGTTGCTGGGCCATACGGCGAGCCCTGTGTGCGTGGAAGTGTTTGTTGGTTGGGAGTTGTTTAAAGATACGTGACTTTTAATTTACAGTAGCAAAAAAACATGAAATGTAACATGGAGCACTGGCATTTATCTTACACTAATCTTGCCTGGCACTGTCCTTCCCTTTTGACCATTTTGCTACCTGTGCATGACTTTGAACTGAGTTCATTAGTCACTGACGTATAGGTTCACCAGGACTGAGGTACAAGCAGCCCTTTAGTTGCAGGATGCAGAATAAAAAACAAACATTAAACTGAAGTAAAGATCCTAGTTTCAGCACCATGGACAGGGCCAGACGCGCTGCATATAAATTGAGGACGCTGGACAGCTCCAGACTGTCCTGTCACTGTGCTTTTCTTTTAGCTTACTTTGCTGTCAAGTGGCTAATCCGCTTTGCACACAAAATAAACAAAAGTAGATGAACTGTGTCGAGTGTGCGTATAAAGGGAAGAAAACAAACCCACCAGAAACTTGATAAAACGTAACATATCAAGTTTGCACCGGCAAGTGGTTGTGTCTACTGAACCTGTGTGTCACAGTGGGGATCCGAGGCCTTTTATCTTAAAGTGAGGCAGCTAATGGATACAACAGCCCACAGCACTTATCTCATCTATCCATCCTCTGAGGGGCCAGGTGGTATCAGAGGAAACCACATCATGTGACGTAAACACGGACTCGAAAGTGCAAGGTTGAGCGGGGTGAAATCTAATTTACTTCCCTTATCCCCGTCACATGTGTAAGTGTTACAGAGCCATCCGTTCACTTAGCATGTTCCTCAGCATGTATCCGTATCAGCGTTAAAGGTTGCATTCTCATCCTTATAGGTTGTGGAAAGGGTCAAAGTAGGCTGACGTCTTCTTGGCGTGTCGCGTATCAGAGGAGCGGGGTTATAGGATCTCCTCTGAGATTGTTCCCCCAATAACCATCGCCACAGGGGAGAGAAAAAAAAACATTAAGGAAATATCTGCTCACAACTTGAGGCATATTTCTTCCTCCTTAATAATCGATGTTCCTGCATTCATCCCTCTGAGAGACGCTGTCTTCTTGGAGCGGGGGGACGCCTGGAAAAGTGGCCACGGTAAAATGATCTGCTTGTGATTGATTTGTCCGAGTTCAGCGGTGAGAAATGTTTGTCTTTTGAGATCAGTTAAATTATGCTTATGGATACGTTATAAAACGCAAAGACAAATGGTCTTTGGGCAAGAATGAAAGAAATAAAGGAGCAGAGAGTTCAGAATGTAACTTGCAGTGGGGATGTCAGACTAAAATAGGGCAATAAACAGTCGCCAAGCTAGTGAGATATCTCACGCCATGAAAAGCAAACTCGCAAAACAACTTCCTAATTCTGAAGTGTGAATCGCGGCTCAGACGTGATAATGACTTTACTCACAGCTTCCACCTCAATGATTAAACCTCGGACCTTTCTGGCAATCATCTCTCCTGTCCTGACGCGTCGACGGCCCACTTCTTCTCTGCACAGGGTCGACATTAAGGGCGACAGAGATAGAGCAACTCAACATTTCTGGAGGACAACACCACGATTACCCACGACACGACTAAACGAGGCCACCCGAGACATGGCTGTTGTAGAACTGTGGGGGGTAAACTTCCAGCGGCCTGAGGCAGCTTTCATAGAGAAGTCTGCCTGTGCGACACCGCCAAGTCATTTCACCAGCGCACGTATACGCTGCGCCCTGGCGGCCAATGAAGCAAGGTTATACTGTGCGCACGGCGACCACACACACAGAGGATATGATTCTGCGCTGAAGACTTGTTTTCCTCACGCTTTACACTCGAAATCGAAAGGTGGGTTTGGTGATCCGATGCGTTTCTGAACGTCTTCTCTTCCACTCAAGTGCTCCATTTTGGATATGGGCAGGCTTTGCGCATTAAAACAGGACTTCGTCATCGATTCGGAGCCGCCATGAAGGTTAATGAGAACAGACATCTTGGTTCCTCTGCTTTTGATCCCCCCCTGCATGGAGATTCTTCATTTCTTTACGAGGTCACTGGCAGTAACCCGAGCAGGGCCATAAATAGTGTCCATCCCAGACAGGCCCGGTGTCTGTCAATACCCCCGAAAGTTCAGACACAACATCCGCAAAAAGCGGACAGGAGCACGACTGCTGACATCAAACATGTGACATTGGAGCAAACACTGAAACAAACAGTGACTTATTATGACCCGCTGGATATATTTGTGAAGCAATTGTTCTCACTCTCTCTACACACCGTTGGGAACAAGTCTGTCAGGGACGATCACGCCGCGCAGGATTTGGCCTCATGTGTGATGTTGTACTGCCCCCGCGTGGCTCAGATGCGTCACTGTTCACTTCGTAGTTTTTGAGGTCATCCAGATTTATTATGGTGACAGTAAAAACTGGACTAGTGCCCTTTTGCGTAGAGCCCCCCCTCTCTCTCTCTCTCTCTCTCTCTCAGACATGAACTCACTAAAATAATGAAAGCCACAGCAAAGAGCTGTCTGCTGTCAGCAAGAACCAGCCTTCAGTTCCCCCCTCTAAGGTCAGACTTCAAAAGATGATTGATTCAATTAAGATGAATTAAATTTCTGATGCCAAATATGGCCCGCACAGACAGGGAGACATTCTTCAGCATTTTTAAGAATCATTTATTTCATAATATTACACAGCTTTTGAATACGAAATCGCCTACAAGTCGAGCACAGCCCCGACCAAAAAGTTGTGACCGAGTTTAACTCGGTTTCATTGATAAATAAAACATCACCAGGTGACACGAAAGTCATCTGATCGCTCAAAATATTCCCGTGCATTGCATCGGACTGCATGCAGATTGTGCTCATTCCATTTTATTCAAATTTACCTAAAAATACAAAACAACATTCAAGAGTTTAGAAAAGGTAATGTCAGCAGCAGCACCCTCATCATTTGACCATACTGACAATGCATCAAACCAACAAACATACATACGTTTAAATAATGAATGTTACGACTGTAAAAGAACACCATGTCAACTGTAAAGAAGGACTCCAACATAAAAGGTAGATTTAAAAAGTCTACCAGATGTTTTTCTTTTAATTTACCTGACAAAAGCAGCATTATTTTTCATCATGTGGTAAAATAATGGAGTGTTGAATTTTACTGACAAATACTTGAATGTTTGTTTCACAGTACTTACTATCAATGTGTTATTCAAACACTAATACTGATATAAAAGAAATGCCTCTTGGCAGTAGGAGTGTCTCAGTTACCTTCTGTCACTTTTAGAGCTATTTCGATGAGCAAAACTTATGTCAAACTAAATGCAAATAAACTGTATGCGTGAATCCAGCACATCATATTGGACTGGAGTGTGCTCAGAAACTCTGGCGGGATTGTCGACAGCTCTGAGGAGGCTCGCATCAAGGTGACACTGATGAAATGTGACAAGATGTCGCATGTGAAGGGACGCCGTAACAGCTGCTCATTAGCTAACTTTGTCGGCGTGGAATGAAGTAGACACAGCAGCGGTAATGAAGAAACATAGGACACATCTTATCGCTCTCCAGATGCTGCGACTGCACACGCCTCGTCTTTTTAACTGATTTGACACTAATAAGAGCTGGTGGAGACTGTTCAACCCTGAGTCGTCCCCCATATTACTTTTCACTCATCCAGACCTATCAAAGCAGCGGACAGGAGGTGACAAATACTCTGCCAGACCACTGACGGATGAGGTAACTTAAAAAAAAAAAATCTTTTAAAATGACTCTGCCAATGTGAAGAGGTCTTTAGATCACAACCAACGGCGGCGGGTTCATGTTAAAAGTTCTTCAGCGTCTGGATGTCTGCGTCCCACACTCACAGAGACTCTAGAGTTCATCATGAACGGCACGACGCTGCCATTTGGGATGGTGTGTGACGTACTGAGCTGCCTCCAGCACAAGGCGCATGAACTCCCCCACATCAAAGGAGTAGTTGGTAAACTTCGGATGGTCCCCGAGGGTTGGATGGTGACCCTGAGGGAAGAGACAAGAGAAACGTGTGTACATTAAATGGACGCATTAAAGCATTAAAATGTTTTGTATCACCAGGGTGTCCTAGCGATTAGGTGACAAGGGATATAACAAGCGTGAGGAATGAAGCCTGTTGGTTTGTTTTTACAATGCCTCTAATTTGCCCATAGTGAAATGAGTGCATGAGAGTGTAAGTGTGTGAAGATAGGTGAGATGAATTGAGAAGGCTCACACTGAGGTGCCTGAGAGCTAATGGCTGGTCCGGGAGTTTCCCCTACCTTGTCCTGCGGGTGCACTTTATCCATATTCTGCCAAGTCACGTATCGAATGCCCCGAAGCCGAGCCAAATCTCGATAGCAGCTCTCATCCTGACAATTATATCTGGGAGGGACAGATGCACACACTTTATCTCTTGCTCTCCTCGGTCTGCCTCACTTTCACTTTCTCTCTCTCTCTCTATCTCTCTCTCTCTCTATCCCTCTCTTTCTCTCTCTCTCTCTCTCTCTCTCTCTCTCTCTCTCTCTCTCTCTCTCTCTCTCTCTCTCTCTCTTGCTGTTTAAACACTGTAGTTCTCGCTCTGTGCCACTCACCAAAAGTGCACACAAAATACTCTCACACATGATCATTCTCTCTCTCTCTCTCTCTCTCTCACACACACAGACTCCAAAAATCTCTTCTACCAGGGTAGCCAGGTGTGATGAATGCCTGGTTAATTAGACAGTATTTCAAAGTCATACACCAAGTGTCTGAGGGCTACTTTGGGCACAGCACGCTGCCATCGCTCTCCCTGCTCCCCTCTCTGTCTTTCACTCAAACACTCAAACACACACACACACACACACACACACACACACACACACACACACACACACACACACACACAGGCAGACACAAAATGTCACTCACAGCTCAAAGATTACAGCCCAGTCAGGGAGGAAGAGGAGGTGTGTGAGACCCGCCCCGTGCATCCCGATAAAGATGTCAGAGTTGCTGGTGATCCTCAACTGCACCAGGAAGGGAACATCCCTGAAAGACAGTCAGGGAGTCACACATCAATCATCTTTAATGTGTAAGCACTGTTGCTGTTACAAGCTTTAAAAAGCTTTACATTGACGTATTCATGTACGGCATTGTTACATTGCTGACCAAAGCCAAGCAGCACTGAATACCTCCCGTAGTACGGAGACAAGCACTCTATAACTCACTTGTATTTGTAGTCCACCACGTTGACCTCCAGTAAAGGCACAGTCTTGAGGGCATTTACCAGCTGTAACAACAACAGAGGGACGTGTTCTCTGATCAACGAGAGAGCAAACAAATACAGGCAGTGACCGTATAAATCACAAGCCTTTTTTACTCGTACGGTTTATAGCAAATACGATTTTAAATAGGCACTTAACAGATGTGGGCAGTAAATCAATGGTGGAAAGGAGGGGCTGAGGGCGTGAGAGAGTTGTATAGAGGGAAGAAAGAGAAGGAGACAAAGAGAGAGAGAAAGGGAATGACAGAGAAGGAAGGAAAATGGGGAACTGGATAGAGGGAAAAGAGCAAGAGCAAGAAAGTTAAGGGACAGAAAGGAGGAGGGAGGGCGGTGCTTCACTCACCTCCACTTGGTTTAATATCCTTCTGTATTCTGTGCTGCGTGCCAGCAGGGTGACACGAACACGCCCCTCCTGAAAACAGCAATGCGCCCAATAATCAATCAGCCAAGGACAGGAAAGATAGGCGGCTGGCAAAAGCCTCTATTTAAAATGTGTCTTTTGTACAGCACAGAGGAGACGACACATCAGCTAAAATCACATTACAAAATATTTTTCAAACCAGAGGTTTTCTTTTCTGACGTGCTCTTATTAGTTTATACAGTGTGTAGATTTAATATATTCTTCTACTGCCACCTTGTGTTCTGAAGGAGAACACCTTACTATAGGCAGTGGGCGTATATGTATTTAACACAGACCTCATTTATTCTGTTCTGCTTAAATATGTTTAAAAGTACTGAAAAAAGATTCTGAGAAAGACCAGGACTGAGCAAATCATGACACGGTGGCGATGGGAGGAGAGGGCCGGTAGAGGCAGATGAATAGGACACAATAGAGGAGAGCAGCAGTGTGAGTCTCTGGCGGCGCCATTAATCTAGGGATGAAAGGAGGAGGGTCAGGGCAGAGAGGACCTCTCATTCAGTCGCAGGCCCGCTATCGCCAGCAGCCCCACGTCTCGCCGAAAAAAGCCTCTTAGCATATTTCCGGTGAAGGCCGTGAATACCCAATGAGCTGCTCTACAGGAAGGAAGAAGTTATTGGGCTTCACCGGTCATAAAGATACATTCAAGTGCTTCAAACCTGGGATCATAAAACACCTGTGAAAAAGTGCTGAAGAGTTATGGATGTAGGGGGAGTAAGGAGGCGGCTGTGGCAGTATTCAAGTGTGCACATCCATCTCTCAGAAACGAGAAGGCTATACGGTCAGCGAGGAGCTCTTTCCCTGAGTTTATCGTAGTAATGAAATCACCTACAGTGAAGTCTGATTGCAGTGAGTCGTAGTGAGTGGAGTGACTTGGCTCTCCATCACACACGGTCGCTCATTCTGCTCGTCAACATAAGTTTTACTTCAAGAACCTGATCTTTGCTTAAAAACTGTAAGGAACGCCTGATCAGTACAAGAGGTGAACAAGTTGTTTTTCTATTTTCTTCTGAATATTTTCACTGCAAAGAAAAAAATTATTTCCAAAATATTACTAAGGTGTAAATTGTCTTAACAGCTTTTTAGGAGAAATATTGTGACTTTCACAACGTAGGAATCAGAGGTGCAAGGAAGAGTGAAGGTGACAGAAAGCAGAGACACTGGTGGAAGGGATCAAACATTTTCGGTCACACGCTGAGCAGTTATTTGAACTTGCTAAAGACTTGTAACTGGAGATGTATCACAGCAAACTTGCAGCGTTGCTAGCCAGTTGCTCCTCTCACTCATGCTATTTTGGTACAAGTGTAAATCACTTATCCTGGAAGCAGTCGCTACTGATCTAATGCTATGGTTTAGGTGCTATTACTGAACACATATCTTTCTCAGTGTGTGAAATTGTTGGGTGTTATGTGACAAAGCCCCATATTGTACTGGACACAAAGAAAGACTTCCCTGACCGGGAATCGAACCCGGGCCGCGGCGGTGAGAGCGCCGAATCCTAACCACTAGACCACCAGGGACCTGTCTCACATCTTCCAGCAGCTGAATATTGGACATGTAGAGCAGTATAGTAACTGAATCAGGTCTGCACAAGTTCACAACTAATCTCCAAGATCTTTCCAGGTAGGATCTATCCTTTCTACATAAGGACAAACAACGTAAACAGAGAGGGTCAGTTAACAATGGTTAAATCATTATCTTCCTTTTCGTTCGATTCACAGTGGATCTGTTCTCTGTTCATGTGTCTCTGGGAGGAAGGAGCTTGTGTTTTGGTGAGAGGTGAGATAATTGCAGGTAGGCTGATGTGCATGTGTTTCGTCTTTTTGCCATTAAGCATGTGTTTATCCATAATCCGTAACACAAGAAGGAGAACTGAGTAACTAAAACAACATGCCTTCTGTGTGAAACAACATCAAACTATGATCGTTCATGGATAAACATGTGAACTAGAACCCTACTAATGGTTTTACATGTTAAAGCTAATTGACCAGAAAGTGCACTCGCTTTCTGGTACCGCAGACTATTTCCCAGTCCTGTGATTTCTTCCCTTCCAGGCATCCAGTAGTTTCCACAGCAGCCTGTGACAATCAACTTGCAGAGACTTTAGATCACAGTGAACAACTCACAGTCTTGATTTATTTGTCAGTCTGTCGGCTATGAGACGGTTATCACCAGCCTTTTCTTTTCAGTGAAGAGCTTTGCAAGATGGGAGTGCACGTGGATGTAACATAGTAAATTCAATATCAATCTGCCCATTAACAGCATGTTAAATACAGTTCAGTCACTTGTCTGTGTTGGTTGGTATGTACAATTCTGACCTGATGGAGCCACATGACAGGCTAAGACGTCACCAAAGTCATCATGGATCATTTTCCGGTACCATATATAGCCATACAAATTTCCATGGCAATATGTTGTTGACACCTCCCTCTGACTATCATCGTCATCCTAAGGCCTAATTTATTCATCATTACTCCCATTCAGACTGGTGCTAGAACTCACACCAGCATTTCAGAGGGAGACACCTTGAGAGGTCTCCAGTCTATGATGGTCGTTAACAATTTAACGTGATCACGTTCAGATCAGATTGAATGAGTTGTTTTTCTTTTTCTAACGCTGCTGTTACCCTTACTGTTGGTTAGTATAGTTCTGATGTCTAATTTGATAAAGAAAGAATAAAGTAAATGATGAAGATCAGCTGAGATGTGTGTGGGTCACCTTTTTATCAAACTAAAAAAAAGGTCCCTGGTGGTCTAGTGGTTAGGATTCGGCGCTCTCACCGCTGCGGCCCGGGTTCGATTCCCGGTCAGGGAACTCTTTCTTTGAGTCCTACGTAATTTCAAATATTGATAACTAGTAAATTCACAAAAAGTGGTTTTGTCACATTACACCCAACAATTTCACATACCGAGAAAGATGTGTGTGTTTAGCAAAAGCATCAAAAGCTCCCTTTGTGAAAGCGGACTGAAGATGACTTCTGGCTTGTTTCAATAACAGCTTAATTGATTTGAGAAGAGTTGTCACCAGCAACTCTTGATAGAGATGCTCTACAGCACCACAAAGTACAGCCTGAAGGATTAACAGAAAGATGATCAATGTCAGCTTCACTAAGATGTTACTATTACTACTACCTTTACTACTCTATTGAATTGGATTGGATTATAAATATGTTCATGAAACTGGGTCCATTCCATGTACAGTACATAAACAAGAAAAAAACAGATTCTGAAAAGACGTTCTTCGTACCTTTGGACCGTCTCGCGGGATGTTCAGTCGATGAAGGACATGCTGGGAGAACGCCCTAAACATCCCTTCACTGTAGCAGTCTGAGATCTGACATCAACACACCGCAGAAAGTGTCAACTTCACTCACATATGCAATTGATTTTTCATCCATCCATTCAATTCTAAATAGTGTATTCAAATGATTACTTTGATTGTATACAGTCATGCAAAAAAGATGATCCATATTTGCATTTTTTTGAAAATTGACTGGTTTGAAATGAATTGAATCAGAACACACAGCTGCATTTCACTGGGTTGAGATGAAAAACATGTAACACACTGGGGCTCTGACAGTTGTACACATATTTCTAATCTCCCTGGGATCAATATCATATGAGCCTATGCATATCTCAAGTCCAAGAATCTCACACCAACACTGCTGCACTGCAGCTGTAAATGTGAGCACATGAATGTAAACATGACACGTGCTGCTGCAGCGGCATTCAAGCATGGACTTGAAGCTGACCTGTCAATATTTCACACCCCAAGGCTGGAACTGCAGGGCAACACATATTTACATGGTATCATCTTTATAGTAATCTCCTTGGAATTATCATTTAAATAACGTAAGCAATTGCTGAGCTTTTGAATACATCACATAAATATTTGACCTGAACTGCTTATTTATGACTAAACCGGATATCTTTGTGCATTTGGGAAAGAAAGACCAATAAATTATTTCTAAAAAAAGTCTATTACAAAATGTGAGATAAAAACTCATAAATGAAAACACAAACAAGGCAACATTGAATGAGACAATTTGTTGAAAGCAAATACATGTAAAGTACATCTGGTTAGTGGCTCAACACACACACACACACACACACACACACACACACACACACACACACACACACACACACACACACACACACACCAATACATAAAAGGGGAAACTTACAAGAGGCGTGTTGTAAAAGAGGCCGTATCTCATTCTCGGGAGGAGGGAGAAGAAGGCATCTTTAAAACACACCTGTGAAGAGTCAACAGATCCACCAAGTGAGCATTCAGAAATATTGATGCTGGGTTGTGCCAGAGGTCTGTGTCAACACATAAGACTTTTCATTAGCTTCCCAGTGACGAAGACTACCAACCAATTTGGGTGGTTATTACTAAACAACTATACTTGAGTAAGTGATGAGTTCAAGACCGATATAAAACAGGAGCGTACGATGACCGCACAGACGTGACATTCCACCTACTCTTTTCGAGTCATAGGTCTTCAAGTGGATGATGTCATCTTCTGAGAAGGCCCTCCATGTTTCACCGAACAGATCACCATAACCATAAAAACTCTGGGAAAAGACATAAAAAAAGAAAGGAACTAATGTTAATCAAATTAATGTTACGTCTGAAAATGAAAAACAAACCAATAAAATTAGAATCAACTACAGCCTTAAGCGGTGCCAGGGTCCGCCATCTGTTTTCAAACTCTGCTGGTTGCGTTTCTCTGAAGCCGTGGTTTTATACAAAAATCTGTTATCACACTATTATCTGACAGCCTGCCACTGTTTGGATTACAGTGAGCGGTTTGTGCTGAAAGGTCACTGCTTTCCTTCTCCCTGTCAGTTTTCTCTCTTTCCCTGTTCCTCTTCCCCTCTGTGCACAGTGAGGGGAACAATGGGCCGGATAAAGCTGTCTGTAAAGCGTTCTGTTTTTCAAATTGGTGTTTCCTCTTGATGTCTACGTCGGGCACATATGCCACTGACTTGTTAAACAAAAACTGTGACTGAAGTGCACTGCAGACAAAAATACTGTTTGGCTTTCCCCGTTGGGTTATAGAACTCAAATCCAATCTCACTTTACAGACACTTTTTTTTTTCCATCTGTCTTGGATAGAAAACTCTTTTTTTTCATACTTTCAAACTCTTTCAAACTCTGTATGAAACAGTGTTTTCATGTTATTTTGAAAAATAACATCAGAGAGGGTGTTTTACAGAGGGAGAAAAGCTCAAATATACGCCTGCATGACAAAAAAAATCGGACTAAAAATGATCGTATGCATCAGCATTTTGAGATCGTGAGTTGTATCGTTGTGACCCATGAACAGATGTACAGCTAAAAGAGGGAGTCACCAACTCACTAGAGGCAGCAGGACAAATGTAAAATCCTGCCTTGTGTTTCATTTTGACAGCGTACACTATGTGCTGGTTAACCTTAAATAGAAACAGCAAATTAAGAAATATCTAGATTCCACCCTCGCCTCCATTGACTCTGTAATGGGAGACAGCAGGTACCCACCGTGTCCCACATGATGATGTTGATGTCTGAGTTGAAGGAGTTGTTTATGTGCTGGGAAATGTAGAGGTTGACAAAGTCACAGAAATGGTGGTACATGTTCACCCCTGTTAGGAAAACACACAAGTATTATTTTAGGCCTGGTATCTAAAAAAAGAAGAATATACATTACTGTCATATTCCAACAAGGTTTTTAGAAAGTGTGAGTGCAATCCTTGCTATCCCACATTGTACATAAGAGCATGTGTACTGTGTTTTTTCACGAAGGTACAATAAGAGTAAAGGTTTTAGCCACTTGTTTAGGTTGCAGAACCTTCAATTAAAGGGGGGCACATCAATGCTTGTGCACATTTATTTGGGTATCTGGAGTTCCGTCCAAATCACAAACTGTGAAATAAGACGATCCAGACAGTGTTTAGTTGGCTGCCTACATCAGAAAACATGTGATTCAACAAGCCATTCAGATTTGGCTCCCCTTCCTGTGACACATGCAGGAACATTAGAATATACCGCCAGCCATGTGACTATCTCCACCCACGGCTTGAGAACTACCTTAACTAGAGGTGCAACGGAAATGGACTAGAAGAGCCTAAATGCAGATGTCTCGATCGCATATTATTAATGTTTAATTAATTTAATTAATTTAATATATATATATATATATATATATATATATATATATATATATATATATATATATATATATATAAAACTTTATTTCACACTGTGATGGTTAAACTGTGTAATTAATCCGCGGGTTCAAATGCGTACGGATCAACAATGATCTGTTATACCACTAACTTTAACATGAGGTGCATTATATTTTTCCCACAAGCCAATCAGAGCAAACTGGGCTTTTTCGGAGTGGGGCTTAAAGAAACTGGAGTGACAAGGAGTGTAAAATGGAGTGTTTCAGACAATGGGTAAATAAAGGTATATTCAGAAAGTCAGTGTGAGAAAAATAAGTGTTTTTTTTTTTTTTTTTTTAAACTGAAGCAAGTAGACATGTTCTAGTAGAAACCCTAAAATACAAGAATGAACCTTTAAATTAGCATTATATGACCTTTAAGTCATGTAAATCTTTATTACCTACCAGCATCCAGTTTCATAAAAACAGAGGGCTTTTCAATGACAACGTCACAGTGTCCATCCTCTATGGGGTGAAAGTCCAGCTCTGTGTATGTCTGCAGCTCAGCATACCTACAAAAACAGCACAGCACATGACGTTAGTCTTGTAAACGGACTTGTAAAAATTCTGCATGAACATGGTGGCACGCCATGGAAACAAACATTACAACCCCAAAACGGGGATGTGACTTCTTTAAAGCTCCTATGTGATGCGATTGGAAAATGTCTGTCTTTGGTCATACAGACAATGACTTTGACCGGGAGACCGCTGGCAGACCGCTGGCAGACCTGCTGCGAGACGTGGCTGACCGACTTCAGAACTGTGAGTCTCTTGTGTTTAAAACATAGACTGTATATAAGAAGTGGACGTAGTCATCGTGACGCCACCCATTGGTTTGTGGACTGCTGTTATGAAGCCTACATATGGGTACCTATCTTCCATGTATGATGTATGAATTAGGGCTGCAACAACGAATCGATAAAATCGATTATTAAAGGTGTTGGCAACGAATTTCATTATTGATTCGTTGTGTCGCGCGATTATTACACCACTCAATAAGTCGCAGAGATGTTTTAGTATAAAAAAAAAAAGTTGAGTTGAGCGCGGAGAAGAGCGGAGATAGAGGAAAGACCATCGGAGAAACCCGTAACGTTGTTCTGAAACACACGGCGGAGGAAAAGAAATCAGTACGAGCTAAGTCATCCAAGGTGTGGGAGCATTTCACACTAAATAAATCAAAAAAGTGTGTTAATTGCAAGATATGCAAATGCGACATGGCACGGGAGCACCACTGTGATGATTCAGCACCTAAAACGTAAACATGTTGGAGTCCTTGAGGAGGAGGAAGAGTTCAACAGCAGGTTAGTCACAACAGAATCCTGCTGTTGTTCCGTTTTGAAGTGAGGAACGTAACGTCCCTCCAGTAGCTCTCCTGGTGCTGCTGTTTACTCGTTATCCAGCTTGACAAGCATGACAAGTTAGCGTTAGCTCCTTAATAACAGTAGTAAAGCAGGGGTGCTATAGTTTGCAAGACTAAAGACACGTTTTTATTCACTCGCCTTTTCCTCGCCGATTAATCGAAAAAATAATCTAAAGATTAATCGATTATTAAAATAATCGTTAGTTGAAGCCCTAGTATGAATGCCTTTTTTCTGTGTTATATCCTCTGATGTTATTTCCTGTTTTCATTATTTTCCATTTGTTTGACCATGGTATTATCTGAGTCATGTGACTGCCTCACATCGGTTGGCAGTTCATAATAAGAGATTATGATCTGCTATATTACGTGCAACAGGAAAACACTTAACGAGCCAGCCAGGAGTCGAACCTAGAATCTTCTGATCCGTAGTCAGACGCGTTATCCATTGCGCCACTGGCCCGCTTGCCCCCACTCTATTCTTCAGACGAATGACAAAAGACAAAAGACAAAGAGAGGGATGGAGCAAAGCCAACCCCCCGCATTCCTGACTGGCCTCGTCTCCCCTTTCACGACTGCTTTGAGAGGGAGCAACGTGTGTTCCAGTAGCTTAAGAAATAAGATCTTAACAACATCAGAGAGATGGTGTGTAAAAGACATCATTAGTTCTGTTTAACAAAACAAGATCTCTTCTCTCGCTGTGTCATTGATCTTTTCAAATTACAATGGGTGCTAGTTTTCTTTAATTCATTCATTCACCAAGTCTCTATGGCAGTCGAAGAGGGGGGGCTACTACTCCTACTGGGATCACGCCACATGCCTTTGTGTCTGTAACAGATTGAACAGCCATCTATACACTGCCGTCCCTGAGAGGTAACTGGTCTCTCTCAAAGTGCACACACACATACTGCAACTACTAATTCTCCAGGCAGGACATTAACTGACTCTAAGCTGTACAGAACAGTTAATACCTAAAGAGGCCTGTTCAGCAATATTCTCTGTTCAGCAATATTCTCTGTTCAGCAATATTCTGGCAATACAGTGCACAGAGCACCAGCTAGTGACAGCCTGTGTTACTACAACCAAAAAGTCCCATACTGCCTCTTGTCACACATGCTATTCAATCCACAAAGGCATTTCCCTGGTGGTCTAGTTGTTAGGATTTATCAGTTATCAGTTTAGTCAACAAACCATGTTTAGTAGAAAATCCTAATTTATTGTGTAATGGTAATATTTGACGCTAGAATGACTATTAGTCTCATGCTGTGCAATGAAGGTTTACTTAACAAACGCATCTTGTGTGGTTGAAAATCATAATAGTCAATGTTATTTATATAGCAAAAAGCAGAAATTACAAAGCCCTTTACACAACAGCTTTGGGTCATCGCCCCCTGCTGCCGGAGGCCTCGGTTCGATTCCCGGTCAAGGAACATGCTTTAAACCTCTATTAGTGACTTTAAATCCATGCATTTCCAAGAGCTCATACCAAAGTCATTGGATGAAGCTCAGTAAATGTGCGTGTGTCCTGCCTCACCAAGATTGCAAGGGGCTCTTGTGCTCTCCCTCGGCAGCAAGTGATCGCTTGTTCAGTCGGCAGCAACCACCGATCTCACCCGTCTGAATGAAGTCCTCCTTGTATCTGCAACATAAACATGGACGAGTTTGTGTCGGCGTAATGTTTCATTCATGCACATGTCACTTTCAAATATACTGACCTCTCATGACTTCTGCGCGGCTTCCGGAGGTCCAGGTAGAGGTTGGTTGCCTTACAGAAGCGAGTGTGGCTACTACATCTTAATGATGAGTCCCCCTGGAAAAATATTAGGAGTAAAAAATATTTAGTATTCAAGTGATATTAACTCTGGACCTTAGAGATTGTGAAAGCTGTCTCTATACTATACTTCCTCAACATAACTGCTTTTGAACAGCGAATTATGTTCAGGTCTATTGTCTGTGGACTCTTTTGTTTAACAGTGTCTGCCTGTTGTTTCTTCCTGTTGGCTCGGCAGGCCCGTGGGAACTAAGGAAATGAGCGGACTTACTGGCTTGCTGGCCTTGCAGAGTGTTTTGAGCTCAGAGAGGCGCTCCTTGACGTAGCCAAAATCAGCCTGCTTCCAGAAAAGCTCCTGGGCTGCCTCCAGAGAACGGGCCCTGACAGATCCGAGATTTAGGCAGATCAGCAAAAGCCAAAAACCATAATGGTTTCATCAATGATGCATGCTACGAATAAGTACACTTTTACTTTGGAAAAACAAATGGAGACTGTGGTTGTGGAAATTCAATATCTATGAATAAAAGATTACTATTATTGGTTAAACTTAGGATTGCTGAACACCTGACACATCTTGGATGGCTGCGAGGAAAATGTGGAAAGTAAATTATACAACATGAAGTGTGGATATGATGTGAGGAACAGTACCATGCGGAGTCAGCTTTGGTACAGACTGGATAGCTGAAGCGCTTCCCTGGATCACAGTGCTTCTCGTAGCCCCAACAGGCAGGCAGATCCTGCAGTGCATCCTGTTGTAAAAACAAGTGTGAATATATACATGTGTGTGTAGGTATCTAAAACATGTGTTTCACTAATACCCTTCTTACTATGATTGTAATGTCTACTGTAAACTCCAGAGTAAACCCCACTCATCCAGTGCTCCAGTTAGGGTAGAACTAAATGCTATAAATAACAACAATTTCTTTACACAACACATATGCAAGAAGTTTCATGTTGTTATGAGTCACGATCTAAATCCTAAGACACTTGGCAAACAAAGGGCTTTTTTTTTTAAAGATTTTTCTCACACTACAGCGAAACTAACTAACTAACTAACATGTTACGACTCTAAAAGTTGACAGAATGCATATCTTACTTTAAAAGGGCAGAGTGGGTCCAGGCGGCATTGCTTGGCGACCCTCTTGTTGTTGTAGAGGAAGTAGGGTACGTGCTCCGGCGGCAGGGAGATCCTGCTTTGGTTGAGCAGCAGTGCTGGTGGCTTGTGGTTGATGTTCTCAGCCTTCTCAGTGGTGACCACAGCGAAAGAAGAAATGATGCCCAGCGCTACCAAGAGCAGCATAGTCAGAATTACACAGACATGTGAAATAGCTGCTTCTCTTCACAGCCCTCTGAGGAGTAAAAAAAGAAAGAGAGAAGAAGAAGAGGAGAGACAGAGACACAGACTCCGACTTGCACTCTGTAATCTTGCTTGAAAGCCAAACACCGCAGTTTACAAGCATGTGGCAACAAGCAAGTGTGTGTGGGGAAAGTAGCTCCAGGGGATCTGAGCGCCTCATGAGGAAAGGTCCTGTTGCAGGATGTATTACTGACCTTTTTCCGACTGTTGTCTGAGCAATCATAACTGAGACTGAAGGAACAAATGAAAACTGCTGGCTGGTAACAATGTGACTTAATGTATTATTATATTTCCATGATCCATGTAATTTAAGTCTGGAGTCTGCACGTGCTTATACAGCCCAAAGCCAGTTACAATCTTCATCCCCGAAATCAAATAATATTACAGTGACTAATGTTATTGCAGTAACCACACAGTATGTGCTTTTATAACAACGGCTCATAAATCTTTGCACATCTAAAGGGAGCTGAGAAGGAGTGGCTTTGCTGTGTATAACGTTAACTTAAAACGTTTATAACACTGTCTAAACAGTGGGTTTGCTAACAACAGTTAGTTATATAATCACCAATCACTAAGTACACGTTCTCAAGGAGTTACTTACAAGTATTACTTACTAATAAGGGTTAAGTAACAGTAAAAAGCATTCTTTGCCACGGGCGTAATGTCTGAAACAACGGTGCCGCTTTAACATAACGGCTGCTTTGATATAACGGCTCTATAAGATATTTCAGGACTAAAGCTAACGTTAAATATGAAAACCGTTAAAAACACGAGGCTGCTGAGTGTCTTCTTGTACCTAATTATCTAAAGTTAAGATTTAACAGTTAATATCGATTTTTTTTTTTTGTCCCATTACGGTTAACTTGTTATATCCTCCCCTCTTTTTGTCGCGCGTCGGCTCTCAAAGAAGCAAACATCACTTTGGCCAGCTAATGAGCTAAAATATGCTAGTATCAAACTTTAAGCTAGCGTCAATTAACGGTTAGTTAACTCAGCTTTTAGATGACGTTCACGTCGCAACCCGCCAGGACGAGTCAGGGACTTGATAGACATGTGAGACAAGATTTAAGATATGCGGGGATAATAACGCATTACTTACTCCTTTTCTTTAGCAGGGGGTATAATATGCTAATACTTTATTGGAGGCTAAAGTCTGTAGTATTTATGTAGCGGCTAACATGTCATGTTGGCGTTAGTTCTTGACAAAGCCAAGACCGCTTCACGTTAATTCAAGTTACAGATTTGGCTGCAAAAGAACAAGAGCAGGACAATATAGGCAACATTTCCACGGTGTAGAAACGTGTGACATGCACATATCTCTCCATTAATGGTCGCCTGAATTTGGTTAGTTTCAGTGTGAGTGTAAGGAGGTTTAAGTACCTGAATGCATATCCTGCAATTCTCCAGACTGAAGCGATGGTGTTGCCGGTGGTCGCCATAACACCGGAAACCTTGTGGCGGTTTGTAATACGCAGCGACGGCCGCAGGGTGGCGCTGTGGACCACACTTTGTCCTTAAGAGTACTCTTAAAGCCTCAATGGTTTCTTTTAAGAACCATTAAAATGTAAATGATGATATTAAAACCAAGATAAATCATCTATTAATTAGGTAGATGAAAGACTGAGCTCAGAAATTAGAAAAAAAACCTCAAACAGTAAAACCCATTATCAAATAGTTTTACAAACCTTTGTTCAATGTTACACAATTGTATCGAAATGTAAACGATTAAATGTTTCATTTAACAAAAAGCACAACAACTGTTCCTTTGTAGAATATGTCTTCCACGTTTCACATATACAAGTATTGTTAATTTAAATAAAAGTGCGTCGGTCACACGGTCACAAATATGGCTAATCCTGTGTAAAAAATATGAATTGGACAACTGTATGAAATTGTTCAGAACATGGAGATTTGGGCCTATTTGAAGACTTTTGCACAGCATAGAGATAATTAAGTATTTTGTATGAATGTGATGAAAATGCAGACTTCTAATGAATCCACATAATTCAAATTAAGAATCATAGTATTTTTCACCACCCAAATAAATGTTTATTTTTTTACATATTTATAAAAAAGGTTTAAAATCCAATCTTTCTTCCTCTGGATTTCAATCACAGACTACTCTCCGGTCGACGCCACATTCTGTGATTTGGAAGGACATAAGAACGATACATAAAATTCTCTGTACAATATTGTTTTATATCTTTCTTAAATCATTCTGATTATGCATTAAAGAAATGAACAACGGATGAATTTGGAAAGTGCAAAAAAGCTTAACCATCTCCCAACAGTTATAAACTGTTTATACAATACAATGAAAAGGTCTAAACAGGACACATTACGCCAAAAGCAAAGTTCGTACAAAGTGCCAAATATTTCAAATGGACACCCGAATCACAAACTGTGGCTATCCTTCATACTGATTCTGTAAGAATATATTGTATGTTATGCATAATCCCAACATCCCCACTTAAATATAGCATGTGATGATTAATTCAAATAAAATAGATAAAGATGAAGAGCTTTCTTTTGCCACAGTGATTAAACCAAGTTCTCTACATATTCTTTTCGGGTGAATGTGTGGCTAAGCTGGTCGATTGGTTTGTTTGTGAGGGTCCCAAAAGTAACACAGTTACAAACGGTTTATTTCTGGTTCTTCAGCAGTTCATCAATCTGGGTTTTGTACATGTTCTTCACATCTTCGAGGTCCAGTCTCAGCTCCTCTGCCTCTTCAGCCTTTTCTCCGTACATCTGCAGGATAGTGTTGTGCCTCTGCTCCAGCTCCTACAACGCACAGCCCCACACATTAGAAGAACCTCTGCAAACACAGCATTAAGGTGTCCTGCATCTGCATTTACAGCCTTTACCTTGAGTTGATCTTTCAGCGTGGGGATCTCCTGCACCATCTCCTCAATCTCATCGTTTTGATTGGTGAGTCGGACCAGCTCTTCTGCCATCACAGAACGACTCCTCTCGAGACTGGAGATCTCAAGCTGCAAAAACAGGAGGACAGAAAGAGGGTACAAAGCTGTGTTTTAGTGCAGAGCATGACCCGTCTTTTTCTATCAAAATGTTCATTTTCCTGTCGATGCGTTTGGTTTTACCACATTTAAATTATTGTAAGGAAATATTGTAAATTTGACCAGCCTTCTGTCTGGTGACATGTAGCAGAACCATCAAACTAATACTTTAAGAAGCTTTTACGACGCTTTTGTCCCGAATTGCTACCTGCAGTTGTGTTATCTCTCCTTCTCTGAGCTTGAGCTGAGACTGGAGGTTCTCTACGATGCTGGAGCCTCCAGACAGCCTGGCGGCCTCGTAGAGGTTGGCCCCGCTCATCGACATCGACATGTTACCCAGAGAGTGGTCTAAACAGTCATCCTGTGGAAGAATAATACAAAAGTACAGGGCCGATCAAGCTACACATATCCAAGCATCCACAGACCGACTAATCATCTTCATCATCATTATTATTATTATTCCCAGCGTGTACCTGGGAGAGCATAGAGGTGTGTAGACCAGCAGAGTCTGCCCCACTGATTGAGCTAGAGCGAGACAGGGAGGGTGTGGAGGAGGCTGGAAGCTCTCCTACAGAGTGAGTCATGGTCTTCCGCTCCTAATGGGAAAACATGTCACAACTTTTAGAGAACAGAATTAAGACATCTCAACTGTCTACATTTCTGATGAAACAGACTAAAGATTGATGATCTCTAAATCATCCTAAACCTTTTCCTTGAGTGCCTCGTGTGCCAGGTAGCATTTCTTCTTCTCTTGCTCCACCTTCATCTTCTCCATCTCTAACTGATTGGTCAGCAGCAGCTGGTGGAAGAAGCAAAAAACGATGCACATGAGGGAGTTGTTTCTTTAGAGGAGAACAACAAGAGTAAGAGGGAGCGTTAAGGTACCTTTTCTTTCTTGGCCTCTTCTAGCATGCGGATGTGTTCTCCTCGCAGATTTTCCAAATCAACGTGCTCCCTAGATTGAGATAACGAGCAATAAGTCACTCCAAACAACCAACTGTATCGCCGACACAAAGCCAGTGAAATACCCCCTGGCCTCTGCTTCACAAATGGGTTTGTTGAGAAACAACAACACTCTCCAGGAATCGTTAGCATTACAAGGGGGGTTGTGGTGTGACTGCATTTTCCTCAACACTTCCACAAGTTGTGTTCTACCCAGAGAGCCTATGCCAGTAATATTCACACATACACATCTGTAAAACACCCAACAAAAGTTAGATAAACAGGGTAAAAATGCAGCGAATGCAGCATAAAATTCACTGTCTACTAACGTTTTAAAATAAGGTTTCTGGAAACAGTGACGCAAATAAAACTAACTTCAGACAAGACAAAACTCAACCATACATCCTCTCATCTATCTAATGCCACACATTCATGAATAAATGCCTTAATAAAAAACTAGTATGAGTAGAGAACAGGATTAGTGGCGATGACTTGCTGATGGCTGGATGTACCTCATCACTTAACATTGTAGGCTTGAGTTTTAAGTTTGTTACCTGCTGCTCTCATCCTCAAGTTTATCTCTCTTGTTCTTCTCAGCATCCAGCTGTGCCAGGAGTCGGGCCTTGTCCTGACGGAACAGGGAGTTCTGGGACTCGAGAGAGGCCAGCTGGGACTTGACGGACAGAAGGTCCTCTGTGGCGGATCGCTCCTTCTCCACAGCAACAGCCAGCTGTGCCTGGGCATCCGCTGGTGAAAAGAAAAGAGATTAAAAAAAGAAAGATGTTAAGCTTTTTGCTTACTTTGTACAACGCTGGATGATGGTGTTTGTTTTACACATACAGCAAAACTCCTCTTACCTAACCTATCAGAGATGCTCGTCTCCAGTTTTTCCCAGGATGCCGTCTGTCCGCCCAATGAGGCCTGTAAGTTCTCAATCTGTCGCAGTAGGGGTCGTGTTGCAGAGGTAACACTCTGACTGAGCTCCTGGTTCCTTGTCTCTGCCTCCTGAATCCTCTGTGGAAGATGAAAAGAAACAAAAAACGGTGTCCATTAAGTTCAATAAATTCTGTCCTGGTCAAAATTCTGGGTATTTATACTTCTTTCCAAAAGGAAACCAGCTTGGTAGGACATCTTCTAATCAGCATATTATGTTACCTGCTGCAGCTCACTGATCTCCTCTCTCAAATAATCTTCTTTTCGTGCTTGCTGTTGCTCAGCCCTCTGCAGAGCCAGTCTCAGGTCAGCCACCTATACACAACAATAAAGACAGTTAATACAGGATGTACTAAAAGTACAAAATTAAACTTTGCAGGGTTTCAAATGAATGTCTAATACAGAAAATAAGGAACAATAAATCATAAAGGCTCGCTTTCATGTGTGAAATTAACTAAAAAAATACCACATTAGCATGCTTTATAGACTTTGGTAACTGACATTTTCTGTCTGGCTTAAGTAGCGTCTCCAACAAAATGATCAAGAACATGCTGTAGACATTCACTACAATCGCCAAAGCAATTGTGAGAATGAAACAAAATCTGGGTATAGTGAAGGATACACACACCGTCAACCACGTGTGCTTGTGTGAGTGAGTATTCATAACAGGCAAATGTTTGGTTTTGGGCCGCAGCATCTCCTGTACTACAGGAAATCAACACATTTGAGGATTATGAGTTGAGGCTGCACCAAAGCTTACTGCAGTGTAAACGTAACGTATGCAAAGGTGTGCTGGGTTGCTCATGCAGCAGCAAACTAGCAGATCTGATGAGCCTTCGACGCTTTATCACATGCATACCAAACAGACGCGTCTACAGCCCGAACTGGTGTTACCTGATTTGCAAGCCCCTCTTGTTGCATCCTGGCCTCCTCCTGGGCCGTCTCAAGAGCCAGGCTCAGCTGCTCCTTGGCCTGTGTTTCCCTGCTTAGGGCCGCCTCTTCAGCCTCACTCGTTCTGCTGACGTGTGCCTTGTGAAGTCCCGCCAGCTCCCTGACAACAGAGACGTCGAAGGAGACCGTCAACATCACAACCCTATTACAGTGCCGTCCCTATTTGTAAGAACAGTGGGACATTTGTTGTTGTTGGGCTCTGTACTTCAGCACACTGGAGCTGAAATGAAACAATGACGATGGGGGTATTTATTATTTTAAGTACATGCTAATTTGTGCGATTACTCTCTGTCCCCTTAAAACTGGGGGACTATGTATAAAAGTAAATAATACAATGAGATGTGAAGAACAATTGCTGGCTTGTGAGATTAAATGTACAGCAAGAGTTCTCATTGTTAGCAGTCAGTATCAACAGAAGGGTGTGTCAGTGTTTACTTATAAGAGCTGTCCAGAGCAGCCTGCAGGCTCCTGTTGTTCTCCTGCAACTCCTCAGACTCTGTCTGCAGTCTGCTCAGCTCCTTCTCCTGCCGCTCCACCACAGCGTTCAGCTTCTTGATGTTCTCCCTGTGCTGTTTCTCCACCTCTTCTTTCCCATCTAGAACCTAAAACACACAATAAAAACACGCAGCCATGATTATACTGCATTCGGTTATTTAAGATAAGCATAACTAACACGACATAATAGTGAGAAGTGCTGTAACTGAGGAAAATAAATAAT
The DNA here is from genome assembly GCF_023349555.1 of Cebidichthys violaceus. Taxonomy (NCBI): domain Eukaryota; kingdom Metazoa; phylum Chordata; class Actinopteri; order Perciformes; family Stichaeidae; genus Cebidichthys; species Cebidichthys violaceus. The sequence continues at coordinate 1,731,631 of NW_027176428.1, read as the reverse complement.
GTTTTACTTATGTTGAAGACGGAAGACAAAAAGATAGCGTAGCAGTATTAAAAGTGCTAAATGGATGACAAGTAACATGAATTATCATTTCTTCCATCCACACACAGGCAAAACATTGCAAATAAATGTACTTTTGCAAGTTAGCTGACAAGTCCCATCTGGTGACATTAACTCCAGGTTTTTCTAATGAAAAATATGAACAATGTCTCAATGAATATCATAGCAAGTACATAAACAAAGTCAATTTACTGGAAATGTAATTCAAACAACACTAAATTGAAAAAGTGGGGGGAACTAAATCTGACTCAAATTTAGATACGGTTCCTCTGAATCAAAATTGATAGTAACTGATAATGACAACTTCTTCACATATCACCAAACCTCAAAAGTGTAATTTCACGATTGCAGAGAAAACATGAATTATATCGTTAAACCGACCTTTTTTAACTATGTACTAAAACCTGACCTGCTGCAGTTGCCTGAGCTCCTCCTCCTGCTCCTTGAGTTTCCTCTGCTGCTTGGTGATCCTCGTGTCGCTCTCCTTCTCCTTCACGCGCAGTTTCTTGATGATGTTGCTGTGCTGCAGCTGCTGCTTGGACAACTTTTCGCCTCAAAGTGACAAAAAAAATAAACACAGATGCTGAGATGACACCCACTATGCCTGAGTAATAATTTCAGTAACAAGCTGTTCATTCGACCATTCACACTCTACTGCTACAAGATTGATGCATGCATAATGTCTTCCCAGATAAATTAGTTCCTATAATTTTCCCATTAATTCATAACCCCAGTCAAATAATTACAGACAAGTCTTTCAGGGCTTAGTGCTGTACAGTAGAAGCAGCTTTGGTGCTGTGCGAGACCGTCCTGGCTTTATGGTGAACATTTTCTTGACTGTACAGCCTGTCTAGAGTGGTATTGTGTGGGTTGGTGGAGGGGAAGAATTATACATAATTTAGTCTTACCTTCTTCCAGCAGGCCTCTGATCTGCTCTTCCTTCTCTCTGATGAGCTCTATTGTATCACTGGAGTGAAGTCTCGTAGAAAGCTCTTCTCGCAGGCCTTTTATTTCCTGTAGCATAGAGAAATGTCATCTGAGACTTTGGACATGTTAAATTTGGGATTTAAAACATACAAGTAGATACATATGGGTTAGTTGTAAAAAGAATAACGCATTAGTAGCTCTTGGAGAACTATTTCAGCTTACTGCTGAGGGAGAGTGGAGCCTCAGATTATTAATATATGAATTACCTTCTTGGCTATGTCTCTTTCTTTGCATGCCAGCTGAGCCTTCCTCTCTGCATCTGCTATGCGCTGCGTGAACTCATCCTTTAGGGACTGAACAGTGGAGCTCTCCTCCTTCAGGCTTATCACTTCACTGGAGGATGAACAGAGTCATTAGCCGAAGAGCTCATTGTCAAAAGCCATACAGCCTCAAAGCCAAGATGGCTTATAAAGCTCTGCAGGAGTAGGTTATTTAAAGCATATAACAATCCCGGTGACTTAATGAAAACATCACTTGAAATGTTCAGCATTATCTCTTCAGTGTAGCTACGATAATTACAGAAATACATAAAAGCTATATAAATAAAGACCAGCTTGTCTGATTGGGATATGGGTAAAAACAGCTTTCTTATCAACCTTATGTATTTACAGTGCCATTGTGCACCGTACGTGTGTGTGTGTGTGTGTGTGTGTGTGTGTGTGTGTGTGTGTGTGTGTGTGTGTGTTATACTCACTCTTTGAGATTGTCACACTGCTCCTCCAGTCTGGCCTTGTCTTTGCTGACTGCCAGCAGCTGAGACTCTCTCATCTCAAGGCGGCCTGATAGCTCGTCAATGACCTACAACACGTTCGCAACATTTTATTGTGTTTCAAACAGCAGTTGCACTAAAGAGCCAGAACATATAAATGTCACTCATAAGGTTTAACATACGGTGAGAGTTTTACGGTTCGTACAGCATAACAAATTCTGGGACTAATGGGAGAAATACTGATATCTGAACCAATGTTTTTGAACAAAAACTCTGACAATATATGTGTTATAGTGTTCAATTGTCTTCAACTACATGGCAAAAATTGCGATTAAAGCATTAGACGGGTGAAACAAAAAGTCTTGCTCCGGACAACAAGCTCGGAAGAATTTATAAGAGGATATGGAAATGTGATGTGTAGCAAAAGCTATTCACTTCTATTTTGCATGGAGGCTATGCAAAATACTGAGCTGGTTTAAATGCATTAGTTGTTACCCCAGAGTTATACTTATATATCATATACATATTTGTTTGAGATATATATATATATATATATATATATATATATATATATATATATATATATATATATATATATGTATGTATGTATGTATGTATGTATGTATGTATGTATATATATATATATGTGTATATATATATATATATATATATATATATGTATGTATGTATAAAACTAATATTTACGATTGATACTGTTAGCTACCTAGGAACACAATGGTGATGCTACCTTTTGAAACTCCAAAATCTGAACTGTCGAGACACTTTTCATCTCTTCTGTGATTGGTGGAGTGATCTGTTCCTCGGCTTTGGAGGTGGGATCAGACAGAGCGACATTGGCCTCAGATTCCTGTTCCGTCAACTCTTCAGGCTGCTCACTATTGACAGGCGTAGCGCTCCGTCCACTCTCCTCCATCTCATCCAGCGACTGCTCCATCATGGTTTCGGTAAAGCCCTCTTCCTCCTCCTCTCCTTCATTCTCCACCACTCCATCTTCCTGCTTCTGGCATACGGCTGACGACACTGTTAACGGAGAAGGGTCTGCAGTGACGGACGCCAGTGTCCGACTGCCAGGGATGTCATCATCCGAGTTCACCTCACTGACACTCCGGCTATCCAACGACTGCACGCTGAATGAATCTATGCGTTCAAATGCATCCGAGGAGGAGCCACAGCTCTCTGTGAGTTTGGAATAGTCCTCCAGACGAGGGAAATCTTCACAGGTGGAGGCAGTGAGAAGCTGGAAGGAGCCCTGCATCAGGTGAAGGCCAGCCTTGCCCTCCCCCGTTTCTTGTCTGGAGCTGGCTGAGCTCTCACTCAACACAGACTCGTGGTCGAGCACTTCAATGTCACTGGTGGTAGAGGTTCCTGAGGAGAAAGCGCTGACTGGTGGAGAGGGGGTATCACTTTGACGGTCCTCCCCCTTTGAGTCTTTATGCTCTACGAGTACTTCCTTAGACGACGGGGAGGGCGAAGGATCACAAGGTGGAGAGCTCTTCGGTTCAGAAGTGACAGCGGCAGGTTCTGGTGAATCTGTCGTATCTTCCTCAATCTGGTGATCTGATGGAGTCTGTGACGGCTCCGTTTCTGTGTCTAAAGACACTGTAGAGCCAACATCTGTCTTTTCACTGCTCTTGTCGCCATCAGGGTTACATGGAAGGTCGCTGGAAGAAGATGGAGAAACTGGCTGCAGGAGGATAGTGTCTGCGTAAGGGGCTGCTGGTTCGGACTCCAGCTCAACTGGCTGGCTCTCAGCTACTGTCTGATTCTCATGACTCTCATCAGCAGGTGTTGACTTATGAGTCTCCACCTCTGTTAGTGCCACAGCCTCTTCACTGTTTCTCCTTTCCTTCTCCTGGGGCCGCCTTTGAGACTTAGCAGGGGGTGCAGACACCACCTGGGTGATGGTGACACCATGTACATCTCCGGGGGGCAGAAAGGCACTGAAAAAGTTTTCCGATTCATCCACAACTGTGCGGGTGACAGGCGTAGTGATGGCCTCGGAGGAAGGAGGAGGAGTGGTGGTCTTTTCCTCAGGGGGCGCTTCCCACTGCGTCATTCCCCATCCTCCACTCAATGACAGCTTTCCAGGTATGGTGACATCTGACAGAAAAGAAATTGTACCACCAGTTGTAGCAGTAATCCGAAATTTGCATCAACATTAGCTTTCACTACTCTATGTTACACTACTTACCATCAAAGGGCAATACAACCGTGTTACCCCATTGGTCCTCTTCTTTGATGTCCAGAACTCGGTCGATTGACTTCTGAGCTGTCGTTAAAGCTTGTTTGGCGAAGCTGGACAGAGATGCGTTGAACCAACTCATTTTGGGCTGTCAGGCTAACGTTAGCTTAGCTATCACCAAGTTGTGAAACGGATCTTGCGGGGAAATGTGGCGTCACCACACAACGTACAGTCACTTAAACTGTGTTTGCATGTTTCACTATCAACGATAACCTGGTGCGAACAATTTCCAAATGTTGTTCTGTCCAGAAACGCTTTGTTGACAGATAGCTAGCTACCGCTGAACTAGTTAGCAAAGCTGTGAATTAGCCAACGTATAGCGTTAAAGGGACAGCAGCAATCCCAGATACAGTTACAGCTCGCAAACTGGTCAGTTGGCATTCAATACCGCATCATTTCTCATGTAGGAATACAGGTATCTATAATAACGTACCTAGAACTCTACGACAACCAAAAGCAAAATAATCCGAGCTTTTTTCCGGCTCCTTTGCTCGGCCGTCATCGTTTGTTTTGGTCGCTCTCAGCTTGTAGCCCCATTAGCGTTAGCCTGCTCGCTACTTCCTTTTCCACGTAGCATGGTGACGTCACGGCCCGGTCTGGCGACAGTCTAGTGGTCTGACTAGCCATGAAATCCACAAACATATGCATTTTTTACATTTAACTTCCCAATTATAGGGATTAAGGATGTGTGCATTAATGCAATACGTATATTTGCGTTTTAGCCTTCTTTAGTTTCTCAATTCGACACGTTAATCTGGAGTAAATGTACCGTTCAATTCCCACAAATTCATGCGAGTACATAAAGAAAATAGAAACTTTGTAAGAAAAACATTTTTTATTCCAGTTCACACATCATTATTATTGTCTGTCAATTACCACTTCTGTGGTTTCTGTAACTAAAAAAAAAACTGTGTTGGGATAAATAAATATTCAAAACCAGAAAATGTACACAATAATATTTACCAAAGTAACCATTTTATTGTCTCTTTGCTTGCACGTTAGCACGCTTTAGGTTGTAGTGCAGACAACACATTAATGCAGAAATCCTCAAAATTTTTATCACCAAAAGAAAAGACATGGTATGAACTATGATTTTGGCTTTTCAGTGCAAAACATTAGTCAATAAGTACATTAAAACAATTAAATTAAGTACACTCATTTACACTGTGACTTAATACACTGTAAACGGTTCCAGTTTTTAGGCCATTTTAAATATGCTGCATCCAAGAAACAAGAATGACATCGACTGGTTGTGGGAGTGCTTGAGTTCATCCTATGAGGTAAAGCAGAGTCTGAACAACATGGTTTGGGGTGTGGTGGCATCAGCTACAGCCAGCTCTTGTCCGTTGGTCAGCCCCAGCTCTGAAAAAAACATGTAGTGAGTCAGCATATTCACAGTGTATTCATCTCACCAATTCAGAGTGTAGGCATGGCCATCTCTAGGAAACACATGCAGTAAATAAAGCACCTCACCCTTCAGGGTTTTGGACAGATTTGGCCGTGTCCTCTGTTCAATTGAAGCTACAGACTGTAAGACAAAATACCAACTGAATGTAGGCTCAAACCAAAACGGGCATGATTGCCTATTAATTGTAATAAAAACACAACAGTGTGAAACCAGAGGCTATTTACCTGTAAATATAATGTTTTGTTCTTTCCTTCCACTGTCGCGGTTATAGCAGGTGATTTCATTTGTCTGAAGAAATACAGTATAATTGGTTGTGTGAAGGCAATGTGTAATGAACAACTCAAAATCTAACAGCAAGCAAGTATAAGCGTAAGTTAAGTAGGGTGGTACAGTGCAGTGATAAATCATAATAAGGAAGCTAAACCTACAGGGAGGCACTCTCAGTCAGGTGGTCCAACATCTCCTGGAGTTTGGAAGATGGAGAAAAGTGCAAGTCCAGAGGTACTTGGCTGCAGGCTGAACAGTTTTCCTGCATCAGAAGTGAGCGTTAACATGTGTTTTATAAAAAAAAGGCAAATTTATCATTTATATCTGTGGGAATTTTTAACTGGGCAGATGAAATTCAGGGACAAACCTTCCGTTCTGCTTCAAAAGTGTAGGTGTACAGGCCGTCAACATCGTTGAAGACCATGTAGTTGTTGAGAGGTATGTAGGCACTGCAGATGCAAAAAGTAATACCATGAGAAATACAGAAAAGCACGCATGGTTCATACAGATCTTCACTTTGTGCGTATGGCTGCCAAGCAGAACCTGCAAACTCACCTTGATGCTATTTTGAATACCTCGGTTGCGCAAGCAGCTGGGTAAAATAAAATAGGAGAAAAAAAAACAGTCATCTCCGGGTACACAGTTCTGTTTACAGACAGTAATTATACTCATAACTGTTTGGAAATGATTAACTCTCAAATGGCAGGGCATCAAAATTATGATAAAGGCATCAGCTCCACAGCTCTCTAGCACACATTTATTCAAGCTACTTACCAGCTATGACAGCATTGGTAGACGCTACAGCAGGAATTATCCTCTTTACAACACCTGCAACATTTAAATAGAATATTAAAGATATATACATTGTGTGTACTAAAAATGGACAATCAAAGACAAGGTATATACATCTGCTGATTGGAGTGAACATCAATAGGACATGAGAGAGGCAAAAGTATCAAACTTCCAAAATCATTCAGACAACAAATTTAGCTGTTTTATGTTCTTTTATGTCTTTCAGTGGAGTTGCAAGTACATGAGCAGTGCTCTGTTGGTGGCGGATAGATGTGCTTTGTGTGCTCACCCTGGGTTAGTCTGTATGTGACCCCTGTTATGTTGAAATCTGCTGCCCTCTCCAGGGACCTCTGGTACACCCACTGGATATGCTCTGGGTCATCCCCATCCAGGACCACGCCATCTACTCCACATACACACAAACGAGAAGGTTAAAAAAGGTCTTGAAAGTCCGGAGTCGGGTTTGTTGAGCCTCTAAATGATCATTCTAAACCTTACAAAGAACCACTGAACAGAAATGATAACTACAGTGTGACTCATACCTCCAAAGGGCATCTCTTTGGGCCACAGCAGCATCCAGACATACTCAACGCAATGTTCTGGCAAACGAGGCATTGAGGCTATTGTACACATGGGGAAGTTGATCTACAAAAACAAGTGGATATTTAGCAACAACAAACAGACCAGGGGAGGATTCTGTAAGACCTCTATGTCGTGGTTGTAAACATTATTTTATCATTAAAAAAAAAATGCTTCCTCACCTGAGGAGGGTAAAGCTCGAGGGTACAGTCGATGCAGGCGGTCATGCCAGGGAGGATGACTCTGGCGTTGCCTTTAAAACCTTCCGTCCCACCATCAATTAAAGGAATGATGGAACCTGTGTCTAAGACACCTTCCACATACACCAGCAAAGACAGCTGCAGAGGAAGACACAGGGTCACTACAAAAAAATGTGTGTTCCTTTTAGCACATGTCACAGCTTTGCCATTTGAAATTCAGACATTTACGCATAGAAATGCATTTGTCCAAAGTACAGAGACAGACGTACTGCGACGGAGATTGCCGTGAAGAGCAATAACTTACCAGCATACCATTCATCCACCTCCTGGCAACTACAGAGTCCAGTCCACAAACAATTATATGGAATTCTAGATGAATGAAAGAAAGATGAATGAATTCTAATCTAATGTCTGATGACGACAAAGTCAAAGCAGTAGGGGTGTAACAAAATCTTATGTCGCAAAAACAAAATGCATTGTAGCACTGAAAAAATGGAACGCTGTATCATTTAAAATAATCTTATCAGTGGCTATATGAGAGGTACAGTGTTATAGAAAGGGAACCAGTGTTCTCCAAAATAACAAACAAGTTGCAAGTAAAATTCATTTTTAGCTCCTGTTTACAGATGAAATGGCTTTTTAGTCGGTTTCTTTTGGTCACATGTAGTTATTTTTTTGTGAAAAGTATAATAAGTGCATCAAACCGAATTATAAGGCGACAGAAATGTTACACCCTCTCCAACTCCACATTAGGAAAGTTGCAACTGAAAAGTCTTAATGATACTTACGTCTGTAGAATGTTTCATCTATGTCTTGAATTTTCTTAAAATGTCTGCACAAAGCATTAAGGAGAAGTTTAGTTTGGACAGAATGTCAGTGTTGCTTTCACTAGCCAACAATTAAGGAAGTGTCTATTCTACTTTTTTTAAATAGTGATTTTCTGACATTGGGGATTAGCTGCTTGCAACATTTTACACCTTTTGATCACGTGGTTTGGACTTTTTTAAACAACTGCATTTATATCCATCCATCCATCCATTTTCCTCCGCTTATCCGGGGTCGGGTCAAGCATCTTAAGTCTTGCAATAGTTCCATCAAAAGGATACGGGACTACACAGCACCCAGGTATGCGGTTGTTGATGAAATCAGCTGCAACGTCCGCCTTGGGTCGACCTACATCCTTTGGCCTGGTCAACATCACACGCACATTAAAAGAACACATCTGATTGCTTCAAACAATTACATTAAATGACAATACGGGTACGAAATTTACATTTCATTTTCACGTAATTTTTCTGACCTGAAGAGAAACTGTCGATTTAGGTTTGACAAATCAATGGTGTCCATGTCGACAACATGAATGTTGCGAAAGCCTGATAAAGCCTGAGCAACAACACAAACAAAAAACAAAGTGTTGGCCATTCATTACAGCATAAAACATACTTTCCAAATACTTCTAAAACATAATAGTGATCCTACCAGGTCTTTCAGCAGCTCACATCCCAGACCACCAGCACCAATGACCAGGATTTTGCAGGTTTCTAGCATAAACTGCAATGACTGTGGGGCGAAGCGACGAAGACATTATGTATTAAAGCAATGCAAGATTTTTTTCATGCAAGATGAAAAAAAAAAAACGTGCATGATTCCGATCCCGGTAGTTGTTACCTCTGTGCTGGGTTCAAAGTCAGGATGCGTAAAGGGCCCCGACCTTTCCAGAAACTTATTGATATGGTTCCACCGACCCTCCCACTCACAGGTGCGTCCACTGCCTCCATCAACCACCATCCTGTAAACAACAACACAAGCACATTTAGGAGGTGTCATCAGCAGTATTTGATGGTTTATGGCATGCAGAACATTGTTTCGTTTGATATCACACAAAAGCTTCTACGTCTACTGGGATCATGCAAAAAACAACAACAATCAATCAAAATCTAAACATAATACTGTGATTATCTGTCACATAGTAAGGGCGCTATTTACAGTGCAGAGCAGGTTGTGCAATCATTTAACAGTCACTCGTGTTCTGATGTCTGTCCTATCTGCTCTAACGTGGGTGACGTTGACTTATTTAACAGCTCCATGAAAATGTATTAAATTATATTGCATATTTCTGACAATGTGGCGTTTCTGACCCTCTGGCTTTTTAAGGGTTTTCTAACGTTAGCTTTCGCCTCTTGACAGGACAGTTCCCCCGGCTGCTAGGCTAGGTGAGCTAACATGTCAACAGTAAGAAGGTAGAGTAAAAAGCTCTAACTTTGCATAGAGGTGAAAGATACCTTCTATTTGTATTACTGTATAGACGTGTTAGCTACTCACGACCAGCTGGTCAGTATTTTTTACCCTAACCTAGACTATCTGTACTCGCTTTATAACAAATGTCCGATTAGCTTCTTCCGATAGCTAACGTTAACCTTCCCCCTGCCTGGTAACCTCAAACCTTCCGCCAGTTCTACCAATTCATCACTAACTTCTCAGTCAGCTCCACTACTCTCCTTCTTTTCTTCTCCCTAAAAAGAGAGAATAAAAGAAGGTTCATTCATACTGTGCTTTCGTAGGTTAATGGAGATTTTAAAGCATCTTTCGGGCAGTTAATGACTGTGTTTCTTGCTTGTTTCTTCGGCAGCTACTTACGGCTCATCCGCGTCCGCCATGTTTGGCCACTTATATGCTTTCAAATGCCGACGTCGGCGGTAGTAAATACAAGTTCTCGTGGGCAATAACTATCAAAATTGTCCCAAGGACAATGTTAGATTTAGAAACAGTTTTATATGAGCCCAACAGCGCTATTGTGTCGCATAGCTAATCACTTGAGATGATAAAAGGCATGTAATCTGACTTAGTATTAGCGTTAGCTATGTTGTTTTAGTTGAGTTTCAATATTTCCGATAGCTATGAAGGCAGCATTGTCAACGGTCCACTACAAAGACGGTAGATACACCTGAGATCCAACAGGTGGCAGCAGTTACCTTTTATTTTTGTATGGCTCAGAGACGGACAGTACATTTGCCACTGTGCATACCGATGATATCAAACTGTATTTCGGTCACAAATGTTAATCGTTAAATAGTGTATTTGGCACAGATGTCAAAATGTTGGTTCGTTTTCATGAAAAATGTACACGTTTGTAAGAGTGTAGGGCATGGGAGAAGTGGGTTTAATAATAGCAAAGCCAGTTAAATAATTGACTCTACTAGTAATTACAAGACAATTGCTCTGTTCTGTATGGTTCAGCCCTCTAACTTAAGCAATTACCTATAAAACCAGTTAACAGTCAAGGAGGGACATGAAGAGAGAAATGGCCCATTTGAGTTAAATAAACCTGTTTCAAGAGCATAATCAAATTGTTATGGATTCAAACTGAGGCTGGGTCAATAATTTAATCTTTCAATTTATTTACAGCACTTGTCGTTGTGTTGTTATTATGTCATTTACTTACAACAAACATCTGACTGCATAAAGATTCATTTTGTCACAGATTTATTGCTTTGGGTTGCTTTATTGTGAATGGCTGCAGGAGGCACTTAGCATGAATAAGACATGAAATTGAGATCCTGTTATTAAGTTTAATGACTTTACTAGTGAGGGCATCTCCCTCACGTATCTGATTTACGGTGTCCACATTGTGCTAATGAATCTCGGTGTTTAATCTCTCATTATAGAATGATTAATAAACTTTGGACGGGCTTCTTTGCATTTTAAGAGACATGCCTGTGGGCACATGAACATAATTAATCCATCTGTCTGCAACCTCTGATATTATAGAAAATGTAGTAGATACCTTTTGCAGAGGTCATTAAATGTCTGCCTAATGTATGTGCACTGATAGCATGCTGATGCTCTCAAATATTTTGGAATACTGGATACTGCTGGATACTGTGTGTGTGTGTGTGTGTGTGTGTGTGTGTGTGTGTGTGTGTGTGTGTGTGTGTGTGTGTGTGTGTGTGTGTGTGTGTGTGTGTGTGAAAGAGAGAGCATGCACAGCATGATATAGAGCTTTTTTTTCCCCTCAGAGTTTTGATGATTTAAATGGTTTGATGGAGTATCAAGATTTTGTTTCAGATCTTTAATGAGATGTTCCGAATGACAGCCTCTGAAAACTGATAACTAAAAATAACTGCTGCGGCCATGTCCTTCATAGCTGACTGCCTGCCATCTCAACCCTCCTCTCTCTCTCTCTCTCTCTCTCTCTCTCTCTCTCTCTCTCTCTCTCTCTTTCTCTATTTGTTCTGTCTGTCTTGTCCTCTTTCATTTAACCTCAGCTATGTTCTCATGTTAAACAAAAGGGAAATGAGATGAAATCTCATCAAAAAAAGATGGAAGATAGAAGCCCACGAGACACTTAAAAATCAGTTATATTATGAATGAAGACTATTACTGTGGGAGTATTGCTCAAAGGCACTTCAGTGGGTATGATTGTGCCCAGATCTTCAGGTTCGAGCAATGTTGTTGAACGCAGACTGGATCTAAAGTAGGGCAGAAGGGGGATAGAAGTCAAAATATCTTCCATTGCTGACACATTTATAGATTCCATTGAAATGCCATCTGTCATTCCCCCACCTAAGCAGGGACACTCTGAATGTCACTGCCGTGCCTTTGAGGTGACCCAGCTCTCTGCCATCTATCACAGCCAAATACAGTTAGCGCGTCCACGCAGAGATTGAAGAGTCCAGTCATAAATAGACTTGAAATACTTGATCGTAGCGGGCTATCAGTAATGCGAAAAAAACCCTTCCTGGGAAGAAGAGGCTCAGAGGAGCTGTTGATGTTTTCCACTATTTCCTCATCTAGCTCTCCAGTTATTCAGAAAACCTTTTCCTTTTTGCATGCACCCACATGGGAATCAGGGTTTGTCAGCTTTACGGCCTCATATATCTCCATATCCATTTGCCATTTGATGGCTCTCTGTCAGGACGTCCAAAGTGGTGTTGATTGTGCTAATGATAATGTGTCAGCAATGTGTCCCGTGTTAGGCACAGAGCGGGGCTGCCAGCCAGAAGACAAGGAGACGCTACGGGATGATGTTGTGTTCTGCTGTAGTAAGTGATTGATGACTTTCTCTGTTGTAGTGCTTTGATTAGGACTACAGTGATTTATAGCCACTGCTCACAATTCAATTAGACTCCATATATACACTCAACAAAACAGTGTTGTGTTGCTATATGAGCCCAATATGTGTAAGTTTGTGCACATACTTGTGTGTTATCTTCATATATTACTACATTATGTCGTGACGGTGTGCATCTAAATGCATCCCAAATCTGTCTGAATAGATTCTGCAGGGGAAAAAAAAAACATGCCCCTCAGTTCACTTTTTTTTCTATTAAAGCAGGAAATGTGTTGCATGTGAGGTATTTATTAAATAATTTAATATGTGATGGATGTGTTTACCTTTAACGGAAATTGCCTGCAGTGTATTAGCTTCACTATTGCCAAGAAGCGTGATAAATAGATCTCATGTGCAAATGCAACCATGCTGTGTTTGATGGTTTGGGACTGTGGGTTTTGGTTTGTCTTGATCTCTTTAGTTTGACTGAAGAAGAGGCAAGATAGCAGATACCATGAGTGAGGGGTTGCGATTCATTCTAAAATGTGTTTATTTCAAGTCAAAAATTTTAATATTGCTATTTCTAATGCAGATGCATTATTTTTGAAAATGTCGCAGCAGTAACAAATAGGGTCCCACTGCCAATGTCAACAATATAACATGTTGGTAAGATAAGAGGCAGGACCAGATCTTACATGGGGTTGTTGCAACATCACCAAGGTGTTCAACACAATCCATCTTCCTTGCGTGAGGGGTGTGGCGTCATCGCTGGTTTGCACTTTGTTCTTCCTGTTTCCGATGGGCAGAACGATTTGTGCTTGGAACTTCCAGCCTACAGGGGTGGAGGATTTGACCTTACGTTACAAAGACACCCCCCCCCCCTTACTACACTGATGATGATATAACTCAGTGTTGTCAGACTATTAAATGCATCATCTGCATTGATTAGTGTGTCTTATAGGTTCAAGTCTGACCCAAACACTGCAGTTATATTTCACATTAAAACATGTTCATTGCTGACTGTCTATTGTTTCATTTAGCTTTAAAGGCAACCAGTGGCGGGCCGTGTATTTTATACCTGGGCCTTCAGTGCTGTCCTACTACAGTTGAACCACCTCCTAATAACCTCATTATGACGCCAGCATGATGGGATGCTTCGTCATTAACGGGCAATGCATATAGTCAAAATCAATGTAATTAACACAATGACAAGAACAAACTCACATGAACCAGTCACATATTTATATGGCAACAAAGCAGGTAGAATAACATAAAACCCAAATAACACGATTCAACAGGCCTCTGCACAATCCAGCAAAACTGCGGCGCTAAAACACACATTCCGCCACACACTCGAGGGCACCATTCAAATATTATTCACATCAGAGGGAACAATATTAACCATATCATAAAAACGACAAGATAGAAAATCTAACACAGTAGTCACACAACTGCAGATGTAAAAACAAAAGCAGTTCACTTACCAAAGCTGCTGTCCACTATTTAAAGACAAAGTCCATCCTCCTTTCTTTGTTAAAGAGTTCAATCCCACGGTTGTACAGTACATCGGTGCGGTTCAGGTCCAGCAAGAGGTCCTTCTCAATTCATGGACGCCAGTGATGACAGTGGAGCCTCCCCAGTTGTATTTCTTGAATATGTTTCAATGCGTTTGAGGGCTGAAAATGTCCGCTCGACAGAAGCAGTAGATATTAGGATTTTACTTAGAGACAGCATAGAACACACACGGAACACAGAAAACACACAGAACACAGAACAAACACAGAACACATACAGAACAAACACAGAACACACAACACACACAGAACAAAGAACAAACACAGAACACAGAACACACACAGAACACAGAACAAGGAACACACACAGAACACAGAACAGAACACAGAACACAGAACACACACAGAACACAGAACAAACACAGAACACATACAGAACAAACACACAACACACAACACACACAGAACACAGAACAAGGAACACACACAGAACACAGAACAGAACACAGAACACACACAGAACACAGAACAAACACAGAACACATACAGAACAAACACACAACACACACAGAACACAGAACAAGGAACACACACAGAACAAGGAACACACACAGAACACAGAACAGAACACGAAACACGGACCAGAATACGGAACACAGAACACACACAGAACACAGAACAGAACACAAAACAAGAAACACACACAGAACGGAACACACACAGAACACACACCGAACAGAACATGGAACACACACAGAACATAGAACGGAACGGAGAACAGAACGGAGAATGGAACAGGGAACACAACACAGAACACAACACAGAACACACACACACCAAGTTCAACAGCTGCCAGATCCTTATATAGGTCTTCCCGTCTTCTGTATGTGTTTTCTCTCTGGTTCGGGTTGTTGCTGTGTTTGTATGTGAAGATCTGCAAAGGTTCTCCTCTTTATCGCCTCAGAGTCAGAGAGATTAGAGCCTCATTCAGATGTGTGTGTGTGTGTGTGTGTGTGTGTGTGTGTGTGTGTGTGTGTGTGTGATTATTCTCGCCATGTTCCAGTCCGGATTAAAACAGTTGAAAGAGCGATTCAATATTTCTTGATTTACATGAAGTATGTGCCATTAAGGCAACAAACCTTTGACCTTATAGGTTCTTATTAAGTTTGTATATTCACAACATATGACTCCAGCTCTGAAAGAGAGAGAGAGAGGGAGAGAGAGGGAGAGAGAGGGAGAGAGGAAGAGGGAGAGAGAGAGGGAGAGAGAAAGAGAGGGAAAGAGATAGAGAGACTTTTACAAACATTAAACCAGCACTTTGCCACATCTTCATTATATATTTGTACTCATTTTATTTACCGATTGCAACTTAAAACAACATACAAGCAAACCTGTCAAATATATTTGCTGAACTAAAGAAATACCTTCTCAAAAAGCTGAGTAAGAAAAAAACAATAAACTAAGATGCCAAATCTGAGTCACAATCAATGAAGATACAGATCAGATTTTAATGTCCATCGTCTTTTGTCGAGATTAAAGTGATAATTTGACATTTTGGGAACTACACTCATTTGCTTTCTTGCTGGTAGTTAGATGAGAGGACAGACATTTTTTTCCTTTGGTCAGAGTCAGGTTACCTGTTTCACTCTGTTTCCAGTCTTTGTGCTAAGCTAAGCTAACCACCTGGTGGAACCACCTATATGTTTAGAGTACAGTGTCAGTGGTTTCAATTTTCTGATCCAATTTATAGCAAGAAAGACAATAAATGTTGAACTCTTCCTTTATGTTTCAACCCAAGTCTTGACAGCTTAGCTGTTTTTTTAAATAGCCACCAGATTGTTAGTACAGTCTCATACAGTGGACTGATGGTAGCACTGTTTTTCAATGGTTTTGGCACTCAGACTTGTGTCCATATATTGCACAGACCGCTCAAATGTCACAAGACAAACAATTGCATGGACCCATGTCCCCATTATGCTGATTTGTATCACTGTAGTGTTAATATCAACCTTGATATATTCCTCCTATCAGATAACTCATCTTTGGGAGAGGCTCGCTCTCTGTGTCTTTCAAGGACAGCAGAGGAATTACTTGCAGGAGAGCCTTAAGACAGTGAACGGAAATTTCCCTCCGGCTATTTCAACAACATTTGTTCCTGCTTGCGCTTCCTATTTCCTGTCCTCCTCAGCATGCTTCCTGCTCGACCATTCCTACTGTTCCTCCATCACTATTGTCCCCTCCTTGCTAAAAAGAGACATTGTGCATTGTGAAGACAACATCCAGTTTGTCAGCAGTCACCCAAGAATTTCCCTTTCAGGAGTGAAACACACCTAGAAATGAAGTGGCAGACAACAGACACTTCAAGGTTCAGATTTTCCATCCAAGAAGGATGACAGAGAGGGCGCATATACAAAATGAAGCTCCTTTTTCCTAAAATGTATTGTGCGGTTGGTTTTATCCAGAGTTGTCGGTTAACTAATGCAGTTAGCACAAGTACAAAGTAAAAGTACACTAGACCAGCAGCACTCTGTCAGCCCAAATACCCCCATGGTCACATCAAGTACCACTCTAATGTCACCTTAGGGCAAAAATTAGTGCAACCATATCCTAAGAGTCCATTTCTCATTCCTGCCCCTGACAGAGTCTGTGGCGCAGGGAATGAGATTTTCCTTTTCCATCAAAATCTCAAACCTCCCTTTGATCCTGTACATTTTGATGTGACAAAGCAGAGCAATGACTCATTACTCATTTGATCAACAGAGGAACGTTGCGTCGGGAATTTCCTCTGACCCTTTTATTTGTGGCAGTTTTGCTTCATCAAGTAAATCCAATGCATATCAACCCAACCAAGCTGGAACTCACTCAGGTTAAGGCATGACCAGATACCTTATAAACAGCCATGATTTATGATAGAGACTCTATCCGTGTTCCCACCCTCAGGTTTATCCCCCATGGAGTCCCTCAGCCCTGCATTTTATGTTCTCCTCTTTCCTCTGCAGAGCATGGGGCAGGGTGGAGCTTTAGGAAGTGGGGTATATCCTTCCTCACCACTGAGAATATGACTGAGGAGAGAGGCTGGAGGCCTGGATGACTGGGGCTCTGTACCAGCGATAGGACGACAGATACCACTAGCTACAGCTTATCTCCTCAGTGGACTCACACCTTTACATGTAATATTCATATGAAACAGTCACAGGAGATAAAGTATCCTGAAATCTGTCCCCACTCAAGTAATAAACAGCAGTGCACCCAGCAGCCCTGAGAGTGAAATTACCTGTACGATTCGCATTGTAAAATTGACACCTCAAAGAAAACATGCTCTTCTGTCATAAAAACTCCATTGCAGCAATAGTGTACTAAAATGTTTTTAGCCTTCTCTCCATTCAGATCAGTGATATTTAGACAATCCATCCACTAAAGCAAGTACTCATTTTTATATGCACTCATAATGGTGTTTAAGATCGTCTATATCACATAATGAAAAGAGTAAAAAAATGTATTTGCTTTTCACTTTGATTCATAAAAAGTGGCCAACCATACTGATAACAGCGGAGACTGTTAGCTGAACATTACTCATGTTGACATATCACACATGAATGAATCATAAGATTATTCATTTGTGTTTTCCTCTTGACTTTTAATCTTTATGGTGGCTGTACATCTGCAGCCTGCATTGCAACGCGTCTTAATGTATTCCATTAATACACTAAATTTATCATCACATTAAACAGCTATAATGAAAATATGATGTGACTGCTTGTCAACATCTCAGTGGTGGAGTGACTTGAGCCTGTTTGAATTCCTCTTATCCGTTAAATGGCAAGAATGATGCAGTTTAAAAGACACTCGTTTATTACAACTTGGATCGTATTTTCCTAGCAGAAATATTTTGGCGATGTGAGATCATGGAGATAAAAAGTGATGGGGCAAACAATGTTCATACAGTTTTTATGAGACCCCCAGGTTAGCCAAACATCAAAAGCAAATGGTAAAATGATAAAAAAAAGAAAGAAGAAAAAACTGTCTGCAAACCAGTTAAAAGCTTCTATAGTCAATATATATTTCTATGGAACATTTGACCTTCTTTTAGCTTATTGTTTTGGTTTCGCAGACAGAATTTTACTGTTTAGTTTTACTGTTACCGCTGTCATTAAACTCACTGCTGTTTTCAGTAACAGCGTCAAATGGCAGGACGACGAAGTTAGCAACAAGCTGGTGAACACAGTGGAGCATTAAGCTGCTAAAGAGCCTGATCGTTTTTTCAGAGTTTTGGTGGAGACCAAAACAGAGCTAAAAGGACAGCAAATATAAGACTAATGTCAGGTGGACACAAAGACAACTCCAAATGAATTCTGGTCGTTTTCTACCGGATATTTAAATAAGTAACTGTTTGCTAGCTGTTGATAACGTATTGCCAACATTTCGAATGTGTTCCCACTTTTAGTTTTAACTTCAAATTAAGTTTTTGTAATAATATGACTACGTTTGTATAAACCTGTCTGGATGTAGCTGGTCATGTTTTATGTCACTGTGTTCCCAGATCTTAGCAACTACTTTAATGAGAGTAGTATAATCATACCTAGCCAAAACTATGATAAGACCTGTTTATAAAAACAAACATTGAATTACCTTTTATTTATCAGGAAGATACAAGGTAAAACTTGTGATTATCACGGATCCAGCTCGGTTTGATGACATAACAGAGGATCCCCTAGTGCGGGGCGACTTGCCAACCAGTATTGAGCTCAGTGCTCTCCCTAACCCACCATAATGAATTCATTAGAGCGGAAGTAAAATGAGATCTTGATTAAAAACAATTTGGGTACTAATTTATTTATTAAGGTGGTGGCCAAGTGGTGTTTACCAGCTCCTGTGGGCCACTCAGGAAAGTAATGGTCGTCACATGACTTAGTATATTGAATGAATAATACACAAACACAGAGGCAGGCACCCACACATTCATATAACACTTGCAAGAGTATATTGCGCACATTTCTCTTCTCAACTCAGGCCAGCTGTCACCTCATCATCACCAAACAAATTATTGCTCTCTCCCTCTCTCTCTCTCTCTTTCTCTCCCCCCCCCCCCCCCCCTCCATCATATGTCACTGTCTCCCAGCATCAGCCTGAGTGATTGCCAGTCCTGACACCCACCTGCTTGTACCACTAACCCACCCAAATATCCTTGAAAATGAAATGCTCCGCTGAGGTAATAAAGAGCGTAAATCCTGGTTGTGTTCTCGGCCAACGGCCTGGGTGTAGTGGGGGCAGGTATTACCATATTAAGCCCAGGGCAGAAGGGGATCAGAGCCCAGCACTCCCTCATTACACCTCATCTAGTGGGGATTTACTGCTTTTCCAAAAACAGCTTGCGCACAGCTGTAGTTTTAGTCCGTGCTGTGTTTGGATCATATGCCAGGTAGTTCATGTTTGAGCACAAAAGTTCTTAGTCGTAATAGTTTTGTGCGTTTTACTGTAAATTGTTGAAAGTGGTGGTGGAAGTCCTGCTGCTCTGCTATGCTCATATGGCATGTTGGCTTTATGTATGAGAGGGTTGTGTGCATATGATGGAGACAAATTCAAATCAGATGCTATTCCCATCATTAAATGTCACCTGAATCAGTATATGTTTAAAATATTCTTTCTCCTGTAGGGTTAGACCGTAAGATCTAAAATACAGATAAGAGTTAATAGTAATATAATTTGCATGATAGTCATCATACTTGTGTAGCTAGTAAGGCAGAATGACCAGCTTGTACAGTGACTGCAACAAACGTGATAAAACCATTCATTTTGAACAGATTTTCCCTCCTGATAACAGCTGTCGAGGAACAGATTAATAATGAAGTAGAAAATGAGATTATGCTGATCCATTACATTTATAACTCTCTGTAGAAGTAGAAAATGGTTCTGCTACTGATCATAACTGTTGGCACAAAGTCACCAGAATGCTTGATTATAGTCCTTGAAATCTTCCTACGCTGGGGGCCGGATAACTTTTGTTTTATTGAAGTGCAACGTCAGTTTATGAAGTACCAACAGTTGTTTGTCTTTCAAAAGGGAAAGAAGTTAACGAAAGTGAAAAAAACGTAAAGGCACAGTGTGTAGGATTTGGTGGCATCAAGCTTTGAGGTTGTACCCCTCCGCTCACTACTTCCTTTCCACTTTGGTAATGTGCAAATCTGTGGCAATGCCGTTCGTCTCGCTCAGGGACAGCCTTACCATAATGATGGTGGCTGGCGGTACTACGGTTTTGCACTCAATGGCTCACGTTACCACAGTTTCACAAGCGTGTCAGAGAACTACGGAGGCCTTCAGGTAACATGAAAAGCGCAAAAGGCTCTCTCTGGAGCAAGTGTTTGGTTTGTCCGTTCTGGGATACTGTAGAAACATGGCGACGTAGGATGGCAATGTAACATGGCGTGTAACATGGCTGTGTAACATGGCATGTAACATGGCATGTAACATGGCATGTAACATGGCTGTGTAACATGGCTGTGTAACATGGCTGTGTAACATGGCATGTAACATGGCTGTGTAACATGGCATGTAACATGGCTGTGTAACATGGCTGTGTAACATGGCTGTGTAACATGGCTGTGTAACATGGCATGTAACATGGCTGTGTAACATGGCTGTGTAACATGGCTGTGTAACATTGCTGTGTAACATGGCATGTAACATGGCTGTGTAACATGGCTGTGTAACATGGCATGTAACATGGCATGTAACATGGCTGTGTAACATGGCTGTGTAACATGGCATGTAACACAACGATGGCGATGTAACACACCAAACTCTGTGAAGGGGACCCACTCCCTATATGAAGAGCTCATTCTAAGCTAATGAAAACACAGTTATGAATATTATATTCCATTTCTGCTAATAGATAAGCCTAAATCCTTCACACTAGACCTTTAAAGGAAGAATGAGATAACTCAGTTCTACCCTTAAGATGAGACAAGAAGAATTGTGGCTCTGCGGTTTAAATTTGAAATGTTGTGTCTTGTGCATTTCATTTGTACCCTTTCATTGCTGCTCCACAAAATGTAGCTCACTGATTCAAAGACTGTAAAAGTGTCCTGCCAGGCGTCTACTCCATTTCCACAACAAATAGAAACTTTTTACACACCTGACTTCATTAATGTCACTGCAGGCACTTAGTAAATAAACAGCCCATGGCGTGCCCACTGAAGGTTTTAGTTGTATCTATTTGTATTTTATACTTTGTCTTCCTGGAGTCGTTCAACCAGGCTGTTTTAACAGTGAAGTAATCCATTGGCATAGCAGGGGACAAATGCTTGGCATCAAGCTATATTTTTAACAAATTTATTTACCACAGAAGATGGAAATTAAGTGTAGGTATTAACTTTTTGAACAAATAATGAATTTGCATTTGGGAAGGCATGTTTTTAAACAATGAGAAATGCACACATACCAATTTTACGCACAACTACAGTAAAATATGAGGCAGCAGTTAAAAAATGGAAGGTCTAGTTTAAAATACACGTCTGCAAAATGCAGCTAATTGCCTTTGCAACAAACTGGTGCTCTGCTCTTTCATTTCAGCTGTACCACAATAAAAAACCTTTTGTTGAAAGTTGCATTTTCATTCTAAAGCTACTCATTTGCTGACCACAGATTTCTTCATCACACATAACCCACAGGCAAATATGTGTTCAATCACAGTTGTCAAGATGGGGATTTAGTATGTGGGGTGGTGATGGAGGATCAATACAACTCCATCATGGCTAAGCTGTCTTCTCACTGCTAATAAACACAAACCATACTTTATGATGTTCTGGGACAAACCAAATACAACACACACTGGAATTCAGGGGCATGATAAATTAACAGCGAGGTGCTTCTGGGGATGTGATCACACACATCACAGTTGCCCATCTTGTGTTTCTTTGTTTTCTCTGCTCAAATCTGCCCCAAAATATCTCCAGCATTTGATGCCTTGCCTACAGCTATCTTAGTGTTGAACTAAAGCATCTCCTGCTGCCGTATGATAAGAAACACAAAGGCTGACTGTACATGCCTCGATATGAATGGTGAGAAATCAAATAAGAGCAGAATGCCATGTTTTTCATTATGTGATATTGCAAGTTATATATCTGTGAGTGCAGGCCCTTGCTGAAATACGGGGACCCTTAAGCTACTGTGTGATAAGAGCCATATATTTGTCTCGGTTATATTCTTCCCATGGTGATACTGAGGTTGAGAAATCACACCATGTGTTAAAGGGAAAACGATAAAAACATAAATGGGTGTAAAACGGAGGAGATCATTGTTTATTGTGGTTGAGGATTTTTCATATTGCCGGAAACCGGTAACATAAACAGAAATAGAGATTGAGGTTTCCAGGGTGGTTGATATGAAACACATAAAGTTATCTCAGATGGGAGACCAGTCCTGCATGTGGGCCCAGCTTCAGGTGGATCAGCACAAGATTTGCTTTGTCTCTTGACTCAAAGCCTGCAGCCTCATACTACAGCTTTACTCCTGCCCCACAAAGCAGCACCTTCTCGTAGAATTTCCTCCTTTGTGTGTCAAGTGGAAAAGGTGAGAGACTGTAGCAATTAAAAGAAGAAGAGCAAAAGAGAAAGTTGCTAATGGGGGAGGAACATAAATCAAACGCATATATTTTCTGAAAAGGAGGAATGGGAAGGTGGTATTGGAAGGGGGAGGGTGTGTCTCGGGGGGGCAACCATCTGTGTCTGTGCACAAAGTGGTACTGAACACTGGCATTTAAGCACATGCTCGAGTGATCATAGATACTGTATATTAGATCACTAAGTGTATTTGCTGAGGTGAGATGTTCCTGTGAAAGGCTGGTGGCCCACAGGAGGTGTTGGGACTTACACTTGTCTGGGCGACTGCTGCTCCCTTCAGCAGTGGAGGATCCAATCAGTAGGAATGGCAGGCTGTCAGGCACATAAAGCATTGTTATAATACGCTTTAAAACCTCACACTGACTCTGATTAGCTCAGAAATTAGCATAGACTTATTGTTTACCACATATCATTCGGTATCATCTGATAGAAATACAGCTCATTCTGTAATCACTGCATGTATTTAGATGATATAAATGTGAGAAGACATAAAGCTAAGGGAATATTTTCATAATTTTGTTGCTATGCAGAATGTTTTTAGCAACGCTAGTAGCAAAGCTCTAACGGTGACAATTTCTGTCTGTCGTTCGCATGCTAACACACTAAACTAAGATGGTGAACATGGTAAACATTAAAGATACATATTATATGCACGTTAACATTGTCTTTGTGAGCATATTGACGTTAGCATTTAGCTCAAAGCATTTAGCAAGCCACTAGCATGACTGTAGTTCTTTAATTACATTTGCTCGTGCTCAGACTTCTTGCCACTTTGCATGATTAACAGCATCATTATCAATGTATTTTCCATATCATGCCAGAGGAAAATCATAGTTTTACTCCATAGTGGTTTGTCATCACAATGTAAACCCCTTGGGAGTGTTTAATCTGAAATTTAACTAGGCCATTTGGATGCTACAAATATCTTCTACGGGTCTCTTACATGTAAAATTGTAATTCTAGCTAATTACATTAGCTGACAAAGTGTGAACTAAATGTTGGCATGATAAATTGTAGCCTGCCAAATCCCCCACCTCCAACTCCATGCGTCACAGTGATTGAATAGCTTTAGAAGAATCAACAACATTCACCAATCACTTGTCTGCCAGAAGTGAAAGTCAATGACATTATGGCTATTTATGTGTTTTGATTAATTGTTAGGAATTGTCTTTTCCCTGCACATCTCCCTGGCACTGAGAGGTGTAGCTGTTGGCAGTCATTACCATAATCACGTTAGTGTTTGGCTCTGTCCTTGTGGTGGCTCTGTCCCATTATAATTCCACGCAGTAATGGATGCACATCGGAGATGAGATTGTGACAGCCTTGTCCTCTGCAGGTTAGGACACTGGTCACAGCTGAACAAAACCAAAATCTGTTGGATAAATGTGCTTTGATTATATCAGATTTGATGCTTCAAAATTTGAAAAGATGCTGATTGAATTCCCTGTTTATGTACACCCTTTTAGCCTGATGTTGCTGTCGCGTATAGCCCACTGGTGCAAATGTGTCTGTCTTATAATTTACGTTGTGCTCTGCTGACAGTCTCTGCAGGAAGCTCAGGGGCTCTGCTGTTAGCTTGCTGTTATCTATCTGACTGAGACATCTCTTGTTCCATCTCAGCGGCCACTGAAAGCTTCATTTCCCCGCCTGTCACCGCCACAGCTCACTTTCTGCCGCAAGGACGCATTGGTTTGATAAAAGCCACTCCGCCACGCCACATATTACATCTCATTTCACTGACACTAGTTGCGCACCTACGCTGTGAGACCCAAGCCGACCTCACCCTTTGACCTCGAGAGAAATGAAAAGTGCAGCTGTGGATAATTGTAGACCACCTCCCTGTGCGCGCACACACACACACACACACACACACACACACACACACACACACACACTCACATTCACACCTCCCAAAGGCAGGGGGGGAAACATGCTGAAAGGTGTTGTTGCTAAAGGGAGTCGGGGTTTGTTCAGCACAATAAGCATGTGTCCATCCTGAGGAGAACAGGAATCCAATAGCGAGCTTTGCCCCAAGGATGATATCTCTGGTTTTATGGCCTGTTTATGTCTGTGTTTGCACAAACTTTGTAATGGAGGTCATAAAATGTGCATACTGCTTGAAGGTACAGATTTTCTCACAGTAGGGACCTATTGCTGCTACAATGGAAAGAACAGTGAAGCTTGTACTTTCTGAATTTTATATTATATCTTTTATTTTCATACATTAACAACACAATTGGCAAAAAAATATAATTTATGACAGTGAGGCATGCATAGCTACATTTTCAAGTGATACATACAACTATTGAAAAAAAATCTGCCTTGCAATATTGTCATCCTTATGCCAATGTTAAATCAGTTTAATATGACGCGGTCTACAGAGCTGGAGAGGCTGTAATGATGGCACTGACAGTTGTGTTTTATTACAGTCTGCTGGCTAACTCAGTCCATTGACAGCAATGCCATTTGAATATATCTAGTTGATCCAATCAGCCACATTTCATTAGCTTAGTCTGAATTGTTGTTGCGTGCAACATGTATTTCTCAATAACAGTCAGATATTTTGTCGGCCCAGTACTTTGGGTTGAATTTGGCTTCACAACAGGGGAACCTAACTTAATTGAACACAACATGACAAATGAATGTATGCCGTGCCCATCAACATACAATAGAGCTGGAGGTTAAGGCTGCACCACATTGGTGGTCCAGCTATAACCTCCAGGTGCCACTTAACCTCATTAAAGAACAATGAAAAAAAAACATGCATTGTCTACCCATGCACACACACACACACACACACACACACACATGGAATATTACCAAATATTTCACAAATATTTCACAACGCTTAAAAAGACACTTTCTCGACAGCAGTATATCTTTATTACCTACTTACGCTTTAGGTGGCTCCATCACCTGACATTTAAATCTTGGTTACTGCACTGGCGCCACCGTGCTGGATTCATAAACCAATATGATCCAGCAGAGCCAAGACCCCTCTCAAGAAAACAAGTGTGAGCATTACAGACAATGGCCACTGGGTCAATGAGGGGTGAGGAGAGAAAGTGAGTCCCAGGAGACGGAGCAAGAGGGATTTTCGTAGCACCAAATAATGACAACTCAAGCAATATAACCCTGCCGATGTGTTGCGACGACAGTAACGATCGGCTGCTGCTCATTGTATCAGAGCTGACCCTTTTGACCTCTAGGTTGCCATGGAAACACACGGTCTCAATAGGAGTGATAGCTGCTGATTGGTTGAGAATGACACCCATCACTTGGGGTAGATATTACTTATAGATAATGCAATTGTAAGCGTCCTCTCCCTCTTCTTCTCCCCATTGAGAGACAGTTTTTAACCACACCACCGGACTGGAGCCATGTTGTGACCTATGCTTTGTTGTCGTGATAAATCGCACGATCAAATATACACGCAGAAGCATATTACACACTTTGGTGGTTTTGCTTCTTCCATAAATGAAAATTGACCGGGCTGTTTGTGCTGATGTTGGTAGAAAAACTCCACCAGTTTGTGCGTGAAGCATCCTCCCCCCCCTGCCACACCCTTCATCCCTCGAGGCTCACTGTGCATGAGAGTACACAAGAGCCCGGCTGAAACCACCTCAGCAAAATATCTGACCAGAGACAGGACAGCTAGACCGCTCATGTCCCTTGAGAGTGTTTCATTGTGTAGGTGTGTGAGAGAAAAGAAATAAAAGAAAGGAAACTGACAACGTGAATGAAGATGTTACTGGCAATGAGAAGAGAAAAAACAATATTTAAAAAAGCTTCCACATGCTGCCATAACAGCCTCCTACAGGGTCACCTTGTGTTCACAGATTGGACATCCATGTCCAGGGAAATATTGTCACAATTCACAATGACCTACAGTCAATCAGTTAGCATGACATACATTCAGAAAGGAGACAAAAACAAACACCCAATAGATATAGAGGACAAAATTAGCTGGCTGAAGTGAAGTTAAAGGTGAAATAAGAATTCAAACTGATGATGGAAAAAGTCTGGTGATGTTAGATTGTCAACAAAATTGCCAACAATTAATTGATGCTACTACAAGTGCTGTCTGTGTTTGCACAGCTTACTCCTCTGTGTCATAGAGCTCCATTGTTGTCCGAAAATTCATCACCGTGAACACGGACAATGAGTCAACCCCACTTACGCTGTCACGATGCTGAAAATACTTAGTTGAAATTCAAAGGTGTATTGATCCACAGCTAAAAATAACCCCCAAGAAATGCTTCACTACTCCTGTTGGAGTAACATTTTCTAAAAGCATACAGTGCCCAGCTGTTAATGGAATTTATTGAGTTTTCTTATTTAAACAGATGTGACCCATTTCAAAAGATGTGGTTTGAGTCTTTTCATATGTTTTCTTTCATGGGTAGTCTCATCCTTTAAGATTTATAATTTAATGATTTTATCTCTGGAGTCTGAAAACACATGGAATGTATAAAAGTAATCTACATCATCTACACTTGCTGTCGGAAAGCTGAGGCACAGAGATGCAGAGTGTGAGTAGAAATTTAAACAGCACAATGATCCAAAGTGGAGGCCAAGTTTGTAAAATTTTGTAAACCTTAATCAAATTCCTTGTGAGGAACACAAATCAATTTTTTCTGATTTAAGTTAGTTATCAAAATTTGCTCAAACTTATGATCTGAGCACATGTGTTGCATGACATGAACAGCGAGTTTCCTTTGAGTGCAAAATATATAAGACCAGCGAGTTAGAAGGGGTCTCACATTGTTGCAAAGGCTACATCTTATTTTAATGCAGATCTCTCATTTCCTGTCTGTCACGGACCCGTCTTGATTAGAAAGGACTTAATCATTCCAAAACAAAAGCCTAGTGGAGACACAAAAAGGGAGGTTGTGGTGCTGGCTGTTGATATTGTTCTATCAGACAGCTCGAAGGGAGGAAGTCCTCTGTCTGAGCTGCCAGGCCTGGCTGTTTTTTGGGCAGGGGTGGGGGGGGGTGTCCTGGGGATAAGAGACCGCCCTGTTATCTTTGTGTAAAAGGTCACACAGGTCTGGCGGAAGAAGCAAAAGCAACAACCATCTGTGTTTTCCACACACTCTGGTGCGTCCATCTAGAGCGCGGACAGTCGGGCTGAGTGAACACACACACATGCACACAGACAGCACATCGCTCACTCATATCTGTGCATATCTGTGATGAAACATGCATTGTCAGAAGAAGTTGGAAAGCCCCCAGATATGTTTTCCCTCTTGTGATGTGTGCGTGGGAGTATCATTGTTTTTGAAGCAATTTATGCACATGCTATTGCTCACAATGAATGGTACTGATTTATCAGAGGACTTATGGTTTGTGCTGATATTGTGTGTGTGTGTGTGTGTGTGTGTGTGTGTGTGTGTGTGTGTGTGTGTGTGTGTGTGTGTGTGTGTGTGTGTGTATGTTGTTGTTTTGTATTCATGTGACACCTCCAAGGATGATATATCATTTTGCAACTCTCAAGTATCACAAAGGAATAACTGCTTTTTGCTCTACAGCGAATTCACTCCAGCATTATGACGGACACAGCCTTGTACAAATCACACCATTTCTTCTGTTGCACGTTGTTACATAACTCATACAATATTGCTTACACCCACAGCTAGACCTGCGTGAGACTGTACAACAGCTCTGCCAGAGACGTGCGTTTCAATAGCAGGAGTATCTGCATCCTCCCAGTCTCAAAACGCAGGAGTAAATTCTGTCTCCGGGCTTTTTTTCGGGATCCTGTGCACAACCAGAGTGGCGGTAGTGGATCGCACACACACTTGCTTTATGTACACTCATATGTAAAGCACACACCTGCATGGGCACACACATACATCTTATGTGGTCAGAGCAGATTTCATGTGGGGATTGTGTGTGTTGTGTTGCCACGTGGGACATGAGTGTTCGAGGCCATTAAAATGGTAAACACAAACTCACCGCAGAGATTGAGAAAATATATAATGCGGTAAAACCCTACAGAGACACAGACCACATGAACTCAACGGTCCCTCACTATGAAAAGCCTCGATGGTGCTCGTTAATCTGTGATGCCGAAAACCCGGTATATAATGTTTTGAGTGTGTTATACTGTGCTATTGTGCTTTATTTGGAGAGGACATAAATGCTTTTTTTATAGGGCTCCTTGTGAGTTTTATTTTGAATTAGTAAATCATTGTTTTTACAGTGCAGTTCGGAGGATTGTCTCTGCAACAATAGAGAAAAAGAATAACAAAATTCATCCGTTATCAGAGTCTGACCTACTCTCTTGGCTTCTGGCTAATTAACGGCAGTGTGACAGCTATTGTGCCTTTGCCGTGGCCTTTTACTGCTGAGCAATAATACTTTGTTTTTGGTAATGGAGCAGCGCTGCCACTTTATACTTAGGTCAGATTCGTTGGCTAGACTTAACACAAACAGCTCTTCTGAAATTACAAGTTAATGTGATCAAATGAGCCACTGTACCGCTCAATCATTTTTTTGGATAAGTTATGTGGCATTTATAAAAAGTGCCTCACATGGCGAAAGTCCACATTGTGATGACTACACTGTAACAATAACACGCCTCGGACATTTTTTTATGTAATATAATGCGTCTTTGTTATTCAAATGACAACAATGATACGAGCCAGTTTCATTGATTTGCTGTTGAGTTCTGAAGGCCCTGTGGGGAATTAAACCTGTAAGTGCTGACTTCCATGGTCCACCTGTTTACTGCAACGCTTTGTTTGTGTGTGTGTGTGTGTGTGTGTGTGTGTGTGTGTGTGTGTGTGTGTGTGTGTGTGTGTGCATGCAAAAGCAGTCACTGGGGGTTGGTGGGAGGGGATCCTGGCTTAATATTGTTTGGAGACTGCTGACAACAGGGTTTTCTTATTTCACTCAGGTTACACAAAACTATTTTCCTGCATAAAGACACTTGAGTTTCTTTTGCACCAGCGGTTGATGTGGTTCTGTGTAATAATGCATTATCTATCTTTTTCGCAGTTCTTTGTAAACACAACCAAACTCCATTAATCCTAACATAATCTCTGCCTGTGCGGTTTTCTGACATTTTAATAAAGTCTGATGTCTATTGTCTATTGTCCTCTTATATACATATCCTCTACTCCGAAGTCCCTTAATCAGAATCTAAAGCTCAGGGCTGTGGTCCCACCGCTAGGAATCAATAAAACATGTCAATAATGATTTGATCCGTTACAGCAGTCAAACGCTTTGCCATCCAATTACAAAGGTGTTTGGGTCACTTTACAGAGCGAAAGCCTGATTGCCCTTGAGTATCACATAGATCAATACCTGAACTTATTATACTATAGCTAGTTTGCATAACGGCGTGATTAAGTGCCTTCTTTTCTTAGAAATCTTTTCTCTGTTGCAAAGCCGCCACTGACATACATTAGAGAACACACTGTGCCACAATGGGGGCAAAACCCAAAGCATGTGCTCTCCAGTAATCAGCAGCATTAAAGTGTGATGTCACATAGCTGTAGTCTCAGAGGGGAATAAAAACACTCAGCACATTCATTGAGTGAAGTGTCCAGTGGCTGGCAATGCAGGTGTTTATAGATTGTCTCAGCTCTGGGAACAAGTTGCTGACCCCTTTCCCTGATCCCTTTCCTGTTTGGCATTGTGTGTGTAGCCGAGTTGAGGGGAGATAGAGTCTGTTTGTCCGCTGCTACTATGGCATGTTTTTCCTAATGTCTCCATTCCCCTTTTCTCTTCCAGTCAAGTCATGTTCCAGGTGGGGTGACAGAGCACAGCATGCAGCTACAGGCGGTCCAGGAAATTTTGTGTCCCCCGTCCAAAAACATGTTTTGACCGTCTGTGCCACATCTGGAGGGATATTTACTCCTAAAGCCATTCTTTTCTGCAGCCACATGACACAATACTCTTGACAGGTTCTATTTGCGCACCCTGCAAAAGCAAAACATATTTTGCACAAATGAAACAAAAACAGAAAAGGTTGTATGTAGCAATTGTGAGTTGAATACTCTTGAGAGAGGCAATTTGGCACTGCCAAAAGTCCAGAGTGGAGCTATCTTTAGTCGTCCAGTTCAAAAACAAAAGATTACTTTATGGCAGCTATAAATGTGCTGCTACTGACACATTAGAAATTGTCTTGGCATCAACACTCCGTAATGGTAATTACAGTGTCTCATTGTCACAAGTGGGAGCAAAACAATTGACTCACAGTGATTTCATTGTTTTGGTGGTGTAGCATATTGCAAAATTCATGATTCAGCATCCTATCCACACAAATAAACAGCTTAATTACTGCAGCAAACACAATGGGCTCATCTTTAACAGAAATGATTTCACATTTAATACCCTCTTTAGTGAGACGCTTAATAATTTAGAAATGGTATCATTATATTTAGCATTTAATGAGATACTGCAAAGATAACATGAGGTGATTATGACATGAACTCTCTCTAACTACCTCTTTGAGTCCGACAGAGCTCTGCACCTGCAGCAGGGCTTAATTCTTCCTGCACCAAACCATCTGGAGTGGGAATTTTGCCGTGTGTATAATGTATGGGTATGTACGCCGCTGCAGCAGCCAGGACCAGAGCCCCGCGGTGCTACAGCACAGCTGATTCTTCTGTTGAGCTTCTCTACATTTCAACTCTGCTGGAAAAATCCCCAAAGTCTGCTACATTGTTTGACCTTCAAGGTGTGGGTGTTTAACCAGCGTTGGGAGCTGACAAATGAAAGACCCCAAAGTGGGAGACGATCAGCCTCCCCCCTGTGTTGCACAAGGTGCCTCTGTCCTTGAAAGCCCACATTGAGTCCCAGACTAAAGCTGGTCAAGGTTTGTCTGTTCCTCGAACCATCAGGCTCTGCACAGCACCAGTCAATCAGCTCTGTGAGAGGTTACCTAAGGGGTTAACGCCGCCAACCTTTCCCATCTGTTGCTAAGGAAGTGTTGCCTGTTGTGCAGGAAACAGGGAGAGCGGTTTCCTGTTATGAAGAGAGGTTTTTAAAGGCTTGCATTCATTCAATCATGCAACAGATGCCGGGCCAGGAAGCCCTGCCAATAGCAAAAGCTTTGGTGTCCTAGAGAAATTGTATTTGGAAACTGCTTTTAGGAACCTTTCTATGCACTGTTCTGATTCAGGAAATAATAGCACAGCAAAACAGGCTGGAGAAAGCGCTGAGGAGAATATATGCTTGATTTCTTATACATACTGTTTGATCCTCTCTAACATGTTTTCCAGTCCTTCCGAGCATAACGATTTGATCTAAAAAGGTAATATTTTTTCTGTGAAAAAACATAACCGCAGATTTAAAGCTGGCCATCATCACAATGAAACACGGGTTTATAGTCTCATATTTTTAGTCCTAATCTCTCACACTGAGTGGATTTGGTGTCAACCCGTGCCGCCTCTAATATGGCACCGTTGCCCCACATCTGTAAAGAAGTGTCCTTCAACAGAACATGACCAGATGAGAATATACAATATCTCAGATGTAATGGTGTGCATTGAGCGACACATATAGAGAGTGGGTTTGGTTCGCGCTCCGTGCTGTAGGCTGGTCCTGCCTCAGGAAGCGCCAAGCAGCACCTCCCGTTTCCACACAAGAGCGCACCAGTTTACTGCAGCATCAGCACTCGAGATGATGCACGCCGGCTGAAAGCTCCGCTGCAACTCTGCGAACAACGGACGTCTTCCACGAGTAGACTTTCACCGGAGAAAAAAACAAAACAACATGATTCGAAAATCTTCCGTTACCGCTTGATTTTCCCGCAATGTGTTCGTATCTGGATTAAGTTTCCACGTCATTTCGAGCGACGCGGTCGGTGTGGGGAAACATGAGGATAACTGTCGGTTCCCGTGGATGATGATGCCCCACAATGAACACAGGTTGGTCTTTCTTTTATATTTAATGTTCGTGTTAAGAGTCCAGAAAGCAAACTTTTAAATGTTTTCACAGCACACAAAGTGAGACAACGTGAGTGTGTTTTCACGTGTGTTTTTGTGTAATTCTTGAAATTGGTTGATCCTGTCTGAACACATCTGTTTATTTTCCACCCATTTCACATACAAATTGATATCCAATGCAACTTGATGCAGCCTGTTGTCTTAGTTAGGCTACGCCATAGGTCAAAATATATTTTCATGGAAATTGTGCTGCTGGTTTTGCCATAACAACAATGCAAATGGGATGAATTCTATACACAGAAATTTGGAGTGAGTTTATTCATAGCAGTGGATAAAGTTGCTTTCCAGGGAAGACTCCACTGGGGAAATCTGTTCTAGGATTAGTAATAGGGTTAGAGCTAGGATTATAATCCATGTTTGTGAAATTAGACAGATAAAATAAGATAGACTTTATTGTCCCGAAGGAAATTTGTCTTGGAAACATACAATGTCTGCTGTTAAAACAATACAAAATAACATATAGCATACATACTTTACATACACAGACTGTCGCCAGTCCACACAGTACCTACAGTACTTAGAGAAGGTCACCTGTCGTGCAAATGCAGTGTCCTGTGAATTTATAAAGTGAAAATAGTTTAAAATAGTTCTCTTGTTTGTGATTTCTGTCAAAGGAAACATTTATTTTGAAAACAATGTCTCTTTTTGTTCTACAGCCTTGTCACATTGGATTTTAGACGGGCATGTTCAGACTTAACGGGTGACATTTCATGATGAGGACAGGGTCTGAAATCACATCCTGTGAGTTTGGCACAGCCAAGGTCCCAGTGTCTATCTCTTCCTTTGTTTTCA
The DNA here is from genome assembly GCF_023349555.1 of Cebidichthys violaceus. NCBI lineage: Eukaryota > Metazoa > Chordata > Actinopteri > Perciformes > Stichaeidae > Cebidichthys > Cebidichthys violaceus. The sequence goes on along the minus strand of NW_027176428.1, from coordinate 1,698,436 downwards.
AACATTTGTTTTAATTGAATTCTTGTTGCATAATTCATATCCTGTTGTTTGCAGTTGGGTGCTTTGTCAGAGCGGGACCCTTGTTTTCTCTTCCAGTTTTATTGTTCTTTGACACACTCAAAGGACCTTTTCAGAAAAAAAGTGTTTGTCCTACGTGTGTGTGTGTGTGTGTGTGTGTGTGCGTGTGTGTGTGTGTGTGTGTGTGTGTGTGTGTGTGTGTGTGTGTGTGTGTGTGTGCGTGCATCTGTCTGTGTGTGTGTGTGTGTGTGTGTGTGTGTGTGTGCGTGTGTGTGTGTGTGTGTGTAGGTGTGTGTGTGCTGCAGTGTGAGTATGTTTCGTGAGAATTGGGGAAGAATGACGAGAAGGAAGTCCATTTGTGTTGTGAAAATCTGTACTCCTAGAGAGGTTCATGGAAGAGGGATGGGGGGCCATGGCGTTAATGTCCTCCCCCCCATGGACATCCTGTGTCCAAGGAGGCTCTGCCGGAGCAGCTAATGATCTTGGAAATCTTAAAAGAAAGAGCGCGGTGACACTAATAGAGAAAAAATATGTATAATTGTGGGCGGAAAGCTATATGGCAAAGAAGGGCAGTTCCTTCTAAAGCTCATATTAGACTGAGAGAGAGACACTGACGGGGAGAGAGGGAGAACACTCGGAGATAGCCAGAGTGCACACAGGGTTTAATAGGATGTGCGTCAGGGCAGGTACTAAATAACAGGAAGAGACAAGGGGTGTACACACTTTATTAAGTATGGGGTGTGTTTCATGACAATTCTAAATGTTGTAAGAAGTGCTCTTTAATGACTTCACAATTTTTAACTGGAAACTAAACGTAAAGTCTAAATGTCAAAAGTAGGATGTTGTTAATACAGATTAAAGCTGTAAATCATCCTTTATGTTTCCATTTCAATATATTTAAGTGAATATAAGGACCAATAACAAAATCATTTTTAAAGGTTTTGATGGCAATTAGCCATAATTTGTTAAATCTGCCATAAGCATCCAACCTGCATGTGTCATTTCCCAGACAGGGAGATGTTATTGTTCCTCCTCTAAGTACCCTGTGGCTCTGTTGTTTTTCCTGCTGATAATGTCCCCTGCAGCATTCTGCATGTCACTGACTATTGTACATGACTTGACTTCCTCTTCTATACCAAAGCAGGACCTACATTTTTATCCTTGTGTAAGTTAGGTTAAAAAAAGATGGAAATATTATGAAGTACTTTTTTTAAATTAACTTTTACTCTCTTTGCACAGATTTTCAAAATCCACTGCAAGTCCCTCAACCAAAGGTTCGCAGTCATCTGACCATCAAAGTGCAGTCCAAACTGATGTCCAGGCAGTGTCCCCCTGTCCATCATCCAAAACCTCCTGTCGCCCCCAAACCCAGACCCCTGTATGAGCCTCATGCACAAGGGGAGTCCTGCCCCCCAAAGAGCCTGAGTAACGGAGACCTGGCTCACTCTGATGGGGAGACGGAAGATCTTCATGACATGGCTGCGGAGAACCAGGACAAAGAGGAGAAAAGCGAGGATGTGGTTAATGACACCGGCACCGGGCACAATGAAAAAGAGGACATAGCAGAAGGAGAAATTGAGGAGGAAACAGAAAAAGATGTAGATATATTAGACAATGATGGCAACAACATTGGTTCTGAGGACACAGTCAAAGCTGATGATGGTTCTAATGTTGATACTACTGAGGATGAAAACACTGACAATGACTTCATCCAGCCTGAAGTTGGTAATCAGACTGATGATGAGAAAACATCAACGCCTTCACTTAATCCTGCTGAGATGGAGGATGAAACGGGAGAGGAAGAGGAGGAACCAAGTTTTAGTGAAAAAACTGATATAGTTTGTGACTCTTCAGGACACGAACATGTAGAGGAACAGAATCTTGATCAACCACAGTCCCTCAGTCAGGGTGATGAGGACAATGATACTGGATGTAATGAAGTAGACAGTGAACAAAGTGAGGACTCTGTGCACTGTTTACACACAGATGAGACTGAGCTGGAAGTTGGAGGATTTGCATTTGGATTCAGTGTCCTTCCAACTTTAACTGAGGAGTATCCCTATGATGTGATTGGCCCCACAGATGATGCAAGTGATACATGTGAGTCATGTGACCCAGCTGAAACAGGGGAAACAGGGGTATGGCAACCAGAACGGGCCACCAAGGACCTCTCTGGCTGTTTCCGATTCACATCCAGCACTGAGGATGTTTTTGGGCCTTATTCGTTCATCGAAGCTGTTCCACCAGATATGACCGGCACCGCTGACCCAGAGTGGAGTCAGGATGATACTGATGACAAACCCTCAAATGAACTGCAAACGGAAGGTGCTTCTAGCCAGGAACCTTACTATGTGTCATCAGGTGACGTGGAGAAGCTAGAGGATAAGCAAGCCCTCTCAGACCAGGGTGAGATTGAGGAGGGCACCGAGCAGTCAAATCAACACGAAGATAAATCAAAGGACAGTGAGTCAGCAGATGAGTATGCAGATATTGATGATTCACTGTGCCTTCAAGCAGAAGACAAGCAGCTGGAGTGTGTCTCATCGGAGGATTACGTCGAGATAGGCGATGATGACGAAGAGGAAGAAACGGAAAAGAAGCATATCAAAGGAAAAAGTGCAAAAGAGAGAACGGCTAAACGGGACCAGGCTTTCCTCAGCCAGCGACAGAGCTGCCAGCCTCGCCTCAGGTTGTGCAACATCACAGTGCCAGCAGACCTAGATGGAGGCCGCACCCCGGAGCTCACCAACAGGGTGGTGTTTGCCCACACCACTGAAGCCTTTGAAGAAGACATTGAGGAACTGGACTGCCACATTGTGCCTTACTATGAGGACACAGACTCAGACGGCGAGGAGCATATATACGAGGAGGCGGGGTTTGACTCAGAAGGGGAGAACTTTGTGACAATTGATCGGAAGACTATTGTCACACGATCGCGCTCTTATTCTGGGAAAGTTCCAGGTTATGTCCCAGAAACTGTACCAGAGGAGACTGGGACAGAGTACCAGACTCATGACTACTGCACAGTGGCCTTAGATAAAGACAACGAACCACTTAGCCGTTCTCAGCAGCCTGGGGTCAAGTGTTTGATCCCGTCTATGAAGTCTCAACGTTTGTTGTTTTATTCCCGATCTGCAGAGGGTCCAGAATTGACCTTGACCACTCCCACAGAGATCAACCACTCTCTGAAGAATGACATCCGGATGAAGAGGAAAGATGATACCCTTTCTCTCCCATGTGTCATAACCTCTTCTGGAAGCTTCTCCCAGCGTAGCCATCAATCATCCAGTGGTGTTTCCACGCCAACCTCTCTAGTGGACATCCCACCACCCTTTGAGCTGGCATACATCACTAAAAGACCAGTCACCAAGAGTTCCCCATCCCTCCTGATCCAGCATGATCCCAACGACATACCTAAGAAGAAGAAGTCCTCCTTCAAGCGCTTCCTGGCGCTCAAGTTTAAGAGGAAGACAGATTCGAAGGGTTTCAGCGATGGAAGTGTCCGCTCTTCTCGTTCTTCCTCCGAGTCCAGCCACCACGGCCCAGGGAGAGTCATAGAGCTTGATCGTAGAAGCACCGGCAGCTCTCCTCAGCTTCAGAACCACATTATGAACCCCCAGCAGCGTCCTTTAGAATTGCCATCCCCCTTTGTCCTATACAAAGACAACCAGAGGAGGAAAGGTGACCCCAAAGCTTATGGCAGAAGTGTCTCCAGAGTGGAGTCCTTCGAGGAGCGTTCTCGGCGCTCCCCCATGCCGCTGCCTTTGACCAAACCCCGCTCCATCTCCTTCCCCAGTGCGGACACCTCAGACTATGAAAACATCCCGGCCATGAGCTCAGACTATGAGAACATCCAGATACCTGTCAGACCCACCAGATCCCACACTGTCACTGAGTTTTTTGAGGACCCAAATCGCACTACAGTCGCCTGCAATGAGAATGATGGCTATGTGGACATGAACAGTTTCCCTGGGATTGACAGCATAACCCAGACATCAAAAGACGACACTGAAAGGTATAGTAAAAGCTCTGTAAAGTTAAAATGGCTTTGTATCTTCTTAAGTTAACCTGAAAGTTCACTCAAGTTACAAAAAACACATATTACATTACCTCATGTTTTACCTTTAGTGGTATCTAAACTTGCCCAGGTGTTGAGATACCTTTCTCTGAAATGTCTGCAACTCACTGGACCCAAAAGAACCTCTCAATGCTGGTTCAACAAAACTGTTGTTGAACTTTTTTCACCTTAATTGTATTGGGGCTAAAGCAGAAATTTCAGAGATCTCTTAAAATCTGGGCAAAGAACTTCTTTTTTTTATATATTTGCCCAAACAATTAACTGCATAGCTGCCACAAACCTGGGAGTACTGACCCTTTAATGTAATAAATATTACATATTAATCAACACTATCCATAACTAAGATTAGAGATAGTCGATTGAAATGCCAAATGTTAACTAGTTTCGACTCCTCAAATGTAAATAATTGCTTGAACACATTTGGATTTTGGACTGTTGGACAAAACCAGCAATTTGAAGACATCAGATTGTACCCTGGGTAACTGAATGTTAATTTTTCACTACATTATGACATTTTATAGGACACACAATTAATCAATTAAATTTGCATAAGTCAATAAAGAAAACAGTCCTCACTTAGATTAGATGTCTTCAACGTAAAAAGCCTGAAATGTCTTTTTGTTTATGATCGAATGACTTTACAGGTAATCTTCTTACATGCCAGGATTAAACTATAGAAACGAAGCAGCATCTCCTGCACTTTGTAGTCTATAAAAGAGGCAAGCGTGTTTATCTCTGGAACCACTCTTAAATATCAGCTGAGTTGTTAGGCCTGGACCTATCTCCTCAGAAGGGCAATCTTGACCCCTGAACAGCTGACAAGTATTCCTACACTGTATCTCAGATGAGCGGAGGGCACCTGGCTGAGTAGAATCGGATCTCCCTCTTGTAGAATAGTGTTCAGTGAGAGATGAGCAGCTTGCTGTGTCAGGCATCGCTGGCTTTGGGAAGATGGACAATGCTTGTGGGAGAGCTTACTCCTGTTTTTCATTTGGTGGATTAAGAGGTCGCATCTGGTGCCGCTGCTTCCCATGCAAGTCTGAGGTGATAAAACAGGTCATAGCGATTGGGTAGCTCACAGAGCGCAGGTTCCTCCTCACACTAGATAAAGTCATTATGGGCTGCAATTAAAAGTGAAGAAATGTGGGGGAGTTCCTTTCACACAAGGAGGTGGAGAAGGATGAGAAAAATGTGAGAGAGCAAAGGGAGGGGATGTGTTAATATGAAGGTGCAGAAGAGTATAGAATAGAGGGAGAAAAGCGATAAAGTCATATAGAAGAGGGGGAGGGGGAAGTAAGAACAGGAGAAAGGGAGCAAGAGCAGCTCTGGTGTAATTGCTCTCCTGTACCTGACACTTATTGTTAAGTTTAGGGGGGCTTTTATTAAAGTAGCTCTCTCCCGAGTGCTTCTCTTTCATTGGACCCTTAAGGGGCCACAGGATTTACTGCAGTGTGTGATAGAGTGAGGAATCACCACGGTCAGACTGTACAAAATTACCCCGACCTGCACCTCAGCTTTAGCCACTACGGGCTACAGTCTTTCCCCAGTCTTAATAAAAGAGTTGTGTTTGATGACCTGTGTGTAGTCAAAGAGACAGGCCATTACCAATAGCTTCTTGAAAGGCTTAAGATAATCTTGTGGTAAAATGCTTCTGCATTTGTTTTTATTTCTTGTGCTATAGGGTTAGGTTAGGGTTATTTATTTTATTTTATGTGCAGCCAGCTTATTTCACCATTCTATTTTGCAGACTATGTCTTTCGTAACTATTATATCATGTAGAAAAGGTTTCAGCTTGCAGTTAAAATCATTTATACAACTTTTCACACACATAAAGCTTGTCTCCTCCAGTCATCCTGTGCAGCAGTAGACACTATACCATGATTTCCTTCCTGTTTATTTACAGTGTACTTTACACTTTACGTATATCTCAACATTTAAAACCCTTCCATTTCCCGGACAATGGTCCCTCAGTGAGGGCTCTTTTTCTCCCTGTGATGTTATCGATGTGGATCATTGTGTGGTGGAAGTCTCACACCACTCACAATGATGCAAAGAACCTATCTGTCCTGTCGCCTTGCCTTCACCACATTCCCCCCGGAGACGCTTCTGTTGCCAGGGCCACTCTTTGGTGTGTCTATACTGGGCTTTTTTATGTTTATTTGAGAGTGAGTGTATGCGTATATACACTCAATGCAAGTCATGTGTAGTGAGCGTAGGTGTTTGTCCCTGCCTCTGTGTGTACGTCTTACAATAAACTCTGTACAAAGCTTGACATTGCTGCTGTCCCAGCAGTCCCACAGCACAGCACACAAAAGGGCCGTGCCTACAGTAGCAGACATGCATTTTAAGAAGAACTCACAAAGTTGCTGTTCCTAAGGCTTGGCTTGTTTCCACCTTGTGTGATTAATGTATAGCAACATTCAGACATTACTTCTGCACAAACATGCAGAGTACGCAAAGAGATATATTCATTAGCAAGCAGTGTACAATGGAAAAAGAACCGGCACACCAATGATTCATCTCAAACCCAACCAAGGTGTTTTTGTCTGTGTGTGTGTGTGTGTGTGTGTGTGTGTGTGTGTGTGTGTGTGTGTGTGTGTGTGTGTGTGTGCATATATGTGCATGCACACTAAGTAACAACTTAGTGCTGCTTTATCAAAGATGAGGCTTCTGCTGATAATGCAGTCTTTGCTGAATTACCCTCACCAAGTAGCCTTGTAGCAACAAAAAAGGCGTTTCAGCAAAGAAATTCAAGGATTTGTGATTGTTGAGTCCATTCAGTGTTCTCTATGTAAACTTTCAACAGTTCCAGGTAGGCGTACAACAGCATTGCAGATGTGTTGTTGCCGTCTAGTAAACACAGCTATGGTGTTATGTTCAGCACGGTGCTGCTAATGCATGCAAAAATGTACATCTCTAGCTTACTGTTTGGTGTAATTTTCACTCCAAACAGTTCAACACAAACCTCTTCAGAGTGATGACAGAGCCCTGCCATGGCCTCTGAAACAACTCCTCCACCCACTGTTATGTTAGCGTTAGTAGTGATGAGGGAGCCATCTTAAGTACATTGTTGTACTGGGTGGTGGCTGTGTGCTGTGTGGCGAGGTGATGGACGGGGCGTGTCGTTGGCTCGCCAGGCCTGGTGCCATGCGCTCTGAGGTCATTGCCAGGTCATCCCCGGGGAGGAAGTGTCCAGCCTAGGAGCTTCCCACCCGTCTGTTTACAGGAAATGCAGGTCGAGGTCGGGGCACTAGCGGGAGGCAGGGAGGTGGAGACAGGAGAGGACAGATAGGGTAGAGGGAGGAGAAGGGGGTCACCGTGGAGGAGTAGGGGTTCCCACAGACTCTCCCTTGAACAACAAGAGGAGGTGTGGTACCGCCAGGAATGCCAGGTCTGCTGTTATTGTTGCTCGCGTTTGTCAGGAATGCCTTCAGCCTCCCACTTCATACACCCCCAACGTACTCTTGGTACAGTGACATAGTGGGTTAAACAAGTGAGCAGAGGTTATAACGCTGTCGCATATAATGGCCTTGAATCCCATGATGTGGGGTTATTATTATCCAAAGACGTCAAAGGTGAGACAGCAGCAGTCGGAGCGCCAGTGTCTTCACAAATCACTTCATCAGACACTGTCACAAAAGCAGCAGCACAACAGCCACAGGCTACATGTAATCATCATCATTAAAAGGAGCAAACAATTTAAAACTACCCACAATCTCTTTATCAACCCATCAGTATCCCAATCTTCTATAGTTAGCAGGCTAATGAACCTATTCAGCTGCTCCTATTTCTTATAATAGTGCCATTACAAGTTGAAAAAGACCCATCTGATTGCACCTAATATATATTTCAATACTGACTGTTGAGCTCAATTGAATTACATATTACAGGCATCATCTAATTCACAGGAGAATAGTGGTTTACTGGTCTTTTTCACAGAGAATCATTGTGAGCTCGGAATCTGACACAGTAGATTTAACTCTGCCATGTTATAAAAGACATTGCAATCTGCTGGAATAATAGCATCACCTTAATGGTCTTGTTAAAGGGCTTCACATATTACCATATAATATATTCGCAGATTTGACACGTTATCAACTGAAGCTGACTGGAGCTAAACTAATGCTATATTTGGGACTGTTATGGCAGGAAATTAGCTATATTGGCATAGAAGAAATTCAACTTTCAACATTATTGTTTTCTGTTGAAGAAAAGTGACATGTAATTCAAAGAAGAAGCTATTTGTAGTAATTGTTTTTCAGTTTTCTGTTGGGCTTTTCTGGGGAGCATTATTATAGATTGGACACAACCCTCCATTACAGCACAGAAGGCGTGTTTTCCGAGATTGTGCTGTCAATGGTCTAGGGTGAAAAGGTGAAGGTGAGAATCCGCGGTGCATTCTTCTTGAACATATGAAGGAATTCCCCTCACTCGCAGAATAAATCAGACCTGAAGAATGAGTTGAAAGAAGACCCATCCCTTCTGCTCTCTTTCCCTCCCAACATCACCCAGGAGCCCACACCAGGTTGATCTGTCTGCTCTGAGGTCAAACATGAGTAATGGCCTGTAGGTGCTTTCTTCAGCCCACCCAATCTGTGTGTGTGGGTGGGTGTGTGAACCTCATAAAGTGCGACTGAATGGAGATGAAGTCCGGTGGGTAACTCTGTTAACCTTTGGTCCTCTGGTCTACTCTCTGCAAACACACACAGGGAGCTGTTTAAGACATCAAGACAAACATTCTGTAAAATGCCCGAAAAAATTGAAACAATCACAATTCCCGTAAGCCCTACGTGACGTCTTTAAATTGCTTGTGTTGTTGCCCAACAGGCCAAAACTTAAATATATTCAGTTTAATATCACACAAGCTAATTCTCACAAATTGAGAAGTTGGATCCAGAGAGGATTTAAAACCCTTAATTGAGTTGAAAGATATCGCAGATTATCGACTGATAGTAGCATCCGTTAGGTCGTAACTCGTTTGACAATTAAAGGGAAGTCCTTGTAAAATATTCCTCATTTTCCTGACGTTCTGATGTCTTGTTGTTTGTTGTATTTATTTGTATTCCTGTGGATATTAAGGCAGAAATGGACGAAATTACACGATTAAGTTTATAATCTTTTTTTTTTTTTTCTGAACTTGTTCTTTACAACAAATCAAACGGCAAGCTGTCCTATAGCTGCTTTGAGAATATCTGTTATCCAGTTTGGTCAAACATACTGGATGGGTCTTAATGGGCCAGAGGACATTAATAATTACCACAGGTAGCATTTAAAGGGATTACATGTGAAATGACCTACAGCGTCCCCCCCTCAGGTACAGCAGCACACAAAAGGATTACCAGTGTACCAACACAACGGCGCCATCTGTGAAAAGAACTAATGATGAAAGAGATTACAGTGGGCCACTGGAGGACGCCATATGAGGAGTGGAAATGTTCAGAGACACACACAGGAAAAGTGTATATTTATAGTATAGGGGACTTATTGCTCAGTGTTTTGAGACTATGCTGCTGCAAAGATTTACCGTAAATTTGCTATTTGGAATTAGTGTCATCAATGTCTCATCCCCAACTGAAAATATCCGGTGTCTTTCTCTACGGTTAAAGCAATGCTGTTTAACACATGCTGCAGTGTAAATGGTGTCATAGTATTTGTTATTAATATTTACTGGTCCTGTTTGCTGTGTTCATACTGCCTTTTCTTCCCTTGGCAGTGCCTACACAGAGCCTTTCCCACTGAACCCCGTCTCTGCTGGCCTGTCAGCGGACGAAGACCACGGGCGTACGTCAGAGGAGGAAGAGGGGGTGGCTGAGCAGAGTTATGACAGACAGGTGAGATATGGCACTCAGAGAGAAATGAAAGAAGGTGGTTAAATCAATCCTTTGAGCTCCCAACTGACACAACAATTCAACATGATCAAATGATGCTGCTGCAAGTCCAAGTAATAGGCCCTAGATTAGACAGTTGTTATTGAATAGATTGAATAAAATTGACATCATAGCATGTGAGCAACAGAACCCTGCATAATTACTGTGCATATTTCTATGTGGGAAGATGATTATGAAAGCTATAGCTCACATTTACCGGCCTACATTGCTTTGCTGGAGTGTTATGTGGGACATGAAGGTCCAGAGAGAGATCATGCTGGAATGTACCGCCTCAAGTTCCCCAGACATCCGTACAGTAAAAGGCAGCCATTTTACAGTAGCTCAGAGATGGACTCCACCCGTCCTGCTACCATAAAATTATCAGGCCACAGCTCCCATCATGCGACACACATTTCCTTGTTTTCTTCTTCTTCAAATAATAAAAAACACAATAAATTGAGAAAAAAAGAGGACCAGAGAGACTTGAGCTGGCCTCAGGAACAGTTTTGTTTAATGGAACTGTGTTTTGTTTTTATTTTGAGGAAATGAGAATCAGCGTGCTTTTGATGCAGCATTTGTGAAATGCCCCACATAGGAAAAAATAACACTGACAAAGCACAGGAGCCTTGCCAGTAAACCCCCTAAATGGCTTCAATGTTATGTTTCGGCTTGGATGTTTTGAGACCCTGTGATTAGCCTCTCAATCAATGGGCAGCATTGCGGTCGCCACACACACAGCCTCTCATACATAATGTATCTGCATTTAAAAGTCCCGTATTTGAGAAAGCCCTCATGTCTATGCAGTACTTTAATGGAATAATCTGTCTTCTTTTGACAGAAGAAATTAAAAAAAAAAAGTGAATTTGCTTTTTTTCGCTAGTCTTCTTGGCTGCTGCGTTGCTGTTCCTATTAATGTCCTATAAAAGTGTCCACAGAGAGCCTTTAAACATTAGCTGTGTTCATTCATCCTCCCGCTGTTCTCTCTCGCTGTCCCCCAGATTGATGGCCGATCGCGAGCGTTCTACGTCGCCAAAGAGCTCGTCGACTCAGAGAGACTGTGAGTATCCCCCCCGCTCGTGGATTTCCCCATTTGCACACTTCCCCTGCATGTCCTTTCATCGCACACAAACATCTGACGTTTGGTCTTTTCGTGGCCCTGTATCTACTCTCCTGTTCCTTCCAACTGTATCTCCCCTGCTCCTTAGCTAATTCATCGTGTGTGTATCTGACAGCCAATTACACGAGTGTCTCGTGTAACTTATTAAACACACCAGCCTTGGCCTGCTACACACTTAACCATTCTTCTGATGGCGTTTGCTCATCATGCATAATTTAGATCATTTTAATGAGCCTTGTAGAAAGATTAACGTATTTGTATAAAGTTGTGAATTAGTTTTCACGGCGTAATTAAATCTTGTGTTTCACTCTCTGTGTTTTCAGACATGTCAGCGCCCTCAAGTACCTTCAACAGGTAAGAAAAGCTTCGCTGACGCCACAGAAGTGTGTCACATTGGCTTTAAATGTCTCCTGCCTATTAAACCTTCTTGAAACCCTACTGATAACATCATATATCCTGTGTGTCTGCTCCCTAGTCTCTGTCTCCGTCTCCCCCTCCCCCCATTATAAGGCTCTGCTCAGGTTTATCAGTGTTGTTGCAGCAAGATCTACTTCCTGGTCTTGACAAAGTTGACATGTTGCACTCTGGAGTGGTCAGTAGTAAGATGACGCAGTGTGCGTACACCAGGCGCTGTTGCTGATGCTGTCCTTGTATTCTTACTCAACTGATATGTGGACTCTGATACCCAGCTGGCGAACTGCCACCTAAAGGTCACAAAAAGGCTGCCGAGCTCTTTTCTTGTGGTTGTATTGGATGCACGGTATGAGCCCCTATTAGAGTCCTCCAGGAATGAGACCTAAAACCCTAAAATCTCGGTTTCTCAAAGTCAATTGGTTTTATGAATGTGTTTTTTGGTTAGATGACTGAAAAAGGTCTGTGGTTAAAACAAGCTCAAGAGATAGTTTTGTTGTACAATATAAAATACCGCAATAAATACACCTCTTGTGAAGTTTGAAGCAAACCAAACTTGTAAATATCATAAACTCAACAAAACTGTGTTTGCTATAGAGTTTATTTTCTTCATTAATCCCCAAAAAATGTGGCTTTTTGTCAATGCTAACTTCCGGGGTTGGCCTACAAAAACACATCCTCCATGCAGCACTCCATTACCTGGTTGGCCATAGAATGGAGAATTTCTCTCTGAGTAGAGTAGCGTAGTTAATGCTGGACAGAGGACTTAAAGGTGAGCTGTGGTAAGCCTCTCCAGGTCGTCAATGCACCACCAAAGGTTGTCATCTATTTCCATCGTTTCTCACTCAATGCCCGTCAAAAGAAGATCCAAATCCTCACAGAGTTAGGAACAAAGAAGGATATTTACCATAAATACCACACAAATGACAATGAACCATTTAAAGCATTTCTTTAATTCAAATCAAAGGAAAGTCGTACAGGAGAGGTCAGATAGGCAGCAGCTATTGAAGGATGGCGTGAAAGAGTTGCTATTAAGGTGACGGTTGCCAGTACAAATCTGACAGGTGGAGTCATTGAACCCAGAGAGGCCCATCAGTCAGCCTGAACCTTATAACCTTGATCAAGGTCCTAACCTGAATGTCTTATGTGTGCCCCTCACCATGATTTATGAAAGCCTGATGTGGATACAAAAGCAGCTGTCTAGTGTAATGTGTAATGTGATGCCATTAAACAGCAAGTAATGCAAATATTATACAATGGACGGCTCTAATAATCATAAATCTGCAACCTCATCATGATGCTCAATTATACTAATTAGCTGCTGCATGCCAAAGCACAGACAGAAACATACGCTGCAAGTCAATATGGGCATCAGTGCTACAGAAGTGACATTTTGATAGTGTAGCCGGAACCAATTAATTAAATTGTTCATAGTAAATGATCTGTTTTCACAAATTCTCACTTTGAAAAGATCCTGAGTGACCTTGGCTTGTGTCCCTCTTCAGTGTTACCATGCCACTTAATTGAATCTTTTTGCCACCTATCAAAGGTGACATTGCTTGCTTGTTTTATCATGCTGTTGCATAATGCATTGGTGCAGTGTTGTTATTCAAACTTCAAACCGTGATGTGTCAACGTATTAGTTACTGTTTGATGCAGACTGATGTCATAATTAGCATGAAACTGAGCAATTCAGCTGGGAAACACTCCAGCGGCACAACATGTACAAACACTGGGGGGGGGGGACACAGGAGCAGCGTTAAGTGAGAGGCACACAGGGGCTATTGTTCCATTGTTTGATAAGGAATAACAAGAATACAAAGAATTTCCAGACCCTGTCTCCACATAGGAAGGGAGGCCGTGCTCCTCTTTTTGAGGACTTTCCCTGTAACAGCTTCAACATATGTAAGGCTTAGACTTATTATTTTTTCTCGTTTGTAGCCTGTGACCTCTGAACCGATTCTCTGTGCTGAGTTATGGCCAAGCATGACTGGATGCTCAACCAACTGCTTAGCGTTGCTTCTTGACCCGCCTTACGTGAGAGAAATAGGGATAAGGTGGAGAGTGGACCGGTGAGAGTAAAGCTTCTCTCATTCATGGATCTGTGTGTGTGTGTGTGTGTGTGTGTGTGTGTGTGTGTGTGTGTGTGTGTGTAACCTGGGAGAGAGAGCCAACCAGAGCCGTTACTGTTCTTCTCCCCGGCTGATGTGATGAATGTTAACTCATACGCCATTGATTGTGCATGATGAACGGCATGTTCTGAAGCACCCGGTGTCACCACATTATCTTTCAACCGACTGGGACAGCTCTATTTGTTTTATGTCTGTGCTTTACTCAAAACTGGAATAGATGAGCTCCAGACACTTATCCCTTAAAGACACACAGAAGCTATATATTTTATTTTTTATTTATTTTTTTAAAGCATGTTGACACATGACATATATACGTATATAAATGTAGGTGAATCGTGTGTATACATGCTTTAAAAAAATCTCTGTTTTCCCTGTGGAGCCAAGCTGTCTGGCAAACTAATGTCCTATATATACGCTAAAGTCATATATATATAATATATGACTTTAGTTTGCCAGAAAGCTTGGCCCCACAGGGAAAACAGAGATTTTTTTTAAAAGCATGTTGACACACGATTCACCTACTTTTATCCATTTCTTGTCTTAATTTGCTGAGTAGATAAATAACCTCTCCCCTGGTTTTCCTCTCTCATGTGCCATAACTCCTCATATTAGTCCTCTTAGTCTCTGACACTGCAGCTATTAATGTCTATTGCTTATGTTTTATGTGTGCTGAATGGACTTCAGTGGACCTGAATTCATTGTATATGAGTGAATTTTTCAGCTTGTGTCTTCAGAGAAATGAAAAGTGGGGGACTACGTACAAAACAGCATTCTGTCATTGAGTACCAAGGTCTTTATGCAACAACACCTGGTGTGTACCTCTTGTGCAAGCAGGGCCGCCTTTCCTGAATGCCTGGACAGAGCCCAAAGTGGCGAGGAGGCACTGAGGTGATTTGAAGGGAGGGTGGCAGGAAGGATGTTTAGGAGGATCTGACCTTCCTTCCTTCCTTCCATTTTTCTCCCCTTTTCATTCCTCATTCCTCTATGCCTTTCATGTCTCCTGCTCTCCCTCACTCCCTCCTTTCATCCTAACAACAATTTCCTCCATTCCTCTCTTTTTCTACCCCACATTTTTGTCTTATTAAAAAGCTCTCCTCACAAATTCTTGTTTCCCTTCCCTGTGCAGGACTTTAGGTTTGCAGTGACAGAGGCGGAGGTGGGTGAGGAAGGGGAGCCTGTGCTGGAGGAGCAGAGGTTAGGAGAGATATTGGGCGTGCTCCCCCAGGTCTACACCCTCCACAGCAGCATCCTTACTGAGCTAGAGGAACGCATTAGTCAGTGGTAAGAAACACCACGAGCATTACTGTTGGTTTGGCTGGAGTCTGTTGTTGTGCACTACAGTTGATGCTCAGTTTTCATCGTGGTGGATTTAGTATGCAGCCCGCAATACCCTTGAAACTCAGTCAGACTTTTGCAGTATGTTAAAGAGACTTCAGCTATAGCCATCATTCATTCTCCACTGAGGTCACAATAATCACTCTACACTATCTTAACCCAGCTTTTATAAACACAGCAGGATGATAGAATCATTTTAGAGGTCTTTCTTCAACTAGGATGCCTTGTAAGGCGGCAAACTCCACGACACTGAAGAGCTTTGGAGCAAGTCATTAATTAGCATCGGCGGTGTTTTCTAAGGGATAGTTTTTCATTTTGGGAAATAACCCTTTATTTGCTTTCATGGAGGAATTAAACATTCTGTACTCTATGTCTGTGCACTAGATATAAGACAGCCGGCTAGTTTAGCTTAGCATAAATACTGGAAGCAGGGGGAAACACCTATCTAGCCTAAGTCCTACCAGCACCTCTAACGCTCACTCTACGTTTGTGCTAAGCTAAGGTAAGCTAAAATGATTGTATTCAATAAATGGACAGATATGAGAGGTATCAATCTTCTCATCTGACTCTAGGCAAGAAATCAAATAAGCATATTTTCCGAAATGTCAAAGTAATTCCTTTAAACAAAAACATCAATGGTATAGTGTTTGGAAACTCTCAGCAATAATTTCTTTCAGGACTCAACATTTTGAGATATTCCACAATCATAGGGAAAGATGATAATCCATAAGAGACCATAATATAGCGCAGCCACAATTCATTTTGTAAACTCTCTAACTCACGCAATTCACATCTGAAAACTAAATGTTTGTTCAAGGTTGTTGAGCATTATGATGGAAAACGTGGGAAATCAGTAATTTGGGGAGAATTAGGCTGGTTGAATGGAAGAAATCAAGCTACAGGTTCATGGGACGCACAGCACATTGTAGACTTTGTATTTTACATGAAATGAAGAAAGACAATGTTCTAAATCTCTGATTTTTTCTTTCTGTGAAGGGAGGAGAGCCAAAGGGTAGTTGATGTGATCCTGTCACGTCGAGAGGACTTTGGGGTGTTTGACACCTTTATCTCAGAGTATGATCGCAGCATGTCCTTACTGGAGGAGAGCTGCAGGGAAAACCTGGCCTTCGCCAACATCGTCAAGAAATTTGAGGTAAAACACTGAATTTTTGTGTCCTTCCTTGTGTTGTTATGTGTTATTATTTAGCATACTGAACGTGGATTCGGGCCACTGCTTAACACTAAAAGATCCCCCCTTCAATAGGGTAACTGGTAGAAGTATTTGGACAGTCACATATTCAA